>NC_132851.1:42763478-43086978 GCF_048164855.1 Canis lupus baileyi | reverse complement strand
AGGAGGACGGATGGACCGATGCGCGGAGGGAGCGGATGCGGGAGCCGCGCCGTGCGCACCCCGGCGCGCAGGGGTCTCCGACGCTCCCCGCCCCGCCCCGCCCCCCCAATCCCTCCGCGGCCAAACTCCGGTCTCCGGACGAGCAAGGGCGAAGGAGGAGGAAGAGCAGGAGGACGACGGCTGGACCGAAGCGCGCGGAGGGAGCGGGTGCGGGAGCCGCGCGGCCCACACTCCCGCGCGCAGGGGGGCTCCCCGCAGTCCCCGTCCCCTAGCGGGAGCCCCGTGCCCGGCGGCCGGCGCGTATCCCTTTAAGTGACAGCTGTGGCTCGGGGCCCGGTCCCGAGTTGACGTCAGCGCCGCCTCCCGGGTGCGGGGAGCGGGGAGCGTCTCCGTCCGCGCCCGGGCTGCGCTGCGGCCCCTCCCCCCGCCCTCCCCGCGGGGAGCCGCGCGGCCGCCCACGAGCCTCTCGCACTTTCCCGCCGTCGCCCGGGAGCAGCGGCCGCTGCAGCCCCAGCTCCTGCTCCTGCTCCTGCTCCTGCTCCAGCTCCAGCTCCTGCTCCTGCTCCTGCCTCCTGCTCCTGCTCCTCCTGCGCCTCCTCCGCCTCCGCCCGCGCGCCGCTCCCCCGATGGAGCCCGAGCGCCGGCGCCGCCGCCGCCGCCGCCGCCCCGAGCCCTGAGCGCGGACGCCGCGGCCCGAGCGAGCCCCGACGCGCGGGGCCGGGGAGCGGGAGGCGCCGGCCGGCGGGGGCAGCGGCGGCGCATGGCCCTCCAGGACCCGGGCGAGGGCGGCGGCGGCGGCGGCGGCGGCGCGGTGCTGCCCATCAGCGAGATGCTGGCGGCGCCCGCCGCCCCGGGGCCCCGCGCGCCGTCGCCCTTCCCCGAGGTGGTGGAGCTGAACGTGGGCGGCCAGGTGTACGTGACCAAGCACTCGACGCTGCTCAGCGTCCCGGACAGCACGCTGGCCTGCATGTTCGCGCCCGCCAGCCCCCGGGCCGGCGCCCGCCGGAGGGCCGAGCTGCCCCGGGACAGCCGCGCGCGCTTCTTCATCGACCGCGACGGCTTCCTGTTCAGGTACGTGCTGGACTACCTGCGCGACAAGCAGCTGGCGCTGCCCGAGCACTTCCCCGAGAAGGAGCGGCTGCTGCGCGAG
The DNA here is from genome assembly GCF_048164855.1 of Canis lupus baileyi. Taxonomy (NCBI): domain Eukaryota; kingdom Metazoa; phylum Chordata; class Mammalia; order Carnivora; family Canidae; genus Canis; species Canis lupus. The sequence goes on along the minus strand of NC_132851.1, from coordinate 43,085,828 downwards.
GCCGAGTACTTCCAGCTGGCCGACCTGGTCAAGCTGCTGGCGCCCAAGGTCACCAGGCGGGGCTCGCTCCACGACGAGGGCTGCCAGAGCGACCTGGAGGACAGCGGCTCCCAGGGCAGCGGCGACGCGCTCCTGCAGCGAGGGGCGGCGGGGGCGCCCTCGGGGGGCGGGGGCGGGGGCCCGGGCCCGGCGGGGGCGGGGGCGGGGGCGGCGGGGGGCCGGCGCTCGGGCTTCCTGACGCTCGGCTACCGCGGCTCCTCCGCCGCCGCGCGGGAGCTCCAGGCCGACGCCCGGTTCCGGCGCGTGGCGCGCATCCTGGTGTGCGGGCGCATCGCGCTGGCCAAGGAGGTCTTCGGGGACACGCTCAACGAGAGCCGCGACCCCGACCGGCCGCCCGAGAAGTACACGTCCCGCTTCTACCTCAAGTTCACCCACCTGGAGCAGGCGTTCGACCGCCTGTCCGAGGCCGGCTTCCACATGGTGGCGTGCAACTCCTCGGGCAGCGCCGCCGCCGCCAGCCAGTACCGCGACGACAAGGTCTGGAGCAGCTACACCGAGTACATCTTTTTCCGTGAGTTCCCTGCTCCTCCCACCTGCGGCGGCTCGGCCCCCCACCCCCGGGCAGGGGTACTGGGCGGCGGGGGGGCGCTCAGGGCCCGGGCAGGTGTCCCGAAAGGGCAGGTGTCCCGGGCAGGGGCTGGGTCGCTACCGGGGATGAGGGGCTTAGAGCCCTGGCTGGAGCCCTGATGGGGCAGGTGTCCCGGGGGGGGGGGGGTTGCTTACTCCGGGGCGAGGGGCTTTCCCTGTACGGTTGGTCACGCAGCTCACGCGTTGGACGGACGGGCTCGCGCCCTGGGAACTGCCTCGGGTCCCCGTGGTCCGCGGGTGGGGGTCGGGGGTCGGGGGTCGGGGGTCGGGAGCGTGCCCTCCCCAGCCGGTCCCTTCCTGAAGTTCTTGGCTTTGCCCCCGCGGGGGAGACGGGAGCGCGGCGCTGGGCTCGCGTCCTCTTCTGTGGGCTTGGGCTGGATTGGGGCGGGGGGAGCCGCGGGGGGCTCGGTGGGGCTCCCCCGGGCTGTCTGCAGGCGGTGCGGGGCTGGCGCGGGGGTCACCGCGGCAGGTGCTCCCGAGCGCCCCAGGCCCGGGCGGGCAGCGGCGGGCGGGACCCAGGTGCGCTCCCCGGGCGGCCCCGCACCGCGGCGGAGGGACCGGGAGCGCAGGTGCCTTCAGCCGCGCGGGTGCAGGTTAGGGACGGGCGCGTGCGCGCGCGGCTGTGCGGTTGTGCTCCCCTCCGGGGTACCTCAGGTGCAAAAGGGGGACCGAGCCCACTTTCCCGGGGCGCGGGGGGCGGGGGGGGACGGGCCGTGAGCTTCCGAAACCGGAGAATGAGCGTGAGGCTTTGGGAAGCGTTTGGCGCGGCGCTGTGTGCAGGGGCTCCCCGGGATCAGGGACACGCCCGGTATCCCAGGGGCTGGGGGCTGGGGCCTGGGGGGGCGGTGGCAGTCGGCGACGCTTGGAGGATGCGGGGAGGCCACCACCAGGGGGCTGTTAGGACAAGGGAAGAGCCCGCCGGGATGGAACAGCATGGGCAACTCGCTTGTCGACTTAGGGAGTCTCCTTGACAGCCTGGGATAGAGACCAGCCTTCGTTGGTGCTGTTTCTTTTGGGAAATCACTCCGTTTGGAAACTGGACTGTTTACTGTTGCATTTTATGTAATTGGAGAAGTGGAAAGGACTTTTTATCTATCATCATCTACCATCTATCTATCTATCATCTATCTATCTATCATCATCTATCAATCATCTATCATCATCAATCTATCATCATCTATCATCTATATCTGTCATCTATCTATTTATTTATGCACAGGTGCAAGCTTGATATTGGAAGGTGCGCATTGGTATATCCTAGTAATCTGGGAGGTAGGATGACAAAGCCCCCACACACTGGGCCTGACTGTTGGATGGGTCCTGTTTAATAGAGCTGGATTTCCTGTGAAAACCATTTCCCAGAGGCGCGGAGAAAGTGCCCATGGAAGTCGTAAAGAAGGACACGCTTGTCCTCCTTATATCAAAGTATTATTTGTTGCACAGTGTAAAGTTTGCTGGAGAAGTTGCCTAAAGGAAGGTGATAGTTTATTGCTTATGTCAAGTTGGGATCTTTTCTATGTATATTAAGGAATTAAGACATGTTATCTTTAGCGTCCCAGGTTACATTTTATCCTTTGTCAAGAGTAGAACCCTTATTAACATTATGGCTCTTAAGCATTTATGTCATTCCAACGTGGATATTTTTCCAGGCATCTTAGGATGAGATGAACTTTTGACTCTCTTACGGCTAGAGGGTTTTTGTTAGAAAAGATACGAGCATCAGTGCTCAGTGGTTAAGATTCTTGCATTTTGGGATCTTTCACAAGTGTTGGCCTCTTTTTGTCCCCTGGAGAGTTGTGGACTTGAACACGTTCATTGCTTTATGCAGAGACCATAGGTTGTCTCCAGATTATGAAAACATCCCTTTAAAAAAGTTTGTTGCAGTGGGAAACTCATGCAATTTAACTAATTAGGTAATCTGAGATATTTGGAATTTAGGATATTTAACTTCGGGAGCCAGAGGAAGTGTCAAACAAAACAAAATATTCCTATTACAAGTAACTATGTGCAGAGTGGTCACATAACTAACGAGTTGTGAGCTTCATTCATAAAAGTCCTAGGAATCTAAGCACCCCATAGACTTCCTCACTGATTATTCTATGTGAGGGGGGGGGATACACATTCCCAGATTAAATAATGTTATGAAGTGTATTCTAGTCATCGACTAGTCAAATGCAATATAAAACAAACCAATTTGTGGTGTGAAATTTATCTTGAATCCTATTGCATATGCACTTATTTTTTTGTTTTGTGTAGATTGTAGCATATTTTCATAGATTTTTTTTTGCACAGGATTTCTTTTAATATTGGTGAATGAGCGTACACCGTAAAATTTTTTATATTTCCATTCCCTTCAGCTTAGGTAATAAGTATATGGAGTATAATAATTTTGTTTAGCAGTCTCTATGTAAAAAAAAACAAAAAAACATCAGTGTTACTCATAAAAACAAAATTATTGGGTGAACCTGTGTGCCGTGTTTTAAAAGGCAGAAAGGGATCTTCTTATTTTTTATTTCCCCTTTGACACAGTTTTTTCAACCAATATTTATTTTAGTGTATGACATGTATCACTCATTTTAACACTTTTTAAAATTCAGGCTGTGTGTGAAATTAGCAGCATGAAGCTGCTCTGAAAACTGTAGAATTGTAGTTTACACACTGGGCCATCAATTTTAGCTCCATCGATTGTAGCTCCTCACTCCCTCTCCCCCTTGGCCCCTGAGTTTCTATACAGAGGGGAAGACAGCGGCGAATGGTTCAGTAATCCCAGACAATGCCAATTTACCAATTATGTGATCCGGGTTAAATTATTTACTTCTTCTACGTCTCCATTCCCCTACCTGTATAGTGGGGGTTGTTATAGTACCAGTGTTAGAGGATTTGAGAATACATGTAGAGTGCTTAGACCAGCGCTTGACATGTGGTAAAGGCTTAACAAATGTTAGAGGTTGCGGTGAAGAGTCATATCACACAGAGTGTATTATTCTTGTCAATTTTAAATTTTAACTCTAAGTATAGTTGACTTAGTTAATTAAAGTTAACCAGGAAATGGTTTTGCAATTAAATGATAGCAGAATAAAGTCTCAAAGGTTTGACACGACCGGGTTAATAACAAGTTCGTCCTTAGAACTTGGATTTTCCAGGCCAAGTTCAAGCCACCTGGGTTTGCCAGTCATAACTACAGTTAGGTTTTTTGGCTCGACTCCAACAGAACTCTCTTCTGATTCAGGGCCAAGAAATGTTTTAATGCTTTCTACCAGAACTTGAAAGTTTGGTAATATTTTCTGACAAACACTGAGCGAGATTCATGATCTCCTTAAGTGCTTGTACCCAAGTCATTGGGTTCCGATGCTCAAGGTTATATACAGGCTATTAAACATTAAATACCAACTTCATTTGGCTAGATGGACGCTTTTATCTATTCTCAGAGTTGACTCATTATTTCACCTAGTCCTTTAGGCTCCGCAGCCTATACCAATGGTATTACCATTCTTTAAAGGGTATTACCCCCTTTAACACTGAAGATTGTCCTTTCTTGAAAGAAAGCGGAGTGGTTTTTGTGCTTTCTGTATTTTTTTTTGGGGGGGGGTGTCTGCTAGATGTGCTTGTGGCTATTTTCAGCTACATCTGGAATACAAGATATTTTACGTTGGTATTTTGTACTACGTGGACAATAAATGGTTATAGGTTTGGTATGTGCCATGCGGACTACTCAGAGTTAGGTCCTTTGTCCTCATCATCAGTGTGCTTACGCCGATATTTAAGCTCTTAAAGTGCTTCTGTTTTGTATTCCATATGTTGGTTGAGTAATATTTGGTGTGAAAGTATACATTTCTCGAAGGTGCATTTGATTTTCTTTGTTTGGTATGCATACTTTTTGTCGTGGTATGTGAGAGTGCCGGAACTAGGAATTAATGCGATTACTGAACAGAGTTATGAATTCTCATTTGCATGGATTTTCATAACTACTCTTTCAAATCTATTTTGGGTTATTTGTGTTGGGTTGAAGTAGCTAGTTGAGTTGAAAATATTCAAATAGTCCTTCAGTCCTATGTGAGGAGGCCTGTGTAGCCAAAGCTTTCTAAAAAACATCTTTAAAAAGTCCCTCTATTTAGATGCATACGTTTAGAGTTTTAGATTGTTTTCTGGTCTAAACGTGGGTTCTACTTTTACCACCAAACATTGTATGGAAAAGAATTTTATTAATCGTTTTTTAAAAGGATGGTTCTTTTCCTCCTAAAGAGTTACTAGTTATTTTTATAAGTATAATGTGAAAATTTCTTTTGCAATCACATGACTGAATGACTTCTGAGTCAGTGGAGAAGAAGCAAAAGGAGCGGATAACTTTTTAAACACCAACATCCTGATTTCATGCAAGTAGGTGAAATAATAAAGCGGACAGAAAATGACAAAAACCTTGGAGTGCAAGAAGTCTGGAGGCGGTGCTACGGCATCGGCTCCTGTTTAAGGGCATTAAGCTTTTGTATCTCGCATAGTACTGTCTCTGAAGTTGATTTTTTTTTTAAGGTTTATCTATTTACGTGAAGGGCAGGGAGGGGCAGAGGGAAAGGGAGAGAGGGAATCTCCAGGGGATTCCACGCTGAGCTCAGGGCCCCACACCAGGCTTGACCTCAAGACCCTGACATCATGACCCGAGCGGAAATCAAAAGTCTGATGCTTAACCAACCGAGCCACCCAGGTGCCCCAGACTTGATCTTTTTCTGTAGGGTCATGACGTCAGCTTTCTCTGCTACTCCCTACAGCTTCTTATCGGTCACTCAGATTGTGAAGCCAACAGACTAAATGATATAAGTTTTATTGGCAAAATTCTTTTTCTTTTGTAGCTCAGATTGCCAGAACTCACAGTGTGTGTGTGTGTGTACGCCTCAGTTTAAAAGAATCCCCTGGAAAAAAGAAAAATAATCTGCACGAAAATAAGCATCTATTATTATCTATTTTACTGTCACGAGGTATTAACCGGCATTAGTTAAAAAATCTGGAAATGACTCTCAGCCTGTCATTTGAAAGTAGCTCTTGTTTGATTATGAAAGTAATATGTGCATTTTTAAGAATTTTTTAAAAGAAAATTAAAAAAAAATCACCAACAGTAACTGCTGATAAAATCTTATTTTATTTTCTTCCAGTCTTTTTCCTATGCGCTATACAAATGGTTTACTATGCAAATGGTTTGTATGCGGTCTTTGTTTTGTTTTGCACATTTATTATACTTAATGACATTTCCCCGTGACATTAACATTTTTTATTGGCATCTTAGATAATACAAGTACAATACATGTCCTTTGCCACAGACGGTGTTATATATTATAAATAAGTGTTGGTGTTAAATATTTCCCCTGTAAGCATAGAAAAATAGTTGATTCTTTTCAAAATGCAGAATGTGTAATAAAAAGAACATTTACCGTGACCTAATTTTGTGATGTATTTTACATACATTACTTATTTACTTCTCATAACGTTCCTTGACCTTGGTTCCCTGCCACTCCTGTTAGGAAGCTATGATTTGAAAAGGTTACCTAACATCCGTGCGTTGTGGGACTGAGATGGAGTTTGAGTAGTTCTTACTTCAAAGCCCTTCCTCCTAAACATAAAAATTATACCAGTTTCATGCAGTCAATTTGACAAGTATATTTCATTGTCTACTGAGTACTTACAACTTAGCTCTATAAGCAAACAAAGAAGGTAGTGTGAACTATATCTGAATCAACTATTTCTACGTTAAATTTCCATAAGAATACAGTAAATAAATATTTTTTGTCTTTGCTTGATAAAGGGTTAATTTTTATTGAATAAGGCTACCATATTTTTGAATGTTTTTTAAAGTAAAGAAAACAAACCATTTGACTCAATTTAGCACTTTTTGGGGGGAACAAGTAGTATTTATAGGTTAAACTGGCTTGAATTTAGACAGTGCTATGATAGTCACATACTCCTTTTTTCTTTTTCTTTTCTTTTTTTTTTAAGATTTTATTTATTTGAGAGAGAGAGAAAGCACAGAAGGAGAGGGAAGCAAGCTGAGCAGAGAGCCCACGTGGGGTGGGGCTTGATCCCAGGACCCTGAGATCATGACCTGAGCTGAAGGCAGACACTTAGGGACTGAGCCACCCAGGCGCCCCACATACTCCTTTGCTATAGAAAATTCATTTTTACTTGGTGTGTGAGAGCTCATTTTATATGTCCTATTCTTAGAAGGTGGCATACGGAAGAGGCTATTTTAGTTGAAATCAATTTTGTTAATTACATATAGTCAATTGGTTCTGGATATTGGTTAATGACATTAAATTATATACTTAATATAATTAACTTCAAAACAGTATTAAATACCAGCTGGGTATTGAGATTGACTTTTGGTATTTCTGAAACCTTACTGTGGGAATACGTATATATACGTAAATAATATGTCTTTTGTATTTAAATGTGTATCTGAAGGACTGGGAAAGTAGCATTTTAGGTTACCCTTCAGTTTACACTTACTTACAGGTGTCATGCTTTAAACCCGCTTTTGAATGAACTTCAAGGTATTTGAGTGACCTGTCAGCATTTAGTAGCAGCCACTATCCCGCCAGATGTGCTGGTGGCTCTTCTAATCGAGTTGTTCATTCTTTCATGAGTGAGAGGCTTTGCCATCAGAGGTTTGGAAAGGAGTTCCCTAGAGAGGAGAACGACTTCATTCATTGGGTTTCAAAGTTACTCTAACAGGTTAAGTTACTTCGCAGGTCCTAAGGGTGATGGTGAACCTCCCTAACTGCTGACTCAAATAGACCTGTCTCGTCCCTCTCCATTGTAAACTTCCCATTATTCATTTTTGTGTGCGAGCATCTCATGAAACCTAATGATCCTACAAGGCTAGGTGTATTTTGCACCTTCGAAATCAAAAGTAGATGGGGTGTTTTATGCTGAACTTGTATTACTTGCAAGTTTACGTCCTAACTAACCCATTGGGTCTTCTTAAGTGTATTCTTTGGTATCAAAGTCATGCGACACTGGGTGACCCTTGCGGTGGAGTCATTTTGCCCTCAGTCTCTCCGCTTGCCTAGATGTGGGACCCTTACTACTGCATTCCTACAATATGTAGTTTCCTTTCTCTCCCTTTATTCCTTTCTTGATAGATCTCATTTTCCCTAACTTTATTGAGACATCAATGACATGCAACGTTTAGAAAGTTTAAAGTATACAACATGTTGATTTAAAATTTTTTTTATATTTTACTTTTATTCATATCTATTTGTATTTATATTTTTTACATTATTTTTTATATTTAAATTCAGTTTGCTAACATATAGTATAACACCCAGTGCTCATCCCATCGGGTGCCCTCCTCACTGCCCATCACCCAGTCACCCCGTCCCCCCCCCCCGCCCACCTCCCCTTGCACAACCCTCTGTTTCCCAGAATTAGGAGGCTCTCATGGTTTGTCTCCCTCTCTGATTTTCCCCACTCAGTTCCCCTCCTTTCCCTTATAATCTCTCTCACTGTTTCTTATATCCCCGTATGAGTGAAGCCATATGATGATACAGCATGTTGATTTGATGCATTTATGTATTGATGAGCACTATGGTGTTGGCCAGTGCCTCACTGTCACATAATTACCATTTCCTTTTATGGGGTCAGAATGTTTAAGATCTACTTTAACAGTTTTCAAGTATATAATATGGTATTTATTGTTAACTATAAACTCAGTGCTGTGCGTTAGGTTCCCAGAACTTAATCATCTGATGATTGGAAGCTTGTACCCTTTGACTGACATCTCCCCATTTCCCCCATCTGTCAGTGCTTGGTAACCACAATTCTCTTCTGTTTCCACAAGCCTTGTTTCCTTAGATTCCATTGTCTAATTGGTATCATAAGGTATTTGTCTTTCTTCGTCTGACTTATTTCATTTAGGCTAATGCCCTCAAGGTGCCTCCGCGTTGTCACAAATGGCAGGATTTCTTCCTTTCTCTTGGCTAGATGATATTCTGCTCCATATACACCACACCTGCTGCATCTGTTCATCTACTGACGGACATCTAGGTTGGATCCATGTCTTGGCTAGGGTGACTAGTGCTGCGATAAACACGGGCGTGCGGACATGGCTTCGAGGTCCTGTCTTCATTTCCTTTGACATGTGACAGTCTCGTTTCATGTTGATCTTCGGCATTAGTCCTTTCCTTGAAAATTGATACCAAGTCTTTTGTGTTCTCAGCTCCTGATGCAGTGGCTACTACACATTAAGCACCCAACAAATGTTACTTTTTTGGAAAAAACTGTGCGAATTAATGAGCCAAAGACGTTGGCGGTTCCATGGAGGTAGTTACTGACTTGAGATTTAGTATCACTTCGGCTATTGCGGGATTACCAGGCTGTACCACCACCCCCCACCCCAAGGGACGAGACCTACGACTATGAATGAGAGAGATACTGGATTTAAATGCTGATCTCAGTCAACTTTATGTAATTGTGAATTATGTTATTAGGTATGAATGTATTAGCAAGAGGCAAAGACCTGAGACGTTGTTATGCAGGTTCCTATGGAGAATGAAAATAAGTAAAAATGTCAAGAAAAATAGGGGTGCAGATTAAAATAACGTCACAAACGAACTTGTTAGCCTTATGAACATACGCACAGAGGCCCACACTCATTTATTTATTTTTAGATGGTATGAAGGATGTTGGGCAAATGCTCCATGCTGCAACCTCTCTGCAACCTCGTTGCCGAGGACTTGCTTTTCACAACATCTTAGATGTGGAGAGGCTGCTACCCTCCAGACGTAGTTCCGTCCTGCTGTGGTGAAATATAAGGCCAGGGATTATCTGACTACACTGGTAGGTATTTGCAAAGGCGAGGACTTGGTTAACTATTTTGCAATCTCCACTCTTAGTTTTTAAAAGGAACCTTAAAATATGCCTAACAGGTATTACTGTTTTATGATTTTCAGTATTTTTTACTTATATGTGTTGACCTTGTGTCAAGGTAGTTAACAATCATCACTCAGCTTTGCTGGCAGTAACAGCACACGCTTTATGATACTGGTGAATGCTCGTTATTTCAATGTTTATCCACCAAATTTAGTTCGATGCTTGTTCAGCAGTTAAACTTAGAATGTTATTTCTACCATATTGTAACCATTCTCGTGATAAAATCTATTTCAAGGGGAGAAAGTTAAATACAACAGAAGACTATAAATTTAAAAACCATATAGTATTGACTACTTGTCACCAGAAGAGCGGGTGATTTGACCATTCAGCTGTGTTACTTCCATTTCTTTCACTAGTTAAAATAACCAAACCTTGAGCATAGATGGGATTCACAATATATTGCTCTTTCTCATCATTTTGGATAGTTAGAAAGCTGTAGTTTCTGGCATAAGGAGGATAGGGAGAGCAGTAGTGTGTTTAGGGGGAGATGGTACCAGAATCTGCTGGTTCCCACTCCGAAGAGTAAAAGCCTTGAACACTATGAATAGTTCCCTACTTTTTGGTCAGATTCCCTGACAAATTCTGGATGGAGCTTTGAGATCTTGGGAAAATAACTTAATCTCCCTCCTGAAGGGAAAGTGAGGGAAAATGATACTCATGGCTCTGTTATGAGGATTAAATGAAGAAATCAAATAAAAACACTTAGAAGAAATATTAGGCACAAATTAAATGCTCAATGTATGTTAGGATCTCAGATCATGTAACTAATCCCATTTCTGTACATTATTAATTCTCAGCTCCAGATTTCTTCTCTTTTCCTTTTTGAGTAAATTGATCACGGTACCTATTCAGATTGCTCTGAAAAGGTCTCATCATCATCATTAGTAAAATTTTTACAAAAATTATTGACCTACGAAGTATAAAACCAATGTCAGAATATCATTAAAGTAAATTCATTCTAGTTGGTTCTTCGTTGCTTAGGAAAAAAAATTATACTTTTTAAAAATTATTTTATTTTATTTTATTTTTTTAAAATTACACTTTTCTAGGTTTAGTGCTGGCCACTGGTCAGTTTGGACACAATTTACAAGAATGCTGGCATTCACTGGTTATTGTCTCAAACTATGGTCTGTATTTAGGTAAAGCACCTCCTAATCATATTTCATATTTGTATTTCCGGTGAATGCATTTTGATTTGATTTTCAGCAATTTTGTGCAAGCGAACAAATTGTTAGAGGGCCAGGTGGGCTCTAACATTGCTCAGAGTTTGGGCACTTGGCCAAAAATTTTAGGCTAGAAATTGGATTTAAGTACGTTATTTCCGCAATTTTGAGAAAACCGTGTGTGCTTTCAACTCATCAGCTCCTATTGAAACTCTGCTACCTACTTGGAATGTAAGTTTTTTAGTTGCTGGAAGCCCAGGTATTTGAAGGGAGCCAGGAGATGTGCGGCAGATGCTCAGAGCCACTCGGAGGTAATCCTCCCATAGTCTGATCCCTTTCCTTTTGGTTGGTGGAAGCTGCGTCTAGGAGGTCTCTTTACACGTGGAGGGTGATGGATCATACATGTGATTCCAGTGACTTCTGTGTTATTTCTAAGTTTAGGGTGTCCAGTGTGTTACTTTGACACGTTTATATGCTGTATTGTGCTTGCCCGGGTGTCAATAGTCACGACGTTACCCGGTTAGAGTGCAGTTGGCGGTTAGATCCTTGGGGCTTATTTGCCACGGGCTACGGTTTGCACCATTACACACCATCGTTCTTAGTGCTTCCCCCAACGATCCCCTGTCGTCACCACTTTACTCCATTTTTCACAGGTTTAACTTTGTAAGATCCCGCGTATAAGTGGCGCCATAGGGTCCTCGTCTTTGCCCTACACAAAGGTGCTTAGTTAGCCCAGGTTGCTAGGGCGACGTGCTCCAGGTGCCTCCTGGTGCTCACAGTCAGCAGTAGATCCCTCTGGCTGGCGGCTGGCGGTGCCACGCCGTGTGCACCTGCCACACCTTTTCAATGTGTTTATGCTCTGGTGGACATGTCCACACCTTCCCGCCAAGGCCCTGTTTTCACTCCCTTTGGGGATAAACTCAGGAATGGAATTGCTGGATTGCGTGGCGGATTTTTAATTCTTCGAGAAACCTCTGCGTTGGTTTCCTTAGTAGTCGGACCGATGTTTGTGGGTCCCACCAACGATGTGAGGGGGTGCCTTCCTCACCATGTTCTTGCCAACACCTGTTGTCATTAGCACGTGACAGATGGCCATTTAGCAGATGTGAGGTGATGTCTCATTGTGGTTTTGATTTGCATGTTTCTCATGATCAGTCACGTTGAGCGTTTTTCATTTGCCTTTTGGCCATTTTGGTGACCTCTTTGGAAAAATGTCTGATTAGTTCTGTCCATTTTAAAATTATACTGTTCACTTTTTATTAAATTAACTGAGTTCTTTACGTATTTTTGATTTTAATCCCTTTTCCAAGATATCGTTGGCAAAGATTCTGTAGGTTGTTCATTCTCTTTCTTTCTTTCTTTCTTTCTTTCTTTCTTTCTTTCTTTCTTTCTTTCTTTCTTTCTTTCTTTCTTCCTTCCTTCCTTCCTTCCTTCCTTCCTTCCTTCCTTCCTTCCTTCCTTCCTTCTTTCTCTCTCTCTCTCTCTTTCTCTCTTTCTTCTTTCTTTTTTTTATAAATTTTTATTTATTTATGATAGTCACACAGAGAGAGAGAGAGAGAGAGGCAGAGACACAGGCAGAGGGAGAAGCAGGCTCCATGCACTGGGAGCCCGACGTGGGATTCGATCCTGAGGCTCCAGGATCGCGCCCTGGGCCAAAGGCAGGCGCCAAACTGCTGCGCCACCCAGGGATCCCTCTTTCTTCTTTCTTTCTTTCTTTCTTTCTTTCTTTCTTTCTTTCTTTCTTTCTTTCTTTCTTTCTTTCTTTCTTTCCTTCTCTCTCTCTCTCTTACTTTCTTTTTCTTCTCTTTTCTTTTTCTTTCTTTTCCTTTCTTTTTCCTGTGCAGAAGCTTTTGAGTTTGATGGAGTTCCATTTCTTGATTTTTGCTTTTGTCGTTTGTGCTTTGGGCATCCCATCCAAAATATCATTGCCGAGACCAATATCAATCAGCTTCTGCCCTGTGTTTTCTTTTATTTTTCTTAACATGTAAAAAAATATTGAACTATAACTGCAATACAATGTTATATTGTTTCAGGTGTACAACATGTTGGTCGGACCATTCTATACCTTGCTCAGTACTTATCACAGTAAACGTAGTCACCGTTTGTCACCATACGATGTTACTGAAATCTTCCTGACTATATTCCCTGTGGTGTACTTTTCATCTGGGTGACTTCTTTATTTTATAAGTAGGGGTTTGTAACTCTTACTCTTCTAGATCTATTTTGCTCATCCTCTGGCAACCACCAGTTTTTTCTCTGGATTTCAGAGTCTTTTTGTTTGCTCATTTTTTTTTTAGATTCCGCATGTAAAGTAAAATCATATGGTATTTGTCTTTCTCTGACTTAGTTCACTTAGCTTAATACCCTCAGTGTCCATCCACATTATTGCAAATGGCAATATCTCCTTCTTTATCGTGGCTGAGAAATATTCTACTGTATATATACCACATCTTGTTTATCTGTTCATCTATGGGTGGACTCTTGAGTTGCTTCCATGTCTTGGCTTTTTGTAAATGATGCTATAATAAACACGGGGGTTGTGTGTGTGTCTTTTTGAATTGGCGTCTCTGTTTTCTTTTGGGTGGTGGGATTACTGGATCATATGATATTTCTATTTTTAATTTTTTGAGGAACTTCCATACTGCTTTTCAGTTGGTTGCACCAATTTACATTCCCATGAGTAGTGCACAAGGGTTCCCTTTACTCCACATCCTTGCCAATACTTGCTATTTCTTGTCTTTTTGGTACTGGCCATTCTAATGGGCGTGAGATGACATCTCTTGGTGATTTTGATTTGCGTTTCCCTGATGATTAGTGATGTTGAACATCTTCTCAAGTGTCAGTTGGCCATCTGTATGTCCTCTTTGGAAAAATGTCTATTCAGATCATCTGCCCAATTTTTAATCAGATTTTTTTTCTTGGTGTTCATTTGCATAATTTTAATAATGTATTTTGGATATTAGTGTCTTACTGGATATGTTATCTGCAAATATCTTCTCTTATTCATTAGATTGCCTTTTTGTTTTGCTGATGCTTTCCTTAGCTATATGCAGGGTTTTTTTAAAAAAAGATTTTATTTATTTATTCATGAGAGAAATAGAGGCAGAGACACAGGCACAGGGAGGAGCAGGCTCCATACAGGGAGCCTGATGTGGGACTCGATCCTGGGTCTCCAGGATCATGCCCTGGGCCCAAGGCAGTGCCAAACTGCTGAGCCACCTGGGCTTCCCTATATGAAGTTTTTTTTTTTTTTTTTTTTTTAGTGTAGTCCCAATAGTTTGTTTTTATTTTATGTTATTATCTTGAGCATAGTTGACACCCAATGTTACATTAGTTTCAGGTGTACAACTTACCCATTTGACGAGTTTATACATCAGGCTGTGTTCGCCAAGTATAGCCATCCTCTGTCCTGTTACATCACTATTACAATATCATTGACTATTCCTTATGCTGCACATTTTTTTTGCTTTTGTTTCCCTTGCCTGAGGAGACCGAGCTATAAAGATGTTGCCAAGGCTGACGTCCAAGAGATTACTGCCTGTGTTTCATTTTAGGACTTTTATGGTTTCAGGGCTCCCATTTAGGTGTTTAATCCATTTTGAGTTTATTTTTGTGCATGGTGTATTAAAGTGATTCACTTGCATTCTTTTGCATGTGGCTGTCCAGTTTTCCTAACACATTTGTTGAAGAGTCTGTCTTTTCTGTATATTTTTGCTTCCTTTCTTGTAGATTAGTTGACTGTATAAATAGGTATGGGTTCATTTCTGACCTGTATCCTTTTCCATTGATCTAAGTGTCTGTTTCTGTCCCAGGACCATACTGTTTTGATTACTACACCTTTGTAAAACATCTTGAAATCTCAGATTTTTGTGATACTTCCAGCTTTGTTCTTTTTTCTCAAGATTACTTTGGCTATTTAAGGTCTTTTGTGGCTTCACACAAATTTTAGAGTTATTTTTTCTAGTTCTATGAAAGATGCTACTGGTATTTTAATAGAGATTGCATTAAATCTGTGGTTTGCTTTGGGTAGTATGGATATTTTAATGCTATAATTATTCTAATCCATGAGCCTGGTATAACTTTTCATTTGTTTGTATTATCTTCAATTTCTTTCATCAGTGTCTTATAGTTTTCAGAGTACAGGTCTTTTCCCTCTTTGGTTAAATGTATTCCTAGGTGTTTTATTCTTTTCGGTATAATGGTAAATAGGGTTGTTTTCTTAATTTCTCTTTCTGCTACTTTGTTCTCTGTGTATAGCAATGCAGCAGATTTCTGTATAGTAATTTTATTTCATTTTTTAATTTTTTAATTTTTAATATTTTATTTATTTATTCATGAGAGACACAGAGAGAGAGAGAGGCAGAGACACAGGCAGAGGGAGAAGCAGGCTCCACGCAGGGAGCCCGATGTGGGACTCGATCCAGGGACTCCAGGATCATGCCCCTGCCGAAGGCAGGCGCGAAACTGCTGAGCCACTCAGGGATCCCCTGTATATTAATTTTATATCCTGCAACTTTACTGAATTCATTTATTCACATAGTTTGTTGGTGGAGTCTTTAGAGTTTCTATGTATAGTGTCATGTTATCTGCAGTTAGTGAAAGTTTTACTTCTTCCTTACTGATTTGGATGCCTTTTATTTCTTTTTCTTATCTGTTTGCTACAGCCAGCACTTCCGATACTGTGTTGAATAAAAGTCGTGGGAGTGGACATCCTTGTCATCTCTCTGATTTTAGAAGAAAAGCTCTCAGTTATCCACCATTGAGTATGGTGTTAGCTATGGGTTTTTCATATATGCCCTTTACTATGTTGAGATATGTTCCCTCTAAACCCACTTTGTTGAGTTTTTTTTTTTTTATCATGAACAGATGTTGAATTTTGTCAAATGATTTTATTTCTCCATCTATTGAGATGGTCATATGTTTCATAGTATGTCATATATCATAGTATGTCATGTATCATACTAATTTTTTGTTATAAATGTCTAGGCGTGATTGTGTGTGTACATATGGGAATTTTTTTGATGAACATCAGTATAACTCCATGGACACTGTGGGCAATTAAAAATGTTTGCCCTCTGAACTGTGGTTGAATAAAGACATTTATTTTAGAAAAATGTTATTGATCTTAACCTTTTGTTGAACTTGTCTATTTAAAGACAAACTCAATATTTTGAAAGTTATAATACTTTTTGCTTTCTGTATCACACTTGAATCCCTTTCTGAGAAACTTTACCACTTGAAGAAATGTATTCAAGAGTTCAGATATTGCTATACTCTTACAGATGTGGCCTATTCTGTGTGGAAAAAAATTCTCTAGTCAAATTAAAACGAAGATATCTCCTAGTCACCTTTGACAGGTATTCCATAATTAAGATTGGATTTGAATTAGAAATGGTTAGGTTGTATTTCTTTTTATTTCAACCAAAGGAACCTGTGATGGGTTGATTTAGCATGATTTACAGACAGTGAAAACAAGATCCATATTTGTTTTGTAACAAGAAGATATGGAATTTTTAGCAGTTGTTCATGTTGCTGGTAAATGTAGCCATGGATAAATGTGGTAGGAAGTCCAACATTGAAGATTCTGTAGTAGGATCATTTACATTTCTTCTACCGGACAGCTGTATTTCTAAGACCTATAAGAACCATTACAAAATTTCAGTTTTTAGTTCCTGTGTTAGCGTGTTTTTTTTTTTTTTTTTTTTTTTTTTTTTTAGCGTGTTTGGATTGTAAAGTAAACTTAGTTATTTTAAGCTATCTGTTTTATAGCTACTACCATCAAGCCATATTTATCACAATTATAATTTGGCACATAGCGTTCATACTGAGAAGCTTAATAATACTCAGTATTTGCTAAAACTAAAAAGAAACCAACAACCAACCGACAAACACAAAAAACCAAAAACCAATAACGTATTTACCCATCCTGTTTGTGGTACTTTGTTACTGCAGCCCTAGCAAAGTAATACATCTATTTCAAACTCTTCATGTTGTCATACATCTGGGTAAAGTTTGAAAATACAATGATTTTTAAACTCCCTCTGTTTTGTAGAGGTCTTGGTTACAGAGAGTGGACTCCACGCTAGATAATTTAGGCTGGAAAAAAACTTACTGTTAAGTGTAATGTAAATAGCACATGCATTCATTGGGAGGGCTGAGCTGCCAGCAATGATCCCCCACCACACCGTAGGATACGGCTGTCCTGGGTGGTGTTGCCGCACAGTGATGTGGGAACTCAGAATTAGGCAGCTGCTGTAAGGTGCAGGGGCTGGGCACACCATCTCTGCCATGGTCTGTAACCATCAGAATAAAATCATCCATGCCCCTGCCTGTCGCTCCTTATGCCTCAGTTCTGGGTGTGCAATCATCTACGGAACTCTAGTGAAAAGAGAACTAAAAATATGTCTTTAAAGATGAGAACAGCTTGAGTGGCTCAGTCGGTTAAGAGACTGACTCTTGCTTTCAGCTCAGGTCGTGATCTCAGGGTCAGGATTCCCGGCCCTGCCTGGGCAGGGAGCCTGCTTAAGAGTCTCTCTCCCTCCCTCCGTCCCCCTCCGCCTCTCCCTCTCTCCCCCACTGCACACTCACTCATGTGCTCTCTCTCTGTCAAAAAAAAAAAAAAAAAAAAAAGGAAAAAAAAAACCAAACAAACAAAAAACAAACAAAAAACAAAACAAAAAAAACCCAGCAAACATACAACAGAACAGTAATAACAAATCTTTACGGCAAGTTACCAACATTGTTCTATGCATGTCTATTTCTTATTTTTATTGTTCTTCTTGAGATTTAAACCACTCAATTATATAAACTATACTGGAATTAAAATTAAAAACTGAAAAAAAAAATTAAGCCATTCAGTCTCTACCAGCGTGTCCTCATAGACAAACATTCTGATGTATTTAGCGTATGCTCTCATATTTTTGTGTTCCTGCAAGATGTGTATTGTTTTATTTTCTTAAACTATTAGTGGACATGTACGTTGTTTCTGTAAGAGCTTTGTTTTAAAGACTGCTTCATTTTCACGGGCCCATCTGATCCAACTGGTTATTTCTAACTGCTGCAAGTTACTTTCTGGCCCATATTTTATGTGACCAACCTCTGCCTCCACCGATCTACACTCAGATTGCCTCCCTCCTGACGATGGCCAAGTCCCCTCTGCGGTCCGCTGTGAAATTCTTTGACATACACATCGAGGCAGACGAATACCAGGTCACCGGGGGAGCATGCACCGCCTGGATTTAGTAGTCAGGTTGCTGTCCACGAGCAGCACAGCGGGATTCCACGTTGGCCTGCCAACACTTGGCAAAATTCAGTTGTGGCAAAATCGAGGAAAAATGATATTTCATGGACATCTTGAATTGGAGCTCTCTCATTCATAATGCTGGAAGTAGTTTTTAGTTCCCCAGCCCCTAATTTTCTAAATTAGAAAAGCACTGGCAAGACTTCGAGCGTGCCCGTCAGGAGGATGCCCAGGAATCTGTCTCCATGGCCATCTTCTCTCTCCGCTAACATCCAGCCGCAACAATCGCATCACCCACACCTGCTCCTGCACCGTGTGAAGAAGTGGCCCTTCCTGCGTGTGAATGTTCTGCTAGCCTTTCTCACGACGGGGAGACGTCCAGGCTCATCAGCCTTGCCAACATTTTGGGTGATGTGAGGTCTGGAGGTGATTTCTCGTGGAGCGGTCACCCAGGATTTGACACATCGCTGTGTATGTTCTTTGCCCTCAGTGCATCCATAGACAGTAGCAGGGGGGATATTTGGATGACGTCAGTGAGAGCTTTTGCCCCAAGAATGGGAGACTGTGGGGCACGCAGCATCTCCCCCACCATGCAGACAACAAAGACTCTTTAAAAAAAAAAAAAAGGAATATAAAACTATTTATTAAAAAAAAAAAAAACTATTTATTGACCACTGTTTACCAGTATTTACAATAAAGTAAACAATATACAGTTGGATAACATTCTAACTACAAAGTTCTTGTTTTTCCTGGTTTCTGCTGAACCAGTAGTTCAAATACTGAGAAGATTGAGCCTACATGTTAGGAATGAGTTGGGATGAAGAAAAAAACATGCAGGTCAAGAATTTGGATTATGGAAGTCTATCTACCCATTTATTCCAGCAGGTGCTCAAAGACTCTTTTTTTTAAATTTATTTTTTATTTTTTATCTGGCATAGAATGCATTTCTTGTGAAGACTATCTGGAAGCACCTGGTTCTGCTGTTGAGTAAAAACCATCTTCCTTGTTCTTCTCTGTTCATTGTCTGCTCATAGTCTTGGCGCTCCTCGTCTCCCGTGGCCACATCTGAAGGAGGTGCTGGGTGCTGCACCCTCTGTGCAGCAGCTCGGACCTCACCGCGCACATCTTCACTCTGCAGGTTCAGAGGTGGGGGTGGCTTTGAGGGTTAAAGGCTGCGGATGAAAAAAAAGAAAATAAAATAAAGGCTGCGGATGGCCAGTCTTGCAATGTCTTTGGCAAAAGAATTTCACCCTCACGGCGGTCGTGCACTGTTGGTCAGTGTCACAAGTGAATTAGGATCAATCAAAATCTTGTGTCATAATCATTTTTAGTCTCTTTATTTATTTTGAAGACTCTATCGTGTGGCCTCTGCAAGTCCCTCATTTCAAACAATGTTTTAGGAGTTCGGTGCCAGCTTTGTCAGCAGGGCTGTCATCCTTTTGTGAAAGAGTTATGCCTTCTGCTAAAGCTGCAATTTTGTAGTTAGAGTTTGTGGTTGCTATTGTTTTTTTTTTTTATTTTTAAAAAAGATTTTATTTGAGAGAGAGCGAGAGAGATTGAGCACAAGCGGTGGGAAGGAGAAGAGGCAGAGGGAGAAGCAGGGTCCCCATGGGGCTCAATTCTGGGACCCCGAGATCATGACCTGAGCCAAAGCTGCTTAGCCGATGGAGCCCTCCTGGTGCCCCATTGCTATTGTTTTCTTAACATAAATTTTTATACTATGAAGAGTTTAAGCATAATGTAAAAAAAAGAATTGTTAATAAAAATTCCCATATATTTATCTTCTAGATTCAACAATAATCAAAATATCACTTCATCTATCTGATTTTGTTTTTGCTAATGCATTTTAAAGGAAACCCAAAACATTGTTGTTTCATTCCTACATAATTTAGTGTCTAAAACCAAAAACAAGAATATTTTCTCATATAACCACTCTTCCACTCTCAACTCCAACAAGACATGTAGTAATTTTTGTCAAAATCTGATGCATAATTCACAGTCATGTGTCCAGGATTGTCTCAAAGATTTATTAATAGTTATTTCTTTTTCTTTTTCTTTTCTTTTTTTTTCTTTTTCCTTTAAACTTGGGACTGTATCAGTTATTTTTATGTGCCTGTCTCTGGGGATCCCTGGGTGGCTCAGTGGTTGAGCGTCTCCTTTAGGCCCAGATCCTGGAGTCCCAGGATCGAGTCCCGCGTTGGGCTCCCTGCATGGAGCCTGCTTCTTCCTCTGCCTGTGTCTCTGCCTCTCTCTCTCTCTGTCTCTCATGAATAATAAATAAAATCTTCAAAAAAAAAAAAAAAAAGAGGCTTGTTATATGCCTGTCTCAATATAGGCTAGCTTGCTCGTCCTCTCTCTTTCTCTTTTTCTGTCCCTGTCTCTACATGTAGTGCCGTCCAATTGTTTACCGAAATAGGCTCTGTTGGCCTAATTAGTGCACCGTGTTCTAGATATGGCTACTCGCTTTCTTGCGACCTCATTTAAATTGTTCCTTTGTCTCTGCCTTTTCTGTAAATGAACATTAACTCAACCTTGATTAGATTATGCTCCCCCCCCCCCCGCAAGACTACTCATAGGTGATTCTGTGCAACTCCATTAATATATTAGTTCACAGGTGACCATTCCACAAGTGTCAGGTTGTCCCCTTTTTAATGGCAATTAATCTGCAGATGTGAGTGGTGATCCCTTCATTTTCAGTGCCCAAGTAACATTTATCTAATAGTTTTATCATTGCTGACCGTTGCCTAATGCAGATATTATATTAGGGGATGTCAAAATTGTGATTTTTCTTATTTTATCGTTGCTTACACATTTGTTAGGTGGAATTTTATAAGGAAGAACTTTCTCTCAAGAACTACTTAAAATACAGTTCATAGAGGAAAGGCAGGGAAAATGCATAATTCTTTCTTACTTCTTGCCATTTTCCACAGTAAGAGCTGGTTCTTGAGTAACTTCCAGTGATCCTCAGCGAGTCATTGCCATTGGTTTGGTTTTTCAGGGCCACCCTTTCTCCTTTCTTCCGGTGTGGTTGTCCTGGTCCTTGTTCTTCAACTTTGCTGCTGCTTTTC
Source organism: Canis lupus baileyi (assembly GCF_048164855.1). NCBI lineage: Eukaryota > Metazoa > Chordata > Mammalia > Carnivora > Canidae > Canis > Canis lupus. The sequence continues at coordinate 43,064,793 of NC_132851.1, read as the reverse complement.
TCAATCCCCCTCCCTCCCTTCCTCTCTCTCTCTCTCTCTCTCTCTCAAGTGTAGTTGTGAAATCATGAATATTTTATGTACTTAAGCATTTCCATCAATGACTTTTGTTATTTTGGATGCTCAAACTGTTCAGCCTCTGACCAATGAGAGACTCGGTGCTCTTGACACAGGCGCTTAGGTTCTTGGAAGATCACCTGCCGTTATGTGGCTGCCTCTTTGAACTGCTTTGGCTCATGGGATGGAAGTAGCTGGATTTGTCAACTCTGTGAGTTTCCAAATTCTAGGGCTCTCTTCCAAATTCTCTCTTAGCTTTAGGCAAAGGGAGGAAAGACCACCTGTTTTAGAAGAACTGAGTTCTCTTCTGTCTCTCCTGGAAGGTTTGCTAGGTGGGTCTCTCTTCTAAGGCTTTGCTGAAATGAAGCAGGAAGCAAACTACACTCTAATATTCTGAAATTTCCTAGCATTATTTGGCATGTGCCTATCTCCTAAGGCACAGCAGATCATAATTTGACCAAACGGTCACCATCACATAATAGTTGCTGTCAGCTTTCCCATTGGTAGCGTCTTTATCCTGGTGCCAGCCACCTGACTGCCTCCCTGCTCTGTGGAACCAGTACTCTGTTTTACATTTTGTCATTGCAGCAAATGAGTGTGTTCTCTAGTGTAAGCCGTATGTGTAAGCTACCTAAAACTAAATGCACTCTAGTTAGTTTAAGATGAATGGGATTTATTAAGGATATGCATATCTTGGAATCATAGGAAGGATTGAAGAAATGTGCTTTAGGTTGAGCTCATAAGAAAGACTTCAGATTATACTGGAGAGCTGGCCGCTGGGGAATCGCTGCTTTGTCAGCATCGGGAAACTCAGAACGAAGAATCTTCCGGCACAGCTGCAGGCCATGGGCCCTGCAACCCCCGGTGCCCCACATCCTGCCTCCCCTGAATTCCAAACCAGAGTCTGTCAGAGGCCAGGTAATTGGTGCAACAGAGATCATATCCAGAAGCCCATCCCAATGGGATGAAGAAATTTAGTTTTTAGATGGCTGGCCTCTTCGTCTTTCTTAGTAGAAAGCAGTTCCTTCCACTATATCCTGCACTTATTTGAATTTGAGAAGAGCATCTGGAAAATGATAATTTTTATTAAAATACCTGCAAATGTATTCATATTTATACACATCTCATTTCTGCAAAGGCATCATTTCATACCTCCCCTTATGGACATTCCTTTACATACAAATATATGTATAATAGAGATGAGACTGGTAGGTTTAATCTCATTATTTCAGCACAAGTTATCAGTGAGGGCAAGTATAGGAAGTAGGATTTCAGCTTGTAGAATATTAAAAAAAAACAGCTTGAGGAATATTTAAATTATGGAAGTATGTAGTTTCAAAATATGCATTTTAGACTCTTCTAGAAGTGAAAATCGGCTAAATCATTAGATAGCTGTCCCTGTAGTTACACTAAAGTGTATACGGAGTCTGGTGAAGATTAGAGACAATCAGAGGCTGACTCACTCTCTAGTTATTGATTTAATGAAAATGACTTAAGTACTTTGTTATTATTTCTCCATCTCTCACCTGAACAATGACCCTGAACACAAGCGAGATAATACTTTTCAAGCGCTTTTAGCGTCTCAGTTGAATTGTGCTACGTATATTGAACCAGAAGTGACAAGATGTAAATTTCTTTGAGTTGAAATATGAGGAAGGGGCAGCCCTGGTGGCTCAGCGGTTTAGCGCTGCCTGCAGCCCAGGCTGTGATCCTGGAGACCCTGGATCGAGTCCCACATCGGGTTCCCTGCATGGAGCCTGCTTCTCCCTCTGCCTGTGTCTCTGCCTCTCTCTCTCCTCTCTGTGCATTCTCATGAATAAATAAATAAAATCTTTTTTTTTTTTTTTTAAAAAAGAAATATGAAGAAGAAGCTGGCAAAGCACTGACTCACTCCCTGTAACAAGCAGAGGCTTCCAGTCTAGCTACTTGCCCGATGAATAACTTTTGCCTGGCTTTGGAATGTAAGTTTAAGTGCATGAAGTGCAAGCTATAGGGTGGGGGTAGGGGAATGACAGTGAACAAGAATGCTCATACACTGGAATAAACAACCTTCCAAAACCCCATGAATGACAGTGATTATTAGGTTCCTTTAAGTGTCCGGAGAAATTCGCTATTAATCCCGATGTGGCTGTTTTGGCCAGTCGAGGGGATCGTTGCACATTAGACATGCTCTCGTCTCTGTGAGGTCTCACAGTGTGTCTGATAGTATTATTTCTTTCTTTTTAAATATTTTTTAAAAAACATTTTATTGATTTGAGAGAGCAAGAGCTTGGCCACAGGCACCCACAGGCTTGCCAGCAGGAGGAGGACCAGAGGAGTAGGGAGAGGGCCAAGCAGGCTCTACCCTGAGCACGGAACCCTTTAGGGGCTCCCTCTCAGGACCCTGAGATCATGACCCGAGCCCAAATAAAGAGCCTGTTGCTTAATCTACTGATGAAGCACCCAAGTGCCCCTCTTTTTAAACATTTTAATTCCGGTATAATTAAATACAGTCTTAATATTCTTTTCAGGCGTACAATATAGTGATGCAACAATTCTATATATTAGTGTTCATCGTGGTACGTATACTGTCAATCCCCTTCACCTAGTTCTCCCATCCCCCCCACCTCTTCTCTGGTAAATCAGTTTGTTTTCTGTGGTTACAAATCTGTATTTTGGTTTGTCTCTTTTGGTCTTTGTTCCTTTGTTTTGTTTCTTGCTTTACACATTTGAGTGAAACCACACGGTGTTTGCATTTCTCTGTTTCACTTATTTCACTTTAGCATGATACTCTTTAGAGCCATTTGTGGTGTTGCAGATGACAAGATTTTACTCCTTTTTATGGCTGAGCAATACACACAAACACACACACATACACACAGCACATCTTCCTTATCCATGCTTCTACTGACGGACACTTGGGCTGCTTCCATAACTTGGCTGTTGTTAATAATCCTGCAGTAAACATAGGGGTGCGTGTGCATGTGTCTTTTTGAATTAGTATTTTTCTATTCTTTGTGTGAATACCTAGTAGTGGAGTTACTGGATTTTAAGGTGGTTCTATTTTTGATTTTTTGAGGAGCCTCCATGCTTCCATCAGCTTGCATTTCCACTAACGTGAGGTTTTCTTTTTCTGCACATCTTCACCAACACTTGTTGTTTCTTGTGTTGCTGATTTTAGCCATTCTGACAGGTGTGAGGTGGGATCTCGTGGTTTTCATTCGCAATTCCCTGATGACGAGTGACGTGGATGGGGCATCCTCTCACAGGACCATTGGCCACCTGCATGTCTTCTTTGGAGAAAGTCTCCATGTCTTCTGCCCATGTTTAATTGCATTATTTGTTATTTTGGCTTTGAGTTGTGTAAGTTCTTTATATATTTTGGATGCTAACCTTTTATCAGATATGTCATTTGCAAATATCTTCTCCCGTTAGTAGGTTGTCTTTTAGTTTTGTTGATAGTTTTCTTTGTGGTGCAGAAGCATTTTTTTTTTTTAATTTTGACGTAGTCCCAATAGTTTATTTTTATTTTTACTTTTGTTTCCCCTGCCTCGGGAGACCTATCTAGAAAAATATGGCCGTGGCCCATGTCAGAGAAGTTACTGCCTGTGCTCTCTTCTAGGGTTTTTATGTTTTCAGGTCTCACATTTAGGTCCTTAATCCATTTCAAGTTTATTTTGTATATAGTGTAAGAAAGTGGTCCAGCTCTCCAGTTTTCCCAAAACCATTTGTTGAAGAGACTGACAGTACTATTTCTTGACTGAAGTAGTGAAGGGTGGTGTATACTAAATAGGTTTTTAAAATGAAATTAAAACTTGTGTTTTTTCAGTTAGTGATGCTGACTTTTTAAATTAGATTTACTCTCTGTGCCCTACTCAGTGAAGCCTCATACTGCGTCTGGCACTGAATTGTCACTTAGCAAATGTTTATTGATTTAATTAGGGAAGCTGTGTGATGGGCGAGTAGAGACATATTATGAGCGGATTTAAGGAGTAGACCAGCACCATGTTCATATCCCAACTCTTTTAGTTAGTGATTGTGTGACTTTGGGCAAGCAATCTGTTGTCTCCAAACCTCTATTCTTCTTTAGAAAAATTAGTGGACTAATAGCACACATTTGAGAGGGTGTACTGAGGATTAAATGATATGGTGCATATAAAACACTTAGCATGGCATTTTATTTAAAGTCAAGGTTTTCTAAGGTTAACTATTTTACTTATGATTTATAAAGAATAATGGTAATATGAAGGATGTAGTTATTAATCGAACTGAATGGAGAGTTCACCGAAGGCATCAGACATTGCAAATTATTGACAGAGTGGTGAGCATCCTCGTGAGAGCTTGTGGGCTTTGCGAGGCATGGCATGTGAGACAATAGTTTGATTTGGTTGGGCATCAGGGAGTGTGTTGGGGGAAATCTGGAAATTAGAGGAAAGAGAATACAGTACATTATATGTCAGGCAAAGGATTTTAAACCATGAATGGATGTGATCAAATATGCATTTTGGAGAAGCAGCTCTTGGAGTGGAGTAGCGTAGAACTGGGGAAACCAAAGTGACTTGGTTGGTTGGCGGTTGTTGGGAAGGTTCAGACTAGAGATTAGCTGATGTGTTCTAGAAGATTCAGGGAGTAAGGAATATATTCTAAGGCTATGTAGGAGAAAAAAATCAATTGAACTTAGGGAAGAAAGAGTTAAAGTATCTGGAGGTTGTCCTATGATTCATGTATTCCCTTTACCAGGATGATGCCTTAGGAGAAAGAAAAGAAGTTAGGTGACTTGGTCTAATCTTCTTGTTAACTGGCTCTCCAAGTGGATAGTTGAATATTTCTAGGAAGAAGAGGTCTTCTCTAGCGAAGAAGGCCTTTGCCAGATAACCTTGGCTAAAGGATGACTTATGGTAAATAAATACAGAATCTATAAGGCATGGCCCCCATTTAAGCTATTAATTTTCTCTGAGTACTTTTTTTGAGTTCTTCATTGATATTTGGGGGGCAGAGAGTAAATATCAGTTAGTGATATTTACTTATGTCAGAAAGAAGGAACTGGGAAGGTACGAGAGATGTCCCAGACCACTCTTTGTTTCATCTGTGCCTCTATTCTTGAAATTATTAGTTAAGTCTCATACTCTGATCTCTCTCTTTCATGGGAGTCTGATTTGATTATCTGATCCCATGTCTTAGCTCAGACTTTGTGACCTAATGGATGTTGGTGAGAGAGAGAAAGAGATAGGGTGACTCCAGAGTTGGTGATGGCATTACATGAAATTGGGCATCCTGGAGCAGTGAGGTCATGCCCCTGTCCTTAAGGACAATATGATGAGGTTGGTTTTAGACCTTTTGAAGTTGAGTTATTTATGTAATTTTCGGGTAAAGATGTCTCATACGCAGGTATTAGAGATCAGATGGTCAGTAAGTTTGGAGAGGCTGAGGATGTGCTTAGGCTGCTAAAGTTAAAGTAGAACTGGGAATCATACTGAGAAAGCCTAGTTGGACGTTGGAAATATCAGAAGAGAAATATGATTGTGGAATCTATGGGAAAAAACAAGTTTTAAGCACAACAGTGTAAATGCTACAGAGGGTTGACCATAGATTAAGACTGAGAACATCAATTAGATTTACCAATTAGGAGCTCATTGGTGATTTTAAAGATAATTAAAGAAAATTATAAATTTGTCATGGTAACAAATTGTGTGACTGGGAGATAGTCTCTGGTATGGGTATAGAAGTAGAAAGGGTAGATAATGAGTCATCCAGGCTTGTGGATGCTTAATGTGGGTGTTATGAGGAAGAAAGCAGAGCTAGTTAAAGATTCTGATAAGAAAAGTTGTTGATGGAACCAGTTGCTTTTTCCAGGATGCATAAAAAAAGTCAATAAAGCTATGATAGTCTAAACAACTTGTAGTAGTATCATGTGGGATGTTGGTTAAAATTGAGTATTTGTTCCCTACTGAGTTAGAATCTCTGTAGGATGATGCTATGGAATATTCTTTTTAAGCACTTTCCAGATTAATTTTTAAGAACCTGTTTAATTATAAACAAGTGGGTTGTGAGAAAAATTATGATCTTGCTGAAATATTAAGTGAAAAGCCAGGACAGAGATCTGTATGCATAGAATGCTGTTAATTATATTTAAAAAGATGCAAGTCAATGTTCATGCATTAAAAAGGCTGGAAGGAAGTGCTTTAGTTATTTTTAGCTCGTAGGACTTTATTTTCTGCAAGTCTTTTAATGACAGTTTATACTTTCAGAATTAAAGACAAAGTATTATTAAAATTGGTAGCTAATAAATGGCGTACTTTTACGTACTGGATTATAGATACAGATACAGAGAGATAGGATACTGTCTTAAAGAGGCTCTTTTGATAAAGATGGAAGGAAGAAAGAACCTAAAGGCATTTTATACCTGAATTAGGTATAGAGGGAAAGATATGAGAAGAACACAGAGGAAAAGCAGAACCTTTTCATGATAAACAAATCCACGTACTTCTTAATTTTGCTGAGAGTGGCGCATCCTTTAATACTCTAAAGACTGCAAGTATTCAAACTTTCAGCTTCTACCCAATTTTTTTTTTATCAAGACCAAAACTGTCCATGTGTCATGGGATACATAAAAAAAAAAAAATACAGACCACTTTGTAGAATCAGTAGTGATTTACAGGGAACATCAGTCTGATAAAAAGCTGAGGCCATGAATCCAGCTGTGTTAGGAAAATCCCAAAGGCCATCTCAGGGAAATGGCTGAAGTCTGCCATAGATTTCTGGTCACCTGGGAGTATAGCTGTCAGAAACGATTCTGACAAAAACTGGGCACAGGAGACAAAAATATTCTTTGGAAGCTTAAAGTACAGATTTTTTTTTATTAGGTGTTTGATAAAGCTGGTGTTACCACAGTGATATCGGAGCAAAGTGTGTCAACATCATAGATGTTTATCAAGTAATCATTATAGGCTAGAATCTTTGATGAGGGATATCAAAATCTGTGTATCGTAGATGCAATCCTCAACCTCAGTGAGCTTACAAGTGAGGAGAGAAAATAAATGAGATCTTTATCCTGAAGATAAAGGTAGATATTAAAGATAAAGAGGCAAAGGGAGACATGAAGGGAGTAGATCATAACCGGAGGAGCCTTCGAGAGGGGAGTGTGGGGGTGTAGGCAGGAGATGGCCCTGGTGTGAACTGAGCTGATGACAATGTCAGTGGAACAGAGGGGAGGAGTATGTACGGCGGGGAAAAAATACGGTGAAGAACTAATCATTAGGGCTTCCTGACCACTCATTGAGTACAAGGGAGGTGGAGGGTCAATTCAAAGCTGGCCCTGATGCTTCTGTGCTTACTACCTTAGAAGAACTCACAGGCCTATGGAAGATGAGGGGAAGGACTGATGTAGGGGCAGGAGGGAAATGATGAGTCCTCCGTTGTATCGAGGGGGTCATTATTGTGCTAGCCATATCCAGGAGAATTTGTACTTCTGTTCTCTTCAGAACGTGCCTTCATGGGCTGAAGATTGCCCATGAAGACTCTGGATAGGTAGATGACCAGGGGAGACACCAAGACCCCAACCTTGGGGAAGGGGCAAATTTTGGCTCAAGCATCTTTCTGGTCCCTAACTCAAGACAACAAAAGATGGACCATATGCCGTGAGGCTCTGATTTCAAAAAAACTATGAATTCAAGATGTCATGGCTCAGAATGTCCTCTCCTGCCAGCTCGTGTGATCACTCTCTGTTAGAGCCACTTTCTCTCAGGTCATCAGCCTTCTTTTTGTGCACTGCCCTCAATATCTAATTCAGGTCACAGGTTTATGATTGCCAGCAACCTCCTGGAACTAACTCGTGAACACTCTTGTTCTTCTGACTTTTTCTTTTCCCTTCAATACCTCTTGTGGCTCCAGTTAGACCCAGCTAGCCACTTTCCCCTGTTATAACCAAGAGACTTGGACGTGATGGAGAAAGCTGGGTAACAGAACAGACCACTTCTGCTGAGAATCCATAAACAGTCGCCTGGAGACCCCCCAGCACTGCCTGGCAGGCCCCCTGTGCTTCTCTGGTAAACTCTTCTCATCTTCACAGTGTATTTTTACTGTAGCTTTTTTTCCCCCCAAACCACCAGTTACCTCACCTGTTCCTGACCATCTCTCTCAGAAAATGTCTTTGCCTCCTTTTCCAGAGAAAATGGAAGCCATTACATTAATTCATCTTACCGCTGTCAGTGGTACAAACCTATCCACAACTGAACCCAACTTATGTGCCTTCCCTTCCATTACAGTAAGACGGGAGCCGTCCTTCCTGAGGATGGCTCTTCAGCTCTGCGCTGAGTCTCATCAACTCCTATTGTGTTAGGAATCTTACAGTAATTATTATTACTTTTATTTCTCGGTATGTTCAGCCTCTCTTTTTCTCAACTGCATCCTTCCCATTAGCTTTCAAACTTGCTAGAGTTCTTTCCATTAAAACAATAATGAAGTGTCCCCAAAGTTCCATATATATATATGTCCCAATATACTTATGTATTTGAGCGCGAGAGAGAGAGAGAACAATCAGGAGGAGGAGGGACGGGACTGAGGGAGAGAGATAATCCCAAGCAGACTCCTTGCTCAGCGCAGAATCTGACTTGGGGCTCTATCCCAGGACACTAAGATCATGACCTGAGGCAAAACCAAGAGTTGGCCACTTGATTGAGCCACACCGGGTGCCTCTAAAGTTCCTTATCTTCACCCACCTACCCTCCTACAGAGTTGAATTTTTGAAAGTTATCCCTTACCTTTATCCAGTTACCGCCTTAATCATAATCATTTGACCTATTTGAAATGACGGTCTGTATTTTGATGTTAACATTTCCATTTTTTTTTCACTTTACACTTACATCTCAACACACTTCAGTCTGGCTTTTTGTCCTCAGCACATCTTTGGAACAGCCCCTTCAAAGGGAGCTAGTGTTTTTCGCCCACGCCATTAAAGCCTGTCTTTCCCTCCTTATGTATTTCCACCTCTTATGACCTTTGCCATTGTTGACTCTGCGGCCTTGAACGCACCTCCTCTTGGCTTCTGTGCTTATTGCTGTTCAGCTTGTGCCTAAATGAAGGGATAAAACCAAATGTGTGGTCCTCTATCCAAGCCTTATTAAAAAAATTATGGTCCACTGCCAGATCAGAAGAAAAAGGTTTTTCTGTTCATTCATTCATAAGGGACACTTTTAGGATTCTTAGTTTTAGGACACAACAGGATGCTTCTCTCCTCGTCTCTTCTTTGTGGTACCTGTGTAGGATCCTCATTCTCTACCTAGATTAAAATGTTTGTTGCATAAGTTTTGTTCTGTCTCCCTTCTCATCATTCCCGTGTCGCTTGGGGATCTACTCTACCAGGATGCAGTGATCACGTATACACTGATGGCTCCCAAATTTATATCCACAGCAGACTTCCTCTTCGAGTGCTACACCTGTTGGTCACTCGGCTCCTATTCAGGATTTCCCCGTGAATGTGTGAGTGACGTGTCAGATTTATTATATTCAATTTAACAAGCTGTGAACAAAATTCATAACTTCCCTCCTTCTCTCCCACGGTTTCCAATACTTATTTCAATTTCAGTGTTGTTTCTTCCAGTAATTGGCCATTTTATGTATTCTGATACTTTGACCAGAAACCTAGTCATCTTCCTTCACACATTTCTCTTCTTGTTTTCCTTTTAGAGTTGAAAGCAATTGTAGCTCTTTGCTCACATAGAAGTATTTAATCCGAGGCGCAGGGACCTCTTGCAGTCTTTGAATTTTCTGGTATTTGATTCACAATTATTTGTGCATAGTCGTCTGAGCATCTTGAGGAGAGAAGAAGGTCCCTACTATTCAGGACTCTCAAAGGGGTCTGTAATCCAGAAATATATTGGTAATATTAATCAAGATTTTGATTAACTCTTGAATGAGGAAACTGAAACTCAGAGATGTCAAGTGGCTTCACCAGGGTAATAATTCTGACTGGAACCCAAGTAGGAACTTGAAAGGAGGCTCCCGACCTCCAGGCCACTACTCTTTTCCCTTTAAGGCATTTAGTGGTCAAAGTCAAATTGTTTGGCCGTCACCTCTTATCACAAATAAAACAGCACTGACAGCAATGTAAGCCTGAAGATGCTTGTTCTTTGCTGTGCATAAGCATTGGAAGATTCTCTATTTATAACTTATTTCAGATTCAAAGAAGTTATGTTTATATGTAAAATAAAATTATATTTTCATCAAATTTCATATTTACATTTAAACAATTTTAGAATGAACTTCTTTTTAACTTGTCTGTGCAAAATAATTTCTGTGTTTCGTGTGCCCTTACCTGTCTCTGATTTTTGATTCCACAGCCACCTCGCCCAATCCCCAGGGCCTGTTTTGCTGCTGAATGAAATGATTTGGCTCTGCTGCTATCACAGGATGTAAAAAGGGACAAGGGAAACCTTGTACACGATGTTTCTTTTATTAACTTAATAGTTTTGCTTTTTATATTAAAGTCTTGTAAGCATCTGAAGTACTCTTGTACGTGGTATTCAAAGGTCGGATTGCAGGCGTTTTTTGTTTTTGTCTTTTTTTAAAATTTAAATTCAATTTAGTTAACATATATTGTATTATTAGTTTCAGGAGTAGAATTGAGTGATTCATCAGTTGCATGTAACACCCAGTGCTCGTCACATCTTGTGCTCTCCTTCATGCCCATCACCCGTGTAGTACATGCCCCCACCCACCGCTCCTCCAGCAACCCTGTTTGTTTCCTACAGTTAAGGGTCTCCCATGGTTTGTCTCCCTCTCTGGTTTCTTCCCAGTTTTCCCTCCCTTCCTCTATGATCCTCTGCACTGTTTCTTATATTCCACGTATGAGTGAAACCATGTGATAATTGTCTTTCTCTGATAGGCTTATTTCGCTCAACATAATACCCTCCATATATGTTGATATAAATGACATTCTTTCTAGTGGCTGAGTAATGTTCCCTTGTATCTATATCCCACCTCCTCTTTATCCGTTCATCCGTCAATAGACATCTGGGCTCTTTCCATAATTTAACTATTGTGGACTTTTGCTGCTATAACCATTGGGGGGTGCAGGTGCCCCTTCGAATCACTTGTGTTTGTATCCTTTGGATAAATACCCAGTGGTGCAATTGCTGGGTCATGGGGTAGCTCTGTTTTTAACTTTTTGAGGAACCTCCATACTGTTCTCTCCAGAGTGGCTGCACCAGCTTGCGTTCCCACCAACACTGTACCAGGGTTCCCCTTTCTCTGCATCCTCGCCAACATCTCTTGTTTCCTGAGTTGTTAATTTTAGCCGTTCTGATTGGTGTGAGGTGGTACCTCATTGTGATTTTGATTTCTATTGCCCTGATGCCAACCTTTGTGGAGCAATTTTTTCATGTGTTTGTTGGCCATTTCCATTTCTGTCTTCTTTGGAGAGATGTCTGTCCATGTCTTCTGCCCATTTCTTGACTGGATTATTTGTTTTTTTGGGTTTATAGGGTTTGGATACTAGCCCTTTATCTAATAAGTTTGGAAATAGCTTCTCCCCTTCCTTAGGTTGCCTTTTAGTTTCATTGAGTGTTTGCTGTGCAGAGGGAGCCTAGCTTGATGAACTCCCAATAGTTCATTTTTGCTTTTGTTTCCCTTGCCTTTGGAGACGTGTCTAGCAAGAAATTGCTGCAGCTGAGGTCAAAGAGGTGGCCACCTGTGTTCTCCTTTAGGATTTTGATGGATTCCTGTCTCATGTTTAGGTCTTTCATCCATTTTGAGTCTATTTCTGTATATGGTGTAAGAAAGTGGTCCAGTTTCATTCTTCTGCATGTGGCCGTCCAGTTTTCCCAACACTATTTATTGAACAGACTTTTTTCCCATTGGAAATTCTTTCCTGCTTTATCATAGATTCATTGACCAAAGAGTTGAAGGTCCATTTCTAGGTTCTCTCTTCTGTTCCATGGATCTATGTGTCTGTTGTTGGGCCAGTACCATACTGCCTTGATGATCACAGCTCTGTAATAGAGCTTGAAGTCCAGGACTCTGATGCCTTCAGCCTTGGTTTTCTTTTTTAACATTACTTTGGCTCTTAGGTGTTGTTTTTTTTTTCCTCCTAAGATTTTATTTATTTATATACTTGAGAGGGAGAGAGAGAAGGAATCTCAAGCAGACTCCATGCTGAATGTGGAGCCTGATGTGGGGCTTCATCTCACGACTCTGAGATCATCACCTGAGCCAAACAAAGAGTCATACTGGACATTCAATCAGCTGAGCCACCCAGGTGCCCCAAGATTGCAGTTTTACTTATTTTTCTATCGACCACATGGAAATTTATCCTTTATTGCTACGAGGAAATTTATTCTGTACACCCTAATTTGTGCTACCACTTTACTCATCACCTTGATTTGTGATATGACCTTACTTGTATATTGTTATTTTTTAGGCTTTGGAGAGTCTCTGTTTTATTCCAGTTGTTTAGTTTTATTCATACCAATGCAGTTTTATCTATTCTTTCTTAAGTTGATTCCTACTTTGTAGGTTTTCTTTTTCTATTACGACGGGTGTTTTATTTCTCATTAGGTTTTGTAGTTGGTTATTGGGTAGTTTCTAGTGTAGAAAAAAGTTCATGGTTTTTGTAAACGGATCTTGTGTTTGATCAAATTCTTTTGTTAGTTTTCATAGTTTGTCTAATCCTATCATTTCTTTCTGCTGTGGACCATCATATTATCTAAAGGACAGTTTTATTCTTTCCCTTCCAGTCTTTTTTACTTTTATATCTGTCTTTTTTTTTTATAGCAGTTGCTAAGATTTGTAGTACTATCTAGAACATTTATAACCTTGCGATTTCTTTGTCAGCCTGCAATTTAATATACAGTTGTTAAGTCCCCTGAAATTCAATATACAGTTTTGTATGAATGCCTATCTTAATTGTAAAAGGAATGTGTCTAAAGTTTTTCCCTTAAATGTAGTGTTTAAGCGTGTTTGCTTTAGGTAGGTAGTTCATAATTATCACTGACTTTAGGCCATTCCTTCTGTTCCTAGGGAGTGAATTTCTCTTTTAATCATAAATAAGGTTTAAATTCTATCCAATTTGTTTTTATCTCTTAAAATAATTATATGTTTTCTCTTAGTGTATTGATATGGTAAATTATATTAGAGTTGTTTTTTTTTTGTATTAAAATAGTCTCATAATTCTGGGGTAAATCCTGCTTCATCATGTTGAATTTTATTTTTATATACCATTTCATTTAGCTAATATTTTATTTTGGAATTTATACATACATTTGTAATTGAATGGGCTTATCATCTTTTTATACCATGTTTATCTAATTTTTGAATTAAGATTACACTAGCCTTATAAAAGGGGCAACTTTCTTTCTTTCTGCTTTTCCTTGAAAGGTAAGAATGATTTGCTCCTTGATGGTTCCGTAGAAGACATCTACAAATCAGCAAGGCTAGAGAATTTTGGGGAGGAGGAGACTTTGCTTTTTAAATTTCTTTAGTATTTATTGATCTATTCAAGTTTTCTATTTCCTTTCATACTAATTTGTCATTTTATGTCTTTCTGGTAATATATCTTGTGCCTAGGTTTTCTTCTTCTTTTTTTTTTTTTTAGGTTTTCAAATTCAGTAGTATACGAGTACTTATAATATTTCTTTTATTATTTTAGTATTCTTTTGTGTCTATAGTTATTTTTTTCTTAATTCTGTCTTTTATTTTTATGTTCTCCTCCCCCTCTCCACATCTCTCTCTCTCTCTCTCTTCTGCTACCCTTCCCTCTTTCTTACCCTCCTTCTCTCCCTTCCTTTTCCCCATTTCTCTCTTTCTCTCTCCCTTTCCCTTCTCTCTCTCCCAAAACTAATTTCTAGATTCTATTTATTGATCTTCTTAATGCTTCTAATTGTTTTGTTTTTCCCAATTTTTTTTTTGTGGATTTGTTCTCTATTTATTGATTTTTGTTAGTATCTTTATTATTTTCGTACTCCTTGTTTCTCTGGATTTGCTCTGTTCTTTTTCCCACTGTCCAGGTTCAGTGATTAGCTCATTTTTTTCTAGCCCTTGTTTCTTGATGAATGTACTTAAAATAAGTTTCCATTTAAATGCAGCTTTGTAAGTGTCCTATACTTGTTAATATGCATTATTTAATTTATTTTTAAAATATTTTTTTAGCATGTTATTTAGTAGTATTTTGGCTTTTTTCCCCTTCTTCTTCATTGATTGCTGATATTTATTGCTTTTGAATCAGGTATCTTTGATATAGAAAAGCAGCTGCTGCTGGTTCCTATCTGGCAAATGGTGTGGGACAGACAATGATTCTTCCAAAGCATTGTTTAGGGGAGGCAAGAGCAGAGTCTCTCTGAAAAACAATCCTCAGGCACTGTGTCTACCCACACTCCGCCACATGGTATTATAATCCCACAACGGCTTTCTCATAGCTTTTACGTTGCTTCATTAGATGCATGGTTCTCTCTGTCTTTTATCCAAAGGGTGATTTTTAGGTAAGAAGTGGTACCCTGTGCTATTTGCCATCTTGTCAGAAACCATGGAAGCTACTAGTATTTTCTATTTATTGATTCTTTCAGCATTCAGCAACTATCGATTAAGCAATGATGGTGTCCAGAATATAGTTCTAGGTCCTGAGAATTAAGTGGTAAAAAAGACACACTAACTCCCTGACTCTTAGCACTTATATTCTTGTTAATAAAAGACATTTTGTTTCCAGTCCAAAATGAAATATGTCCTTCTACTTATAAATGCAAAATTAACTGCTTTGTCAGACTTAATTTCTTTTTTTTTTTTTCTTTTTAAATTTTTATTTATTTATGATAGTCACACAGAGAGAGACAGAGAGGCAGAGACATAGGCAGAGGGAGAAGCAGGCTCCATGCACCGGGAGCCCGACGTGGGATTCGATCCCGGGTCTCCAGGATCGCGCCCCGGGCCAAAGGCAGGCGCCAAACCGCTGCGCCACCCAGGGATCCCTGTCAGACTTAATTTAATATAAGCAGAGTTATGTGATATTTAGTGTAAAGAGAGGTGGAAGACTGGCCGACTGTAGTATCTGCTCCATTACCTTTTATCTTTTTAGGATGCAGACAGACTACAATTAGTAAATCCCTTTCTTTCTTTCTTTCTTTCTTTCTTTCTTTCTTTCTTTCTTTCTTTCTTTCTTTCTTTCTTTCTTTTCTTCTTTCTTCTTTCTTTCTTTCTTCTTTCCCTTTCTTTCTTTCTTTCTTTCTTTCTTTCTTTCTTTCTTTCTTTCTTTCTTTCTTTCTTCTTTCGATTTTATTTATTTATTCATGAGAAACACACACACACAGAGATAGAGACGTAGGAGAGGGAGAAGCAGGCTCCCCACAAGGAGCCTGATGTGGGACTCAATCTTGGTACCCCAGGATCATGCCCTGAGCTCACGAAGGCAGACGCTCAACCACTAAGCCACCCAGGTGTCCCTAGTAAATCCCATTTGATAGTGGAAATAGATTATGATTAGTGGGAACTTTTCTCCCTTTTAAGTTTTTTTTTTTTTTTTTCTTGCCAGAATTTTAGTATTGGTTTGCTAGGACTACCATAAGAAGTACCACAGCTTGAGTGGCTTAAACAACAGAAATTTATTTTCAATTCTGGAGACTAGAAGTCTGGCTAGAAGATGACAATATTAGTAGGATTGGCTTCTTCTACGGTCTCTCTTCTTGGCTCGTAGATGGTTGTGTTCTGGTGTCTTCACATGATGCTCTCCCTGGTAGGACTGTATCCTAATATTCTCTTCTGGTAAGGACACCAGTCATATCAGATTCGGGCCCACCTTAATGATCTCATTAAAATTTAATGAACACTGTAAAAATCCTGTCTCAAGGGATCCCTGGGTGGCTCAGCAGTTTAGCGCCACCTTTGGCCCAGGGCCCGATTCTGGAGTCCCGGGATCAAGTCCCACATCCGGCTCCTGGCATAGAGCTTGCTTCTCCCTCCTCCTGTGTCTCTGCCTCTCTCTCTCACTCTCTCTCTGTCTATCATAAATAAATAAATAAATAAATAAATAAATAAATAAATAAATCTTAAAAAAAATCCTGTCTCCAAATATAATCACATTCTAAGATATGGGGTTTAGGACTTCATCATATTAAATTTGGGGGACCCAATTCAGTACCTAATAATGGAATTATATAATAATAAAGTGTTTCTTAGTATGATGCACATTACTTGTAGATATTCTTTATGATTAAATTAGCAGAACTATATATAATTTCCATGTTAACTTTTAGAGTTGACTTTTTGGCGTATTTTAAATGATGTAACCATGTGTTTAGCTTTTCAGGGTTAACGTCAGGAGCAAGTGCTAAACTTATTTTTGGTGGACCTGATTTGTAGAGGGAGAAACCTCACACAATTATATCAAGCAGGATTGCTTTCACAACGGATATTTTCTAAACAGAATTTAGAGGTCTTTCACATTTTGTGAATGTTATTCTGTTCAGAATTTCCCATGAGTCTAGCGAATGACGTAGGAAAAGCAGGGTCACTTAAGAAAGAGCCATGGAAAGCTGGGCTGGGAGTGAGAACAATTAGATGGGACTCTAGGAGCTGAGACCACATAGAGAGACGGACATAGCTACAAGGTCATACTGGATGGTGACCAGAGGGTGGCCATAGTGGATGGGGAAGGAGTTGGTGGAAGATCTCCCTAAGATCACAGATATGTCTTTAGAAAAGACGGCCAACCCATCCTGGTGAGCAGTGTCTCTGGGGACCTGAAGAGTGAATGAGGTTTGTTGCATAAGAAAAACTAGAACCTACTTATTTGGGTGAGTGATGGGTAATGTCTGATAAAAACCCATATAAATGTGTCTGTATAAACTATCTACTCGACACTGCTTTGTTAGATTCAGTTCAGTATGAAATTATGATATCATTTATATATTGTTTTTACCACCAGCTCCTAAAAAAATGTAAGATTTCGTACTATTAAGTCAATCCACAAGGCTTATTCGGAAGCTTCTAAATACCTGCAGAAGAATTAAACTTCTCTTTAGGATAAACCTTCAGAGCGTATAGGAGGTGTATGGATCTGCTGATTACAGCACTCCTTTATGTGGTAAGCAGCTCACCTTGTGTTCATAGCTCAATGGGATTAAAAATACTTACATTTTCTTAATCACTGTTGATTCAAATAATCAATAATCTTATGCTACATTTATTACTTGCTTTTTTTCTCTACTAACTTTTTACTCTCCGTTCGCCTTTAGAATTCTGGGTTTACCTTTAAAGGGAGATGAGGCTCATGAGGCTCATTGTCTCTTGTGGACCATTCTTAAGAACTTTTTCCAGTTTAAATTAGCAGAGGAATTGGGTCACTTTTTATTAAGTAGACTGACTTGTAGACATTCTCTAGAATCACAGCTGTGTCAGTTAATGAGCTGGAGAGAAGCACTTTTTCTCCGATATTTTGATAATTAACAGAATAATTAACAGCATAACTGTTTTACTAACGGAATATTTTGTGTTCAGAGCATTGTGATTGCTTACTTTAAAAATTGCTAAAGAGTTAAAAAAAAAGCATGTACCCTGCTTTGTGTAGAAGATATTCCCCAAAGAAACAACGCAAATGTGACAACTTTATTAATTTAGGTTAGTGTTTCTTAACTTCAGTACTATTGACATTTTGGGTCCAATGATTCTTTATTGAGGGGGCTGACCTCTGTAGGATGTTTAGTAGCATCCCTAGCCTCCACCCAATAGATTCCAGTGACACAGCCTTCTTCGTCTCCCTGGTCCAAATGTGACAACTGAAAATGTCCCCAGTTCCAAATGTTTTCTTCTGGACGGCAAAGTAGCCGTACTTGAGGTTCACATACTTAGATCCATGTTAACATTTACCTGGAAACTGAAGCGATCAAATTTATGGTTGGGAAAATAGAGTGGGAGGCCAATCTCTTTCTTAGCCAAAGCCAACAGCCCCAGCAATACCACCACCATCACTACCACCATGGGCTGAGGACATGGGAAGGAGGATTTGCTGGATATGAACCAAGAACTAGGTACTATCTTGGGCTCTTTATATTATTTCATTGCTATTTCCTAATAGCCCCATGAAGAGGACATTGTTCCTCTCATTCTACTACCGTGAGAATTGAGGCTCGACACATTTAACCTCCCCCTCTCCCCTGGGTCAAAACATCTGCCTGGTGGTGCAGTTGGGATGAAACTTAGCCAGATCCATCTCCAAATCCTATTTTTTTCCCTCTCACATTCTACTGTATCCTTAAAACACTTTCTTTTACTCTTTCTTTCAATGTAACATGGTTCTAAGCACCTAGGGTATATTGTGTTTTAATTTTTTTTTATTTTTATAAATCAATAAAATTAGCTCAGCTTCAAATGTGATATGGTTTTCTTTTTTAAAAGTCCACAATACAAATTTGAGGTTACCTCCTTTAAATAACATCTGCTCTCCCAGGAATTTTAATGTACACTGTTTCTTGTGTAGGGTGTTCGTTCTATGTCCTCCCCTACTCCAGCACACCCAAGTTAAAAATCACACTGATGAATATTTCTCAGAGGTATTCACTCCAGCAATTAATAATGGAGAAAATTTTTCTCATATTATAAATATTTTAATTTCTAAATTGACTTTCTAATAGCAAAATTTGATAGATTTAAACTTAGTCCTTTTTTTAAAATTTACTCATGAGAGACACAGAAGAAGCAGGAGAAGCAGGTGCACCCCTCCCACCCCCCGGGGGAATCCGATGTAGGACTCAATCCAGTACTCCATCCAGGACTTGATCCAGGACCCTGAGATCACGCCCCTGAGCCAAAAGTGGACGCTCAACTGCTGAGCCACCCAGGCATCCCTAAATTTAGCACTTTTTATTGTTCCCTTAGAGAGAGGGGTCTAATCAGCAACCAAATGGCTAATAAAGAGATTAAAAAAAAAAAACTAAGGATAGGGGAGTGACATTCTAAGGATGAGAATGTCAAGTTTGAGATTTCTATTTCAATGCTAAAGAGTACAGTGTATCTTATTTATTTATTTGTTTATTAGATTATTTTATTCATGAGAAAGAGAGAGAGAGGGAGAGAGACACACACACAGGCAGAGGGAGAAGCAGGCTCCACGCAGGGAGCCCCACGTGGGACTCGATCCCGGGTCTCCAGGATCATGCCCTGGGCTGAAGGCGGCGCTAAACCGCTGAGCCCCCCGGGCTGCCCTGGCATAGACATTTAGAAACATATTTCTAAGTAACAAAAACAAGACTGAATGACATGTATTTTAGGAGCAGTTAATCCTCATGCTCAGATTATATAGTTGCCGTTAAGCATAGAATAATCTAAATCAAGAGAAAAAAAAGAAATCCACAGTTAAAATTGAAAACCATAAACATTATTTTGAACAGGCCGTTGTAACTTTTTTTTCTATCCTCTAAGGATCTGGGCTCTTTCCCAGTGGTGGTTGCATCAAACATTGAAACATCTGAAACAGACGTTGCATGTTTTCCCCATAATTTCCAAGGATTTGCTCTATTAGAAAAGGTAGGTAAGTGACAGGGAGTCGTATAATACTCTGTCATGCTTATATGGCAGCGAGACTTGTGAACTGTTTGGATGGGCTCTCAACAAAGCCTAATCTTCATAAATTTGTTCTCTTTCTTGAAAGGAAACGTATACTGTATGTCAGCAATTATCATCAAACCAGGGGATATGAAGAACATTTTGCTTTCAGGGAAATGCACTTAGGCTATCTCAGTTATCTGACTCAAACCAAATAATAACAAAAATGACTCCCCCCCCAAAAAAAAAGACAAAACCGTTATTTTAAAAACACCTTCATAAAGAGGTTGCACATGTCCCTTGCCTTTTTGTTGGAAATTCAATGTCCATCATTTTCTCCCCCCTCCTGCCTTCTCCTGAAGCAGCTTAGTTCGGTTTCTGGCCAGGTGCCACCCTAGGGACTGAAGGCCATACTCTGTTTTAAATGTCTAATTGCAGTTCCTTTAGAGCCTTCATCTTCTGACTTGTTTTTAATTAGCTTCTTGCTGGTCTTAGAATCCTTCCCCGTGACAGGACAGTGGCTTGCCCTGTAATTTTTTACTTTTATTTGTATTTTTTTGTAGCTGAGCTATTGGGACACATCCAGGTTCATTCATCTACCTATTGGCTGTGGCTGGTTTTGACACAGCTGAGTGGTGATGACCCAGTCTCCACGGCCCCCAGAGGTGAGAACCTTTATTGCCTGGCCCTATGAAGAAAAAGCCTGCTGACCCTTTTATCTCCTTTTCCTAGAGTCCCCATTTATTTTGGTCCATTAAATCACTGCTCATCCCTTCCTGCGGCACCTGACTCTCCGTAGATTTGGGGTCGGTTGTGCCCTAAGGGCTTCGGGAAGTCCAAGGTGTCAGGTGGTTCGTTCATTGCTATGGACTGAACGGTTGTGTCCCCTCAAAATTTATATATTGACTCCCAATGTCTGATGTAGTGGTGTTTGGAGGGGGGGGGGTCTTTGAGAGGGGCTGGGTCATGGCAGTGGAGCTCTCGGCTGGGTTTGGGGTCCCAGAGCTCCCTCACACCTTCCACCCACGTGGAGACACAGTGCAGAGGTGACTGTGGGCCAGTAAGTGGGTCCTCCTCACCAGACACCGAATGTGCCAGAGCCTTGATCTTGCACCTCCCAGCCTCCCAGTCTCCAGAATGGTGAGGAATAGATCTCTGTAGCTTATGAGCTGCCAAATCTCGAGGGGTCAACGGGGTGGCAGCCCGCTGGGCTAGGCTGTCCCCAGGCTTTGTTTGAGGTTGGGAGTAAAGAAAGCTCTTTCGCCTCCGAATCTCCGAGACATACTCAGGTCTCC
Organism: Canis lupus baileyi; assembly: GCF_048164855.1. Lineage (NCBI taxonomy): Eukaryota > Metazoa > Chordata > Mammalia > Carnivora > Canidae > Canis > Canis lupus. The sequence continues at coordinate 43,043,944 of NC_132851.1, read as the reverse complement.
ATTCCTCTTCCCCTCCCTTTCCTCTCCCTTCCAGTTCATCTGTTACAGAACCTGGGTGATTTGGGAGATTTCCCCAAAAAAGTCTGTCATTTTTGTGTGGCATTAAAATAATAGGGTGTCTCGTTTTCTGAGGGTTTCTGGCCTGGTTTCGCACCTGCTCCCTTTCTCTGGGCCTCCTCACCCCTTCCTCCCGCTGCCCGTCTCCTGCGGTTCTGGGTTGTCCCCCCGGGGTGCTCCGCTCGGTGGGACGTGCGTTCCGAAAAGGCCGTGGCCAGGGGCCCCTTGTAGAAGCCGCGGGCACCGGGGCTGCTCAGTGGCCGGAGCAAGGCCCTGGGATCGAGCCCCACGCTGGGCTCCGGCTCTGCAGGGCGATGCTTCTCCCCTCCTGCCCCTCCTCTGAGCACTTTCTCCCCCTCTTCCCCTGTCTCTCTCTCAAATGCGTGAATAAAATCTTTTTTAAAAAAAGAAGCCGCGTGCACGAGACTGTTCCAGCTCCACAGCCCACGGGCCTGCTGCAGGCGAGAGGCCCCGGTCGGGGGCGGCCCCAGCCCTGGTCCGGGGTCCCCGGTGCTTCCCGTCGCTTCCTCGGTCCCCAGGGGCTTCGTGGGTCCCCTTTGTTTCTTTCCATGGGAAGGTCCTGTGGCTGTCGGTGGCTTGAGCCCCCCACGTTGACTCGGGCTCGGCAGGCCGTCGTGTCACCGGGTCCGGCCAGAGGTGTCCGCGGTCCTGCTCTCCCCGCGGGGCTTGAAGCTGTCCCTTGAACCCTCGATTCGACTTTCCCATTGGTTAAGGGGAGCTGAGCAGCTTGGAGTGTTTGGGAATAAGAGAGGTAGATTATTCGGTAATTCGGGTTGGCAGCCACATGGACGCGTGCAAGGTGGTGGGCGCGGGGACACCGGGTCGCGTCCGTCTAGACCCCCCGCCGCTGCTCTTGCCAGCCCATTGCCTCGTGTGGCGCATCGTGCTGACCCCAGGAGGTGCGCAGGGGGTCCTGCCCTTGGGCCGGGGCGGCCAGGGCTCCCGGGGCGGGGGGTGGCTGTGGGCCGGGTCCTCCAGGCACCTGCTCCCGTGTGGTTGCTTCCCCTCCTCTCCATCAATTCCCCTCCCACCCACCCACCCCCCCGGCCCAGGTCCGGCCTGCGCCGCCGGCAGGTGCTCCCCGCGGGGCCCTGGCCCCCCCAGGCCACCTCCTCCAAGCACCTGCCAGGACGCCGCCCCTGGGGCCTGCTTGTCGCTGGCCACCCTCACCCCTGCTGTCAGCCGCGCATGCCGACGAGGCCGAGAGGCTGGCTCCTGGGGCCTCGACGGTGCAGGGGGTCACGGTGGCCATGCGGGGGGGCTCAGCCGCAGGGGGCGGGGTGCACCTGCCGAGGGGGCGCTGGCCCTGGAGCTCGCTGTTCCTGACGGTGCCAGGAGGTCGAGGTGGCCGTGGGGGCTCAGCCGCGGGGGGAGGGGGCGGGATGCTCACCGTTCCCTCCATCCCTACACAAACCCACTTACTGTCCCTGACACCACGTTTCTTGGCATGACATTAGTTTTCTGGGTGTCTCTATGTTCCTTTTTTATTAAAAAGGTAATTAATTAATTAATTATTGTTTTACTGAAGTGTCCTTGACACGCAAGGTCACATCAGTGTCAGGGTACCAGCTCTCAGTGACCCAGCAAGCTCACAGGTCATGCTGTGCTCCCACTGGGTGTGACCCACGTCTGTCACGACACCACGCTGACAGCTCGTGTGCTGCACTTCTGTCCCCGGGACTTACTCTCTCCACTACCCAGAGCGCCGTCACGAGACCAATTTTAACGTCTTGATTGGAAAACCAGTACTTAACAGCTGTGGACCTAGTTCCCCTCCCGTTAGAACCCCCCCATTAGAACCCCCCTCAAAAAATAAAAAAAGAACCCCCCTCCCGTTAGAACCCCCCTCCCATTAGTACCCCCCTCCCGTTAGTACCCCCCCTGTTAGAACCCCCCTCCCGTTAGAACCCCCCTCCTGTTAGTACCCCCCTCCTGTTAGAACCCCATCTCCCGTTAGTATCCCCCTCCTGTTAGTACCACCGTCCTATTAGTACTCCCCTCCCATTAGAACCCCCCTCCTGTTAGTACCCCCCTCCCATTAGTACTCCCCTCCTGTTAGTACCCCCTCCTGTTAGAACCCCCCTCCCGTTAGAACCCCCCTCCTGTTAGTACCCCCTCCTGTTAGAACCCCCCTCCAAAAAAAAAAAAAAAAGAACCCCCCTCCCGTTAGAACCCCCCTCCTGTTAGTACTCCCCTCCCGTTAGAACCCCCCTCCAGTTAGAACCCCCCTCCTGTTAGTACCCCCCTCCCAACATGTATTCAGAGCCGTCCCTACGTGGGCCTGGCCAAATCAGTGAAGATCGTGCTGTTTAACTAACTCTGCCACGAAATTAAACTTTTTTTCTTGTCTGGCGTTTCTCTGAGAATCATCTGAGTGTGAATTTTTTTTTTTTTCATGTAGCTCATCATTGCCAGCAAAATTAAATATTTTAATTAACATTTGTAATCAGCTTTTCTTATTCTTGGGTCCACTGGTTTATATTCGTTTAAGCAAATTGAATTTTAAAGATAAGTGAAACACGGCCTTTACAAAGCCAACTTCAGATTGGTTTTCTTTTCTCCAATGTCACATACTTCATCAACTTGCATTTCCATCACTCATGGATTTGTTCGTTCATTTAATAAATCACATGTGTTTTGAAAGCTATTAACTGTCCTTTCTGGATAGGTCTAGAATTTGCTCAAGTCAGGGTGGTGGACCTTTCTGGAAAGTACTGTGCCTTAATTTTTAAAATTACAATGAGACAGAAATTTCAGGACATCAAGAGACACAGACTAGACACATTGATTTTGCTATTCATTTATTTTCTGATTAAATAGTTTAAATAATATTCATAAGCTAATTGATTTTAAAACTTCTTCTGCTCCTTTGCCTAAAAGTGAAACGATTCATTTGGTCCTACAGGTATAGGCTCCGGGTTATCATTATTCTTTTAATGACTGAAATTAAAAAGTGAAGATGTCTTACCTTACAGACAAATTAAATACTTGATAAGCTTAGGGGCTCGTTTTGTAAGGGGGATGGGCTTTGGACTCCTTTTCCCGAGGGTAGAGATTATTGATCTTTGGATGACATTCAAACATCATTTTTTTAAACTCACCTGTGACACTTCAAAAACTTATCTCTTTTTAAACATAAATATGAGCAAACAATTTCTGAGAAACTAGAGACTCCTTGGTGTTCTTTTTTTTTTTTTTAATTTTTTAGTGGTGTTCTTTCTTATTGCAATATGCACTCTCTAGTTTTGGGAAAAGGCACTCAGACCTGAAGGCAGTTTGTTTAGGGCAACAGATACAGTATACAGAGTCTGCTAATGTCACCAGCTTCTGATAGGAAAGACTTTTTTTCCAGCGGGTGCTGTAGGTGTGTTTTTCAGGCCTCTTGGAAGAGATTTTTCTCAAGGATATTCCGTGACAGGGATACAAACTCAGGTAATACATGGTTCTTTCTGTCAGATAGTTTAGAATCTAACCAGAAAAACACACAACTGATGATTACAAATGAGTGTGACAAATTCTTTTGAGTCACTAATTTACTAGGATAGATGGCATTATTTTATCTTAAAGTGATTTGCAAGGCTGCTGTTTTCACAACAAAAGGTGACACATAAAGTGCTCTGCTACAGAGTAATAGTCCATGAGCTATAATTTGGACATACTTTTTAAAATAAGCTTTGTTTCCTAATTTCTGTGGCAGATATAAGTTGAATTCTGATAACAAGATAGGAAAAACTGGTAAAGACACCATAAACGAATTTCAGAAATCCAGCTCTCAGGGGCAGTTTGCTGCGTGAGTGAAAAACCAGAAGTAACCCCCAGCAACGTCACTGGATCGCAGTGGTCATTGTTCAAGGCTTGGGGCTTTGCAGTCAGACACATGGGGATTCAATTTCTGGCTCTATGTGAATTGTGTGATCTTGGATAAGTTACTTACCTGGTGGTGTACATCTCATTTCCTCACCTGTAAGATGCCTCAGAAATTACTTCGAAGACTACAAGAAATTGGTGATGTAGAAGTTCATAGTATATTGCCTGGTACCTAACAAGCCCTTAAAATCTATTTACGAGCTTTATGTTACCGTGATAATGCCCCTGAATCAGTCTTAAGATATTTTAAACAATTCTCAAGGTATCCATTCAAGGAAGTGTCAAAATCAAAGGGGGTGAGATAAAGATGTGAGAGAGGGTTCATGACAGGGCACCTAGACCTCAGAAAGAGTTGCCATCAATCTGGTCCCCAACCATGACAGGCCAGATACTCAGTTGTTCACGATGCATCTTTTAAAAGGGACTCACAAGGTTGGATGCATACCACTTACTTTGGGCTCACTGGTGGTGGAGACCATGCTATCTGTACATTACAGTTCAACAGCCAGAGCACTTTTTTTTTTTTTTTTCCTGTGTTATATCCTAGAAACGATATGGTCACGAGCTGTTTGCACAGTGAGCACAGAAGCAAATCAAAGCTACTGACATTGTCTTGTGGAATTTTTTTATTCAAGACTCTTAAAAGCCCAATGAGACCTCCTGACCCAGAAGAGTACGCCTTTCTCCCAGCCAGTGAGATCAGGGTCTCTTTCCTTTGGTCATGCTGCAGAAAATAGTCTTCCTGACCTTTTGCTCTTTTTCACTGTCCTTTTATTTATTTATTTATTTTTTTTCAGTATTCTATGAAGACCACCATCCTGGTTTCTTCATACAGCTGTAACAAATCACCCCAAACTTAGTGGCTTAATCCAAGGTACATCTCAGCGTTGTGGGGGTTAGAAGTCTGAGTGGATCTCACTGGGCTCCAGTCCAGGTGTTGGCAGGGCCGGGCTTTCTTACGGAGGCTCTAGGAGACAATCTGTTTCCTGCCTTTTCCCAGCTTCTGGAAGCTGCCTGTATTCCCTGGCTCCTGGCCCCCTTCCATCTTCCGAGCCAGCAGAGTAACATTGCAAATCAGTCTCTGTCTCTTTCTCTGTCCTTCCCTCTCCATCTGATTCTCCCGCCACTTCCTTTTGCTTACCTTGATCCTTGTTAGTGCATTGGGCCTGCCTTGATAACACTTGATTACCTCCCTCCCCCATCACGAATCTTAACTTAATCACAGTTGCACAATGTCTTCTGCGTGTAAGGTGACATAGTCACAGGCTCCTGGGTTGGGGGGGACATTTTGCTGGAAGCATTATGCTGTCGCCCACAACAACCTAGATAGTCTTTCTGGGGGTGTGGTCCTACTGTTGATTGCATAAAGACATTTTTCCTATTTAACAATGCTGTAATTAGATTTCCAGATTGCTCTTTAAGGATTGATTTGGGAGAAATCTAGTCCTGTAGGCAGATTTCTGTAAGAGCTCATCTTATTCCTTATATGGTCATAACCTTATAGGTTAATGTTATATTGAAGTTCAAGTACTTCTTTTAGGTAACAACTAGAAATCACAAGATGAGGTCATATATTTCAAAGATTTCCATCAACAGGAATGAGAATTTCTTTTCCAAAGTTTATCTGTTAGAGTTGCAAGTTTCAGTTACCTGGGAACCTACTTGCATGGAATAGCTCATCTTCTAAGGATGCTAATTCAGTTACTTGTTACTGTAGCACATGTGTGGGTTTCTTAAATTTTAGCAAGTACTTTAATCTGACTCCTCAGTTAGATGTACTCATGCTTTTCACTGTCCATTTAAATAAATTGTACAATAAATCTTCCTTTTTGATGGTCTTCCGTATATTGATGCAGTATGTTTGCATTGATGAGATATAATAGATACTGTTGTTATAGGAAACTGTATTGAACAGCAAAATATAAGGGTGGAGTAAGTTTCTTTTATCCAGGAGTGACTTCTAGATGGCATACAGGCAATATTTTATTGCATTATCTATTCGTTCTAGAGGTCCTGAACTCATGAATAAATTGCAATAGCAGGCAAGCATGATCATGACAGGGTAAGAAAACTAGGAGAAAGGACTCAGAAGAAAGAAAAGAAAGTTTTTTCTTTTTTTTCCTGTGCTTCGGACAAGCCCTTGGAATAAGTAAAAATTATCTACCTGAAGTCTTAGGCAAACAGCTTTACATCATATTAGATAATTTAGCTAATTGAAAATATGTCTAGAAAAATGGTAACATTATTTTAAATTGTACTTTGAGTGTTAAGGTAGTAAGTGCTTCCTTTTTCATTGCATCATATACTTGAAGACTATTCTCTTCAATTAAATAATTTTAAAATTTGTAATGTTAGGTTGAGTTCAAGTTAATCATAAGAGGCAGATTTTCTAGGAATCCCTTTCCTAGAAGGCTAATTTTTGAAGATATATGGCTCCATGCTGTCTTCTGGTAGATGTATTGCTTTTAAAATGTATTAGCCATTAAGCTAATGCATAATATTTTATGGCTCCTGTGTCTAAGAAATTATAACTTGAGAACCTATTTATAATACCTATTCTTCCTTCACTAAAATAACTTTTGGAGTTTTAGGAGGGAACTGAAGGCTGGTGGCTGGAGAGATAATATTGGTAGTGTGAAGAGGCCAATGTAGGACTATGTCTTGCTTACTTTCCATTTACTATTTTTCCCAGTTTGTCACTCTCCTCATCTTGTAAGGTGTAAGCTGGTAGCCCCATTTTCCAGGTAAGAAAATCAAGTGTCAGACAGATGTTAAATTTGTTACCGTAGATTAGCTTTTTTAAAAAAAAGAATATAAACAAGTAGATCTCTCTTCAACCGACTACGTGGACACCTGCTCTCAAGTCTCTTTCCAAATTATTTGTTCTAATTACCATGACGCGATGCTTTGCTCTAAGTATTCTGGATGCTTTGCTCTACATATTCTAGATTTTATCTCCTGTTCAATGTCTCAAAATTATGTCTGATTGTAACTCATGAAAGTTGGTTTCCTAGGCCGTGGTAACGAAGTACCACAGATTGGGTGGCTTATAACAACAGAGATTTAGTCCATCACATTTCTGGAGAAGTCCAACATCAAGGTACCTGCAGGGCCATGCTCCCCCACTGAAGGTTTGAGTCCAATCTTTCCTTGCCTTTTCCTAGTTTCCGGTGCTGGCTGTCAGCACTCTAATCTCTGCCTCGGTTATCACATGGAATTTTCTCTGTGTGTCTGTGTGTCTTCATACGACATTCTTCCTGTCTTCTCTCTCCCCTTTTTATTAAGGATCCAGTCATATCAGAATAGCAGCGTACCCTCCTCCATTAAGACTTCATCTTATCTAACTATGTTGGTAACAACCCTATTGCCAAATAAATTAACATTCTGAAGTCCTGCCAGTTAGAATTGCAATGTATCTTATTTGTGGGACACAGTTCAACCCCTAACACCACGTGTACCACATTTGGAAAAACATTAGAGTTATTTTTGTAAATTGTATTTGTTGGCATTAGGCTCTCAGCTTCATATCAAAGTCACAACTAATGATTGTATGAAAATAGTTACCGTCCTTTTTATAAGTAAACTTTCCTCCAAATTTGCTCCGAGGAATACTGTTTTTCAGGATGCTCTAAGAAAAATGGAATGTGTTATCAAATACTTATGGGATATAATGAACCTTTTATTCATTCTTCTTGGAAAGCTAGTGACCCTTAGGATGTTAAAGTCACTTGGAAGTCCCGTGTAAAATCTATTGAACTGAGCCCTGAGTTCCCTAAACACATTTGATGTCAGAAAGTATCATGTAACACTTGTTGCTTTGTGCAACCATCTTGGAAAATGCCACACTTGTGGATCCCGACATGTATGCTGTTGTCCCTTTTCATTACGAACATGGGCAGGTGACTTACCCTTTGCGTGCTTCAGTTTTCTCAACTGTAAAATGAGAATAATAGGTATAGTTATAGCATAAAAATTATTGAGACTATTAAGTAAGATAAAACAGGCAAAGAGTATGACCCAAAGTTCAGCGTGGAAAGAGCTCAATCAATGCATGTTTATCATTATTGTGACTGGTGTTCAGTTGAGTCAATATTTGTCACTAAGCATTAATCCTGAGCGGTGCTGAGCTCCAACAAGGAAGTAGGCCATACTTATTAGCTTGAACACAATTTCTATATAATTTACAGAGTAAACAGATATTTTTGTCCTCAAAGTGTTTAAGTATTTTAGCTGTTTTATTGCAATGTCTCAGGAGACATAAGGGGAAAAACAAGCTGCATTTAGAATTGGTGTAGTTCGTATAGTAAGAGGGAATTGCACAGTAGTACATTTTAGAAAAAGATTTTTGGAGAATGACTAAAATTAAGATTTCTCATTAAGAATGCTCGTCATTTTATTGTGCTATTAATAAAGTGATGCCCCAGGAACAACCGAAATACACATATAAGGCTGAGGGAACTTGCAGTAAAAGGCCGAGAATCCTATGCTTTAGATTCTTGTGAGTTTTTTTCCTATTGTCTTTAATGTGAGGCATTCAGTTGACAGTTTTGTTGTTTTCTCTGTTTCTCAGGTACTTTATTCTATCATTTATTCTAACCACTTGCTGTTTTAAAATATACTACAAACTAGAAAACTAATAATGAAGTTTTTTTCGGTTGTTCCTAAAATGGTAAGATTGCCGAAAGCTTTCTTCCCCCTGCAGATTCTTTTTTGTTTGTGTGTGTTTAAAATAATTCATTTAATTGTAAGTTTATATAATTTAATGTTTAATAATCATTTTGTTTAACTGGCCCACAAAATTCCTGAAAATTTAACATTAGGCCTTCAGCGTACCGCACGTGTTAATATTTTTTAATACAATTGTTAATATTTTATAACTATTTTCTTTTTTAATTTTAATTCCAGTGTAGTTAACATACAGTGTTATATTAGTTTCAGGTGTACAACATAGTGATTCAACAGTTCCATATACTACTTAGTTTTCGTGAAGATATCCTGCAGATTCTTTTTTTTAAAAACAAGGTTTTATTTATTTATTCATGAGAGACACAGAGAGAGAAGCAGAGAGAGAAACAGGCTCCCTGCGGGGAGCCCGGTGCGGGACTCGATCCCAGGACCCCCGGGGTCACGCCCTGAGTCGAAGGCAGGCACTCAACCACTGAGCCCCCCAGGTGTCCCGACCCTGCAGATCCTTGAGCATATTTTTCACATATAATATGAATATGTTCCTCGAGTCCTACAAATAACTCTAGGTTCTCTGACTTGCTGATTTTCCAGTTGGCAAAATGTTCCTGTGTTATGTCCCTTAAAATGATTATTTTTGTGTTAGCTAAGGATAGCTACCACTTCACCATTATTCCTTAGTCTCTGAATGTCCCTCTTTCCCTATCGATTCCTCATAATTTCTCCAAATGGGTGCCCACCTGGCTACCACCATGCCTTTTACAGCTAGATCACTCTAGTCAGGAGCTTGCCTTCCTGCCTATTAGAGGATGCAAGCTGCTCTGTCGGTACGGCTTTCTATCGCATGACAGCCCTGTCTTACAAGAGCTGCAGACAATGCTTGGGGTCCCCCATGGATATCTAAAAAAATCACACTTTATTTTTTGTCAGCTGTTTTACTTAGAAGAGTCATAATGCTGAAAGGTTGGTTAGAAATTTTCCATTCATGTTTTTCTGATTCAAAAGTCTTTGTACTAATTTCTTGACTCTTAAAAATCTTAAGCCCCGTCTTACTGTGTCTATGTCATTTGAGGGATTACTTTTTGTTGTTGTTAATAAAGAGTCATAGTTGAATGCAACATATATACATGTACTTGTATACACCTTATATAGTTAAATGCAACAGGTATATATTATCAATTTTCAAAGCATTCATAGAACAGAGAATGTGTAGGAAGCGATAAAAGTATGCTACAGAGATTTCCTTTTTGCTTAATACTTAGGGATCATTGAGTGAGTCAAGGTTATAATTTTAACAACTACTATGTGATTATATTTAGGAGTGTGGATTAGTATTTAATAGACTGCAAGTAAAGTCACTAGTCGATGCTAGTACTTTACATACACTGTCTCATTTAATCTTCCATTGGCCATATTAGTTTGGCTTTATATCTCCTGTATTGCAGATAATGAAACCAAGGTTCAAGGACTTAACTTGCCCTCACAGTGGATAGATGACGGGGCTGGGATTTGATCTCAAAGACGCCTGAAACCTCAGTGTGTGCGTTTCCTGCTTTACTGTACTACTCTTGATGACGTAAGAGTACAAAAAAAAAACAAAAAACAAAAAACAAAAAAAAAAATCAGAGAAGAGGCGAGATCTATTTAACTTCTGAAGTATGAGAATTCAGTAGGCCGTGCATAGGAGAATATGCCTTGTGTGGAAAGTGGGATATGGGATAGAAAATCAGCAAGTCAGAGACCTAGAGTTATTTGTAGGACTCGAGGAACATATTCTGATTATAATGGTAAGATTTGATAGGAGAGAAATTTAGGTAGTGTTATCCTCAGTAATAGATTGGAAAGTTTAAACGTGGTTCAGTAGGTGATAAGGAATTATTGGAGGATTTGATTCCAGGTTGATAGAATGTCACAATCCAAGTGTTGAATTAAAAAGAAAATTAAAGTGAGGACTGTATGAGGATAATTGAAAAGAGGTGGTTTTTGGAGCATTAAAATGAATGAAGAGTCTATTGTAGCACTTGAGATGAGAATATGAGAACCTACACTAAGTTGATAAATGAGATTTTTTGAAGGCTGTGTCTTTTGAACTTGTTTGGGAATGAAGGAGATAAATGAGAGAGTGAAGATCCTGAAATTTATGTTTTAAGTAATTAGAAGGATTGTGATAATATTGATTGAAGTAAGGACAATGCAAAGCAGCACTTTTTTGAGGAAGAAAAAGTAATGCATTTAGAAAACTGTGGGTTGATGGTTGGAATATGGAATGGATTTGTCTAGTGGGCTATATAAGACAAATGGAACTGAACTCAAGTGTTGGCTGAGGATTAAGGAGAAAAATTAGATCTATAGACATTCAACACCCAAGATTTGTGTTCTTATATTTGTTTAGTTGTTATGCTTAATTCAAACATTTAAACCCAACTTGAGCTCTTAAAATTAACCTGAGAACAGAAACATTTGTAAATACAATATGTAAATTTAAGAATAAAAATAATGTGACAAGAAGCACAGATGGGATCTCCTTCACTGGAATCATAAATATTTTTTTTTAAATTGTACTTCAGCTTTTTTTTTTTTTTGTTAAAGCTGTCATTCCTTTAGATATTTATGCTCCTACATCCTTTTCTTAGATTTGGTATTTTATAGATCATGTTTGACTGAAGAGCAGAGCTATATCTTTCGATGCATAAAATTATGCTTCGAAGTTGAATCTCCCAGCTATATTTAATTCTTGAAGATATCCATTATATACTCTGAGTACTGCACTGACTACCAGAAACTTGTCCCTTTCTTACCTAAACCTGAGAACCGAGATTCACTATATATTCATCTCATCCTTGGATGCTGTCCGAGTGTGAGAAGTAGGAGAGGTAACCAGGGGACAATGAAGAAAGCAGAAATGCCTGAATCTAAAGGAGACATGATAACATTTTTGAAAATTTATTAGCTGTACCTTTACAAGAAACGCAAAATAGAAGTGTTGATCTCAAAGAAAGCAGGGCTGCCAAAATATCGGGTCAGTCTTCTAGCGTGACAAGCCCTTTCTTCTATTCTTGTCCAGTTCCTTCCAACCAAACCTTGTTATAAGAATGGCTCAGAGGACATGCTTTGGGATGAGAAGGATTGCCTTATTGCTTGTTCTCTGGAGGAAACAGGACAAGTCCTTCAAAGTACTCATAGCTACAGTTTTGATCAGTTGATCATCAAATTAACCTTGACCACCCTCAGGAAAGTTTCTAGGTTGTGGTTGGTTTGTTTTTGATTAGGATAAAACTGGATAACACCTTCTTCTTGGTAAGTAGGGCTATTTGAGTAGAGATCTTGAGAAGAAAACAGAAGAAAGAAGAGAGATACTAACACCCACGTCCACTCCTTCTTCTATCTTCTATGATTATAAAGACCTGGTTGATCAGATCTTTGACACAAAAGAAGAGCTTATTTCCCAAGTGATTTTGTTGTTTTAACCTAGGACCATGTAGGGGTGCTTTAAATCCTCTCTGTGTTGTTGTTTTGGTTGGAAGAAAAGCTGATATATTTGGTCATGAATATTAGATCTCAGAAGGTAGAAACCCAGATCTTAAATTAAGAAACCTCATGAAATTTAAATTTAGAAAAACAAAATTGCAGTTATCCACTTTGAACTGTAATTTTTTTTAGGCTTTTCAAAGCAGCTTTGTCCTAAGACACCCAAAATATTTTACTTCAAACGTTGCTGAGTGAAGGTGAACTGTGATTATTATGAAACAAGAGAGGCATTTAGCGTCTGAAAGTCTGACCTAAATTCTTCTCAACATTTCAGGGAATGTTGAAAGTGAGATTGCTTGACAAGCTTCATTACTTTTATGTGACTTCAAACATGAAATTAAATGTAAAATGATAGAATGTCGAATGAGTGTGAGTTAGGAGATTTCTTGAAATGCAAAACATGAGGATTTTATAAATTAGATACCCAGTTTCTACATCTCATTATTATTCCCCTGTGTGTTTGTCAAACTGACCAGCTCTTGAAGTCATTCAGCTTATTTCCTCTTCTGGATTCTATCTCTGTAGGCCGGAGGCAAAATTTGATCATACTCAAGGACATGCTGATGTTCCAGGAGAAACTCTATACGGGGTTGATACAATTAGTGTCCCATTAAAGAATGATGTATAGACTATAATACAGGAAGATAAAATGTCATACTTATTTGTCCTCTTGGCAAAGTCAGGCTCATGAAGATCTTGTTTGTGTCACTAGGCAAATTTTCTCATTGGTAATTTAAAAATTTTTGTACTTATGACCTTATAGAGAAATAGGAACGAGACATGAAATACAATGAGAACACAGCAAGGAATTTAATGTGTGGATTTAAGAACAGTTGAATATTAGGGGGAAAAAAAAGCCTTTTACTTTTTGGCCTTCCAAGGAAAACATATCTACATGTGATTTGTCAGAGATGACCATTTCTTTTCAAAATGTAGATATCAAAAACTAGGTACTAAAGTGAATGTTTCACACGAGAAAATAAATTACAACAACTTGCACGTTTAGAAAAGGTGACACATAGCAAAAACACTTCTAAATATACAAAAATGACATACTTCTACAAAGGTTACTTTTTTTTCCGTACATTGTATAGCTACATACTCTTAGTGTCTGTTAAGCTGAACTGTGTTCCCTCAAAATTCGTAGTTGGGATTTGTATCCCAAGTATCTCAGAATGAAGATAGGGCCTTTAAGGGGTAATAAAATTAAAAAGAGGCCTTTAGGGTCTACCTTAAGCCAATCTGACTGGCCTCCTTATGAGAAAAAGAAGGACACACAAAGGGACACCAGGGATGGGTGCACAAAGAGCACCCAAGAAGACCCAAGAAGGTTGCCACCTGCAAGCCAAGGAAAGAGGCCTGAGGATAAAACAAACCTGCTGAGGCCTTGAGTTTGGACATTCAGCCTCCAGAACTATGAGAAAATATTCTTGTGTTGTTTCATCCTCCTCGTCTGTGATATTTTGTTATGGTGGCCCTAGCAAGTGAATGCGGCACCTCTACCTTCTACTTATTAAAATGATGTTGCAATATTTTTAGTAGGGAAAAAACAGAAAGATAATCTAGCTTTTCATCTTGTGTGATTGATGGAAATACATTTTTTCATTATTGAGATGCATAAACCATGTGACTTTACATACAGACATACTGACTTTATGACCAGCAAACAGAGTAATTGTGATAAACTCTGTTTTGTTCAACTCCAACTCCCTTGTGCATTCATAATTATGGATGCCGCATTGTTGAGTTTGTTGACGAGAGATGTCTTGAGTTTTAATCGTGCTGATAAATTTCCCATTTTCACTTATCTATTGAAATGCTTGATAAATGGAGAAAAAAAAATCCCACAAATTAGCTTCTAGCCCCATTCATTTCCAATCTTGTTTCTCCTTTACTGACCGCATACTTTTAGCACTGGGTGCCAAAGGACACATTTCTCTCATGGTATCATCTTCAGTCTCTGCCTTTGTGCTTGCAGAGCTGAATAAGTTGTCCCCGTGAACAGTGGGAGTGTTCTTGGAAGCCACCTGCACACCGGGATGGCTAGTGTAATGGAGGCCATTTAAGATCATTTGAATATATCCAACTACGTGTATTCCTAATTCAGCTTCCCCTTAGCCAGATTCCTGAAGTGCTTGCAAACACTAGTGCCAGCTGACCCAAGGGCAAGTGTGACAGAAATCACCATGGGAAAAGACAGCAATTATAATCAATTTCAGTTGAAATATCCTTTGTAAGTTTTATGAAAATTTAAATGCAAATACATTGCTTGGGCCCCTCCTCAGGTCTGGGAAGAAGCCTTGAGGCTTAGGCTTTATTCACTCCTGGCTCAGTTCGCTTCTGAGACTCCAGAGGTTTGCCTAAATTCACACAGTGATTAATGGGGACAGTGCCCTAGGTCTCTTTCTCCATGCAGTTTCCTTTTTATTTTTCAAAGCGTGGATTTATGCATTTTTCTTCTTTCTCCTATATTTAAATGTCCTATGACAATTAATTTCTATTAAATAGTAATTAAATACTGATACTCTGTTGAGGACTCCGGTGCCAAGAGGAAATAGAGAGTCTTGGGATATCAGCATTCGTAGATTATTGTTTACATTACTCTTTTTGAGTTAAGGCCTGTGCTTGAAAGAGAAAAGCATTTGAAGCTGAAAGGCTTAAATTCAGAGATACCAAAATGAAAAATCAAATGACACCATGCCGAAAATCTAAGAAGTTAAAAAATGTAACCGAGTTGTCCTTTATTCAGGTGTTGTTCTCTGGCTGCCTATCTTTTTGCTGTATATGTAGTCATTTGAATCCCAGGTTTCTATTACTTTTGTGGATTCATTTTTTTTTTCCTCTAGGCTATAGATTTTCATCCTAAAATTAAGAATTTTTTAAAAGCATAGAAGCTTAAAATAACTCAGGGAATCTTTGTGGGACTCCTGTACATTTCATCACATATTTCTGTTTGTGGAACTCCATGGCCCCTTGTATAAAATTATTTGGGGAGAGCTATGTTACTCTTGGCAATGTAAAAAAAAAAAAAATCAGTTTCTGGGTGGAGCAGTGCAGGCCAGGCAATAAGAAGAGATCCCCCCCCCCTCCAAAAAAGAAGAAGAGATCCCAACATAGGATAGTAATTGCTACCACTTATTTAAGATTTTGTACGTCCTCTGTCCAGTAGGAAACATCCTGTGTATATTAATATATCCATGCATTTAATCTTTAAAACAGCTATAATATAAGCATTGTTTCCATTTCCATTTCATAGATGGGGAGACCAAAGCTCAAAGGTGTAAAGTAACCCCTACAAAGGTGACTTAAACCCAGATATTTGGACTTCACGGCGTGTGTGCTTAACCGCTTCTACTGCTGTTTTATCTTTGAGAGTGAGTCAGTGACAGCTACACAAGGATGCCCGCCACCTAAACACACTAGAAACAAGCAAGGATGAAAAAAAAAAAACCCTCTAAATTAAATGTGACTAAGGAAATTTAAGCCCGTCTTCATCTAGGACTAAAATAATGCAGATTTATTTGCAAAGACACAGGCAATTAAAATACCAGCCATACAACCTGAAATGTCCTCTGATAAGTAGAGTCCATAGCAATAGTCAGTTGTCTAGTTTCTAACTAGTGTGAAGTCTCTTTTTATCATAGTAAAGAAAATAATGCATGGAAGACTGATAGAGTGAAATTCCAAGTTGTTTTAGGAGGCGTCTAAAGATGTGATGAGTTGGCTTATCTACCAAGAACATATTTGTTTTCAATACCATGTAGGGTACGTGTCCTGTGAAAGATTCATCCTATTCACAGTTGGAGGGAGATAAACATGCCCCCACTTACATTTGGGATTTTTCCTTCTGGTGGGTGATTAGTGCTACCCAACCTTAGTGAGATCCTTATTAGGACTTGATTGCTCTTTTGCATCTTGTGAGGGAACTTGTGATATTTAATAGAAATGTTCTACTGTTTTTGCTTTCTCCTCAAATCCTCAAGCCATGCACTCAATGCTTTGTTGGTTGCCCTTTATCCTCCTGGGGGACCATCCCCTGTGAACTGTGCTGGCTCTTTCTATCCTTTAAAAATGGCCATTGATCTCTTCTTATCTTGAACCCTTTGCTCAGGGCCACTCTTCCACCTCGTATTCTCATCCCATTTCCTTAATGCTCCCTCTGTGATCTGCTTACATCCTGTGGCTCCCCCTGTTCCACTGGCTCCTTTACCTATACTTGCATCCAAACTAAAATTTCCACTTCCCAGCAAAAGGATGCTTTTTTTTTTTATTTTTTTTATTTTTTGTTTTCTTCCAGTATTACTTCTGTCTGAGTGGTCTCTCTTCACTGGTGTTTCTCTTCTTCCCTTCACTTGTAAAACCCAGTTGCCTGAAATTTTCAGTAGTCAATTATTTCCTATTCCTCTGCAATCTGGCTTTTGCCTTCAATATTTCATTGAAAGTGCTCTCATCCAGTGGATCTACAGAATGACCCATAATGTTTGGCAGTATCGATGAGCTCCTCCACCCCCCCTCCCCCGAAACTGTCCCATGGCTTCCATCACATGGTTCTCTGTCTTGGTTATCTTCATCATGTCCAGACTCGCTAGTTACTCTCCCTTCTCCTCTGTACCAAATGTCTGAAGGCTTTCTGGGAGGTTTAATCAGAGAATCTCTTTTCTCATTTTTTTACTGACTTACAATGAAACCCTTCCTCCTTACCGTGGGCCCCAGGAGTCTGCATGAGCTAGCTCTGGTTTTCTTTCTTTCTTTCTTTCTTTCTTTCTTTCTTTCTTTCTTTCTTTCTTTCTTTCTTTCTTTCTTTCTTTCTTTCTTTCTTTCTTCTTTTCTTTCTTTCTTTCTTTCTTTCTTTCTTTCTTTCTTTCTTCTTTCTTTCTTTCTTTCTTTCTTTCTTTCTTTCTTTCTTTCTTTCTTTTTCTTTCTCTTTCTCTTTCTCTTTCTCTTTCTCTTTCTCTTTCTCTTTCTCTTTCTCTTTCTCTTTCTCTTTCTCTTTCTCTTTCTCTTTCTCTTTCTCTCTTTTTTAAATAAACTTCTGGCTTACTTTCTGACCTTAATCCATTCCTGTCTTCTCTGGCATCAGTATTCTCCAGTTACTCTGGCCTTCCCTCAGCTCCAAGAACCCCAAGTGCTCTTTCCTCCCCGAGTGGTCACTAAGCATGTATCTGGCCCTTCACGTGCTCAGGTCTTTCCTCACGTATCTCTGCAAGTGATTACCTTACACGGAGCAGGTCTGCTGTCTTGCTGCTCAGGGAACTCAGCTATAAAATGAGCTTGTGCTTTATGTCCCCTGGAGTTCGTTCTGGATCTTTAATCCTGTGATAGACCTGAATGACCTAGGATGATAGAGTCAAAAAAAGGCTGCTGTAAGCAGAATGCCTCAGGTATCCCCTGCATCAATGCTGCGTCCACAAGAGCTGTGATATCGTTGATGCACAGTGGCTGCTTGATGAATAAATCAGCAGTCAGGGTGTGACCTAGGGCAAGTCACTACTCATTGTACTTCATCTGTGATGTTTATGCTTCAGTTTTGTTTTCCTTGGTTTCTTGTGAAAAGCGACGCAGAGAATCTTTCCCCCCCTTTTGGGACCAAAGGTAGCAAGTGTTAAAAGAGGACACATTAACACAGATATCCTGGAATCATTTTCTTGTGTCCTTGACTTAATGGACTTCAAGAGTTGACTTTTTAAACTTAGTTCCAAGGAATAAATTTCCAGCAATACAGGAAATGAATTAAAAACGTTGACCTCTAAGGGCATAGGACTGTATAAATTTGTTATTTACCTGACAAACATCATTTTAAAGATTTTCTTATGACTCCTATAAAGTAAAAGTGCATTTTGAATTTCAGCCTCTGAGCTCATGAATAAATATTTCAGCTTCCTATCAATGATTTTACTATTGGAACGTGGCTGTAAAATGAATACTTTGCATTAAAAAATACATCCAAACAAAAGGAAGTTTAAGTCTCTTTTTAAATTGTAGATTTAACTGTAATTCATTAGACTACAACTGCTTTTAACCACAAATTAATTCCATTTGTGAGATATGGAATTGCAATAAATTGTACCTTAAAGAACAGTTCAAAATTCTTATAATGAGTTCTCACGTAGCAAGAACATTTACCAGCATATTTTAATCTTAGCACATTAGCAATAATAAATCCTAACTTCTTTTTTCTAATGAATGATTTGGTTCCTTTGGTAAGAAAAAGATGCAGGCCCATTGTTAAAAAAATAGATAAGCAATACAGAAACATTCAAGAGTAATACTATAAAAGTTATTCAAATGTAACCACCCAGAAAACACTACTACCAATATTATGCATATGACATTCTAGTCGTCTCTTTATATAAGACTTGACTCTTCAATTTCTTTTTGAGCCATGAACATAAACTCCTATTTAGCAACTGATTATTGTTCTCTGTGTTTATGTATATATGTTTATATGTGTGAGAGGGTGTAAACACTGCACACACACACACACGGATTTTTTATCTTTATATATATGAATTTGCATAAATATATGTGCACATATATTAGTATATATTTAAATAGAGAAATGGGCTTAATATTTGCTACTTATGTCAAGGTACTTATGAGTCCATAAAAATGATTTTACTAATTGTGTGTGATCTATAAAAGGGGCTCCTGTTTCTTAATGTTTCTGTGGCCCTCGTTTTTAGAGAAGCCAATTCATTCATGTTTAGTGCAGTGTCTTTATTTTATGTCCAATTAGTCAGAATTCATCATCTAGCTAAAAAACCATGGCTTAACAGAATTAAGGGGTTCTTTGTTATTCGTGTGACAGGCCGTGATGCGGGCAGCCTAGGGGTGTTATTGAGGCTCCATTGTGTCCCCAGAAAGCTTCTCCACCTCTCTCTTG
Organism: Canis lupus baileyi; assembly: GCF_048164855.1. Lineage (NCBI taxonomy): Eukaryota > Metazoa > Chordata > Mammalia > Carnivora > Canidae > Canis > Canis lupus. The sequence continues at coordinate 43,024,905 of NC_132851.1, read as the reverse complement.
AGAATGTGACACTTCTCATAATTGCAAATTGGCCACCAGAGTTGAGCCATCAGGTCTGCATCTCAAGCTGTAGGTAAGGGAAAGACGAAGGGCACAGGGAGACATGCCCCTTGAGTGGGTTGACTCCTGAGAAGCTTTCTTACAACCCCTTCCCTCAATTTCCACTCTGAGGGTTTGAAATGTGTCATGAGGCTGCTCCTTGGGTGCTAAGGAAGGTGGTTCTCTTAGACAAGAAGTGCAGAAAAGATGCTGAGCATTGCAAGGCATGTATTTGGCTCCTAATAGTTTCCTGATCCGTTAGGCAGAGACTGGCTTCATTTTTGTCTTAGGCATTTGTCACATCATTTGTGTGTGTGTGTGTGTTTCTTTGGAAGTTTCATGTTATAAAGTGGATCTATGAAAGAGTTCCCGAAGTTGTTTTAGATTTTTGTATTTTGAAATAAATATCCTTTTGGATACTTTCTAGTGACTTAAGACAAAGTGAATTAGTGACAATAAACAACGTGCAGAACGGTTGGGGAATATGCTTTCTTGAACTCTATATTCTCACTACATAGAGGATCAAATTCAAAGTAATTAGCTATACATACAATTAATGCAGCATACTAAATACCGCCTACTTTTATATTAATTCATAGGCTACTTTAATATTCTGACAATTATCATCAAGAAACTCCATTGTTCTTGCACAGCAGATTATTTTTTAATGCTCATTTGAATTTTATGACCAGGTTTTTAAAAACTTGAGTTTAGTATTTATCATATTAGGTAGGTAGATATATTCTTTCTTCATGTATCTTTTTGAGAGTGACTTTTAGTTGCTGCTGTTTTGAAAATAAAGTATATTTACTAATGTTATTGGTGTAATTTTGATTTTCTAATTTTTTTACCCCCTCCCCTTGCCCCTGGTGTGTGAATAACTATAATATGGTTTTGGGAAATTTTTTAATAGTAATTTTCTAAGGGACATAGCATTTGCAAAACCAAATCTATGTTCTTCTTTTAATTTTCTTTATAATTTTAGGAAAAGAGCATAACCTTTGTTTCTGTCCCTATCAAGTCTCCTTTACTGAAACCTGATCTTACTTTTGAAGAGCCATCAAGGCTATAGTTTGCAGTTATAATGCTCCTAAAAATACCGTGTTTATCTAAGGCCACAGAATTGTGCTCACTACAATCAATTATTAAATATGGAAAGAGTACAACTCTGCTGTTGTCACAATATTGCATCTTTTCCCACATTTTTGTGGTCTCTAACTATTTCCAGCAGGAATGGGGATTCAGTGTCAGCACTTTTCCCAACTATGACTTAGCACTGATCAGTATTCTTGCTTTGTAGGCTGGGAAGAAAGTGCTTCTCTGTCCTTATCTGTTCTGACAATTTGATATATTTAGGTTTATCTCATGAATATCATTTGGTGTTATTTTTGGCATTTAGTAAAAATAGATGTTTTTCAGCTGTACAGAGCTATAGTTTATAATAAACTTTATATTGCCATGTTCAAGGAAGAAATTATGATGAATCGAGACCATTCTCTGCCTGTAAGCCAAATCTCACCATTTTTACACTTCTCATTTAGCCTGGAGGGGAAGTTGTATCCACCATTTGGGATTATTTCACCTGCCTATTCTTAGCTCCAGAAGTTTCTCATCTTCAGCATGATTAAAAATACTTACCAAGCATCTTCTTTTGTGGTTATTTATCTGAGTGAATCAGCCTCTCACTTTTGGATGGTCATGAGTATTGGCAGGGAAAACCAAGGTGGTTTGGAGCAATTCATAGTCTTCTCCAAGCACACCCAAACCATTTAGCTAAGGTTGACTTTGATGTTACGGGTAATCTGACTCAACGATAGTGGAAACTGTGTAATGATAATTAAAATACCACCCCCACAAGCTCAACTTGTGTCTTTTCCTTAGGACTTTGAAGACATGGTCAACAGATGTGTTATTTAATATATATTTAATGCCTTGTTTTTGCAGAAGACAGTGCACATTACTGTGGGAAGCTGCTGGTAACACTTCTGAGGTAGAAGAGGGTCACATAATAAACCCACTCAAGGGACCAACTATGTCTCCTTCCACAAACCTTAATGTCTTTTTCTCAACACAACTTAAAACAAGGAAGAGGCTTATATTTAAGTTTTAGGGACAGTAAATACCTACAGGTCCAATTCTATGAATTAATGGAATAAGCACTCAAGTAAATAATAAGATCTCTGTGGGCTCAGGGAAGGCAAAGGGCAGCTGGACCAAAAAATTTTCTCAACCTGCTTGCCAGAGTTTCTAAAATTTTCACAATTGGCAAGACTCTGTGTTTTCTCTTCAGATTATACCGAGGTTTGGCATAGGCCCTCAGATTTAGACTACACCTGTTGTTGGTTTTAGCTCCAGGCTCTGGGTTTGGGAGACTGATTTGCTGAGTGCCGCCTCTGTGTGATTTCCACCAACCTTGAACTTGTGTGAGCCTGTGGATTAACCATAATGCGATGATACACCCAATCAGCGTAACCATGATGCAAACACAGAATGCCATTTGTACTGATTCTGAAAATCTGAACATGTTTTTATGATTTAAAAAGTTTTCAAGGATGCCTGGATGGTGCTGTCGGTTAAGCACCGATTCTTAGTTTCTGCTCAGGTTGTGATCTCAGTGCAGAGTTGCTTGAGTTTCTCTCTCCTCCCTCTGCTCCTCTACCCCTGCCCCATGCTTGTGCTCTCTCTCTCTCAAATAAATAAATAAATCTTTAAAAAGTAATTAAAAATAGGTGAAAATTTTAGAGGTAACAATGAAAAAATCTCATGTGATTTACATATTGAAATAAAAATAGTGTAAGTGTAAAATGTTAAATGAGGAATAACTGTGAGTATTCTTATTTTATTAAGAAAAATATCAAAATTTCCAAATAAATTTGGAAATATGTTGAAATCTAATGGATTTATTAAGAAATGACTGCTTTAGTTACTTAGGAAGAACTTGTATTCTTTTTGAACCCACAAATGTTTATACAATTTTAATAGTAAAAAGCAGATCATAGATGACTTTATAATTATAATTTTTAAGAATTAAGCAAGGGAAATTTTCACATTGAAAGTCTTCACATATTTTAAGCAAGAATGACAAAGAATATCAACTTAGCACTTCAACAAATTCACATGGAGAGAAACCTTCAAAATCACATGTAGGAGTCATGAAGAATCCCCTTCTATACAGACAATGTAGGAACTATAGAAAGATATGAAGAAAAGAACAAAGGATACAGAAAGATGAGGTATGCCCTAAAGATGTTTTTTTTTATTTTTTCCCATTGCAAAATAATCATGTAGGATCACAGATGTGAAATTGAGTGACCACCGGAGCAACGTGGTAACTAACTTTCTAGGCTACAAAATTGTCTGTCCTGCACTAATAATGTTGATCTTTTAAATTTTGACCATCACAAATTGTAATAATAAAATCATATTAATAATTAGAATTGTTTAATAAAATCTCGGAATCATTCTTGTATCTCATAGGTTCATTATATCATTAAAATACTCACTTTGGTCTTAACCTTAGCAAAATATTTATTTATTTTTTGATATGTGTTCATCCAGAACTTGATTTGTAATATGTAATTGGTTTACCTCTATCCCATGTGGGTAGGGATGTTAAGTTGAGTGGTAGGAGTGGACTGGAGCTAGAACCTAGTGTAGCTTAGTCTGATAATGCTGTTCCTGAACATTAAGAGAATGGAATTGCTGTGAGGAAGGTTTTAGAATGGTGTGCATGATGTGTCCCATCACACAGTAAATTTTATTTACTTAACAGATTGTCTAGGGCTGTTCCTGAGTGTCACAGTTATTGATAACGTATATTCACATATGACAGGTTAGGAAACAAAATAGCATATGCTAGGAAACATGCTGCTTACCAGGAAGTTTGTTCTTTTATCAGACAATGCTAAACCTACCACTGATAATGCAAGAGGAATATGAAATATAATAGGTTTTATTTAATTGAAAAGGAAATAGGATATCGGTGGATTACAAAGTGAGCTAATACAAATTTTAGACCTCGAGCATACTTTTAAAATACAAATCAGGGATCCCTGGGTGGCGCAGCGGTTTGGCGCCTGCCTTTGGCCCAGGGCGTGATCCTGGAGACCCGGGATCAAATCCCACATCGGGCTCCTGGTACATGGAGCCTGCTTCTCCTCTGCCTATGTCTCTGCCTCTCTCTCTCTCTCTCTCTGTGACTATCATAAATAAATAAAAATTAAAAAAAAAAATAAAATAAAATACAAATCAAGTTGTGTGTAATTTATTGTGTGTAGAAGTCACACAGTAGAATTGATCAAAATTTTAAAAATTAATAATACAAAAATTAATGTAATTTTACATAATAGTACATAATTCCATTACCTAGATTAATATGATGTTTCAGTCAAATTAAAAAGCTGATATCTTTTGTCATATGCTATCTCACAGAGGGTATTTTATGATAAAATATGAGAAGCATGGATTTTGATTCCTTTTTTTTTAAGATTTTATTTGTTTGAGAGAGAGAGTGTAAGAGAGAAAGAGCGAGCATGAGCAGAGGGGAGAGGCAGAGGGAGAAGCAGACTCCTTGCTGAGCAGGGAGTTAGATGTGGAACTTGATCCCAGGACTCTGGGATCATGACCTGAGCCTAAGGCAGATGCTTAACCGGATTGAGCCAGCTAGGTGCCCTGGGATTTTGATTCTTAATCAATTTATCCATTGCAACGTTGTCATCACTCTTTTCTCCCTGGCATTCATGTAAACACACGTACAGACAGATTCAGAAGACAGACAGACCTTGCCACTCCTGCACACCTGTTTTTGTTCTGTTTTGCTTTTCATGAGTTAGTCACGTGACTTACATAGGATTTATCAAAGACCTAATCTGTACAATGATACTATCCAGTCCTCATATGCAAAAACCTAATAGTAGATCTCAAGAGTTGATCAGTTGGTGTCCTCTATTCCCAAGGTGTGCTCATTTTAGGTTAGTAACAGTGATAAACAACTTCATTTTATTCTTTTTTTTTTTTTCCATTTACAGTGTACTGTCAGAGAGTAGGTGACTTTTACGTTTGCATGGAATGTTGTTTCGGTCATTTATGCCAGCCGTTGAATGCTCCCCGCAAAGATGTCCATCTCCTAATCCTGGAGGCCTGAAAATACCTTATTTTAAAGGGACGTTGCATACATTAAATTAAGGATATTGAAATGGGGAGATTATCCTGGATTCTCTGGGTGGGAGTAATAAGGTCTTTATATGAGGTAAAAGATCCAGGGTCAGAGAGAGAGGGATTGGAAGCTGCTATGGGGCTGGCTTCGAAGATGGAAGAAAGGAGCTATAAGCTGAGGAATGAAGAATGTGGGCAGCTTCCAGGAGTAGAGTGGGTGGGCAAATGGATTCCCCACTAGAGACTAGAAAAAACCGGCCCCGTCCACACTTTGATTTTAGCTTACTAAGACTGATTTTGCCCTTTTGATTTCCAGAACCGTAAGATAATTTGCTTATGTTGTTTTAAGCCATCGAGTGTGTGGTAATTTGCAGCCACAGGAAATTTGTAACAGCAACTAATAGGAAACTAATGCTTCCCAGATAGTTATATGAGTATTTCTTCGTGATTGCCTTACTAGTAACATATAATCATTATCGTGGTCATTGCATTTGATAATTAGTTAGAAACCATTTTTAATCAAGAGAATGTGAAGGTTATCTTAGTATCTTGTTCATTCACTGATAGATGTGTACACGCCTTGGCACACACACACACACACACACACACACACACACACAGGCAGCCCGGGTGGGAAGAGAGGAGGGACTGCCCAGGGAATGGAGGCTCTGGTGTGAAATCTCAAGGAATATAAGGATTCTAAATTTCAGTCCGGCCTCCAGGTTGCTAGGACTGTCTATTTGTAAATGTAGAAGGCTAGAGCATATGTTATTTAATAGGTTAGCCTGATTTATAGATTTCAAATATTTACACCTATAGTATGCAGGCTTCTTTTATATTTTTACTCTGGGTCCTGCAGATGTTAGTGTCAGGTCTTTTCTCCGAAATCTGGTATTTCTCACTTACTCTATGTGCTCCAGACATAACTAGTCAAGCACAAATTTCTCAATCTTCCACACTGCTTGATGCTTTTGCAGGTGTTCCCTCCTTTGCCAGGAGTGCCCTTTCTTATTACTCTTTTGCCTAGAGATCTGACACATATTCTTTAAGACCTAGATCAAAAGTCATTTGTACCAACCAAGCTCCTCTGGTTACAATTAACCATTTCCCTACTGGTGGTTCCTTTGCTTCTTTTAGTCCTGACACAACTCTTACTTATATCCTAACTTGAATGTGAGCTTCTCGGTGGAAAGGACATTTTATTCCCATTGTCTTGCTTCAGCCCATATTAGTGAGGGAAAGCATATTTTGTGTTTCTTACATATGTTGATAGTGTGATTGAAATTTTTGACCATTATCCCCTCCTGGAACAGTGTATGGTGTCTGAGCTGTGTCATCTTTTAACGATGAGGATACAAGCAACATTCTGAGGATGTCAGAGCAGAAATACAGAAAAATTCTGGGGTCCTGGTGGATCAGTAGATTTATTATGTGAGAAAAATGAACTCTTACTTGTTCAAGCCTCCATTGGTCAGATTTCCTGCTATTTGCAGCTCAGTAGAGCCCTCATGTTGCATTGTACTTAGCCAACCTGCTATATCAGTGTCTTTAGCTTGATTATTTTTTCAATATTTAAATTATGCTAATGAGTAATATCATTCAAAATCTTGAGTCCATTTCTAATTACTCCGATAAAATATATTTCTAGATGTCTCTAGGATTCTACAATTGCTGGATATAAGAGTTTGATTTTTTGATGCATCTTGACCCTATTTCCATCTTGAAAGTTGGAGACGGTTTATAATCTCAAAGATAGGCGATTACTCAATTCAAATGACTGGTACTTCTTCTCTATGTATTTTCACCTTACTGTGTCCTTTCAACGCTAGTAAAAATTTGAGTTCAGAAAATGACCCCATGTACTCGCTGTGAGAAAGCAAGGTCCAAAGAAAAGTAGTGGGGCACTCATGGTTGCCCAGGAAGCTTTTGTAAAAGGAGAATATTTATTTCATTGTGTAAACCCTAGGTGGATAAAGAACCCAGCCTTGCTATCTAAGATGCAGAAACAGAACTAACTGCAGTGACAGGAGACACTTGTTCTCATCCGACCTGTAATTTCTTCAGCAGAATTGTGAAATATCTGAGTGAATTTTAACCCAGAAAACATGTTGAGAATTTGTGTAAATTCTGGGGATATTCCAGACAACAAATATGGAATTGTTTATTAAAAAAAAAACAAAAAACAAAAAACTGCAAGTACTCAGAAAAGAAATGCCAGTAAAAGCAATTGTGCTCATGGATTACCATCTCTTATCCGATTTATTTTAAAAAAAGAAAGTGATTATCAGCTTAACTTAGCAAAAACTGAAGACTTCACGTTTAAGTGCTCTACACTTTGCCAACTCATATAAAATATGTAAATCCTGCTAGCAGATTGGAATGGTTATTTTCTCTTAAGCATCCTCTTATCTGGTTTGAACTATGGGATATGTACTGCGCTAAACGTTAGGCACAGCTCTCCCATGTATAGAGAAGGCAAAATCACTTGCCTTTGGGAATTGTCTTCTAGAGAACTAAACATGACCTCATTAGAAATACAGATAACCTTAAAAGAACGTTAATAGTGTCTCTCCGTCAATCACGGAGGCTATGCTAAGGGAGTGCTCCTCCCTCTAATGCAGGTCTCTTCCAGCATAGAGCCCCTTTATGTCCTTAAGCACTCTAACTTGTCTCCCTCAAGCAGGGAGGGTTGTTTTCTTTCTGTGTCTTCCTTCCCCTGGTGTACCTTCAGCTACTACTTGAGTGGAGCCCCTGGCATAGAAAACCTGGACAACCAGCTTGCATGTAACTTTGCTGAAAAAGGACAGAAGGAGGGAGCAGTGTCTATGCTGATGACTCACTGAAGTCCATTCAGGTGTAAAATCAAGTTAGAAGCAGCCCAGGCCAGATACCGAAATGTGCCAGAAGGTAAGATTTCTAGAAAGTGTGTTTTCATAAGGAGTATGAAAACTTTGATCCTTTCCCAGAATAGCAGCATCACCCTTCATATTGAACCATAAACTCTGGTTTATGTTGCTTCCTCTGGAGCAAGTGCTTTTAAAAATACTGAGAAGTAAAGATGAGTCTAGCAGGATTTGTTGTTGGTTGTTTCTGGGCTCACCTCCTTACCTTAGAGTTTACGTAACATCTTTTCCCTTAAAAAAAAAAACAAAAAACAAAAAACCTGTTCTCGTTCTGGGTGCCAAAATCTGCATTCATCTTCCTCCTACAAATTCCAGCCACCAGAGAGTCTAAGGCATAGCGTATTCTATCCCCTATTTATAGGGGTTCTTTGTACATCCGGTGTGGTCCTCCACTTAATCTCCCCAAAATTTAATTATGTCATTGGGCATCCGCTGTTGGCTTAGTGTCCCTGAGTTTCGGCAGCTATTGGCTGAGCTCCAGAGGATGGCTCGTGCAGAATCTGATTTGCCTTTAAGAAAAAGATAAAGCAGACACTGATGAAAACCTGTTCAGGAAGCTCTATGCGCTGTGTGTGAAATCCTGGTTTTATCCTTAATCTCAAAGATTGGGCATGACTGCTCATATCAGAGGATTTCAGCTTAGTGCCATCTTGATAAAGCAACCACAACATTTTCTAAAGAAAGATCCCCCCTACTTTGTCAGTTCATTGGGTGGGGGTCCCTAGCACAGTTTCAGATAGTAACCCACAGCGATCGCTTTAAAGATTGTATAAAATCATGAATATCTTTGGACAGGCGATGGTTTCTCTGGTGCCGTTTGCTGTATTTTATATACCCAATACCCGGAGAGCTATTTAAAGATCATCTGCCAGGATCATCAGACTTACAGTCAATAGGAAAGAGACCCTGCCGTCATCTTTTCCTGTGGCATCTCAGAGATTTTCAATAATGCCAACAGAGTTCATTGAATGGAGAGTAGCATTAATTCTAATTTCAAGTAGGCCGAGGTGCCTCAAAAAGTTGACTATTAAAAAAAAAAAGTTGACTATTGAAGGAAAATTATCTCATCCTCATTTTACTCATATTTAAAAATACCTTTTAAAAGAAATACTTCTTTGTAAGGTCACTAGTGGTGATTCCTTGTTGCAAACTTAACGCGCAGTGTAGATACCGCAGCCTGACGTGCTAAATAAACTGGATCTGGTAATGAAGGACGGACGTTTAAGAACTTTGTTAACTTTCAGATTGATGGATGGATGGATCGATTGATTCATTTATTTCTGCATTCAAGGAGCGATTTGTTGAGTTCCTTCTGCATATCAGGCTGTGTGCTGGCGAAGCGACGGTGAGCAACCGTAGGCCTGCTCCCTGTACTCCTGGAGCTTGCTGTCAAGTAGAGGAGGCAGGTGTTAATCAAATATATCATATATTGCAGTTGTGATAAGAGCATCAAAAAAGACACCTGATGATGCTACGTGGTTCAGCGTACAGAACGGGCCTCACTCCGAGGCTGGACCCGGTGGCCACTCGGGCTTCGTCGTAAACTCTTTTATCTTTATCTTGAGAGCAATAGGAACTCATTAAACTTTTTTTTTTTTTTTCCTAAGGGGGTGGTCCAGGAAGCAGGATAGAGCACATAGGATATGAAATTCCTCTTCTAAAAAGACCAACTCAGGCTGTGGGAGTGAAGGGAGCCAGAAGATGGGGAGTGTGTGTGCACCTGCCACGTGGTTAGGGCTTTGGAGGACTTCACAGATGACACAAGGGCAGTAAGGGGAAGACTGGGTTTCTTCACTGGGTTTCCAGGAACTGGTGATGCTTGTTTATAAGTCCAAGCCCAGGGACGGTGAATAATGGACACATTTATTATGAAAATTATGAGTAAGGTAGGCTCATCTATGGGTAAGCCTCCCTCACAGGTCGGGAGGGGGACATCTTCCCTCACAGAGGTCTTCATCAGGAAGCTCTCTAGTTTGGTTTGCTTTTGCTTGAGTGCTTGCTCACTTGTGTTGCATTATTTTTTTCTAGTTCCGCACGTTAAGGAAGATGGAAAAATAAAAACAAAGACTCACTCCCAGCCTTCCCTCTTCGCACACAGTCACACACAGTGAAACACATACATATGCATACATGCAGAATATTTTTGTGCATAAGTCTTTCTTTAGGCTTGTCTGGTTCTCTTTTTAGGATGAATTTCTAGATGAAATTACTGGGTCACTTGGTATACACACTTATTCATTTATTTATATTTTTATATCTCTTAAGTTTTTTTGAAAATTTGCGTTCAGTTGGTACACAATGCTACCTTACTACCTTACTACCTTACTCTGTCAGGTGTACGACAGAGTGATTTCAGAAGATCATCAGTCATGCCGTGCTCGCACAGGTGTCACCATACGGATGCTGTTACGGTATCATGGACTGTACTCCTTGCACCCTACCTTTAATTCTCCTGACTTACTCATTCCACAGCTGGCATCCTGCATCTCTCCCTGACCTTTACCCATTTTGCCATCCCTTGCCCCCGCCCCTCTGGCAAACATTGGTTAAAATTTCAATGTATTTGTGAAGTGTCCATCCTCCAAAAAAGCTCGACACGATTTAAATTTTTATCAGTGTTGGAGATGATTTCTTTCTGTTTAATCACATCTTTGTCCGAGGCCAGATAGATACATTTTTTTTTAGATTCTGATTATTATTTTTTTTTGCTTTTCTGGTAGGTTATAGATGATTTTTTTTGCTGTTTTTATTTGCTTTTTTTCATTTTTAATGGATGTCATTGTTCTCAGCAGCTCTGTGTCACATTTTGACATATTCATTTCCCTTTTAGAAAGTCATTTAAAATAATATCCTTAAAGTACTTCTGCGCTTCATCTAATATTTCATTTCTTTGTTGACTTCGGAGTCAGCTTTTTTATCGAGGGACAGTACAGGCATTTCAATGGAACCAGATGCAATCAACATTTAAAAGACACATTTTCCTTGATGCTTTTATGCAAAGCCCTATTTCTCTCAAGACTAAACAGTTCACAAATGTTTTTTTATCTAATCTTTAAAACCTTAATAGACTTCATTTTTTAGAACAGGCCTTGGTTTACAGAAAAAATGTGCAGAAGTTACAGTGTTTCCATATACTCACCACCCTCTCAATGGCATTTCTCTTACTATCCTTTTTTTTTTTTTTTTTTTAAGATTTTACTTATTTATTTGAAAAAGAGAGAGAGAGAGTGAGAAAGCACATGTCAGCAGGGGAAGGTGCGGAGGGAGAAGCAGATCCCCTTTAAGCAGGAAGGCTGATGTGGGGATCGATCCCAGGACCCTGGGATCATGACCTGAGCTGAAGGCAGATGCTTAACCCACCGAGCCCCCCAGGTGCCCCTCCCTTACTATTCTTGCATTAGACTGGTACATCAATTATAATTGATGAACCACTACTGACATATTATTATTCAATATTGTTTTAACTTATATTAACATTTACCTTTTGTGTTGGACAGTCTATAGGTTTGGAAAATATGTAATGTCACATAGCTACCAGTATAGTTTTGTACAGAATGAGTTTCACCACCCTAAAACTCCTATGCTCCGCTTATTCATCTCTCCTCCTTCCCTCATTTCTTGTCTGAACCTCGGAGGCCATTGATGTTTTTTCTGTCTTTATATTTGTGCCTTTTTCAGAATGTCATATAGTTGAAATCCCTACAATATGTAGCCTTTCAGATTGGCTTCTTTCTCTTAGCGATATATATTGAACTTTCCTCTATGTCATTGTTGCCCCAATAGCTTATTTTTTTCTTATCTGTGAGTAATATCCCAAACCACAATATCCCAAATTCACATATTGAAAGACACCTCGGTTGTTTCCATAATTTGGGGAAATGATGAATTAAGTTGCAAAAGACAGTTATTTGTGTGCAGGTTTTTGTGTGGTTGGAAGTTCTCAAGTCATTTGGATAAATTGTAAAAGCTGCACTATATGGAAAAACTATGCTTAGTTTTGTAAGAAGCTGTCAGACTGTCTTCCCAAGTGGCTGCACCATTTCGTTTGCCCACCACCAGTAAATGAGAGTTCCTGGAGCTGCATATCCTCACCCATGTTTGATACTGTCAGTGTTTTGGGTTTTGGCCATTCTAATAGGTGGGAGTGTTATCACATTGCTTTAATCTGCAATTTTCCAATGACATATGCTGAACAAAGTTTCATCCGCTCTGCTTATTTTCCATGTCTGTATCTTCTTCAGTGTGGTGTGTCTATTAAAATCTTTTTATCATTTTTAAACTGGATTATTTTTAAATTAGTGCATTTTAAGATTGTTTATAAATTTTTTTAATGAAGATTTTATTTATTTATCGATGAGAGACCCAGAGAGAGGCAGAGACACAGGCAGAGGGAGAAGCAGGCTCCATGCAGGGAGGCCCGACGCAGAACTCGATCCTGGGACCCCGTCGTCACGCCTGAGCTGAAGGCAGACGCTCAACCCCTGAGCCACCCAGGCGTCCCAAGAAGTTTTTTTTTTTTTTAAAGAAATTTATTTTATTTAAAAAAAAATTTAAATTTATTCATGATAGTCACAGAGAGAGAGAGAGAGAGAGAGAGGGGCAGAGACACAGGCAGAGGGAGAAGCAGGCTCCATCCACTGGGAGCCCGATGTGGGATTCGATCCCGGGTCTTCAGGATCGCGCCCTGGGCCAAAGGCAGGTGCCAAACCGCTGTGCCACCCAGGGATCCCCAAGACATTTTTTAAATGTATTTTGGATACAGTCTTTTTTTTATCAGATGTGCATTTTGCAATTTTTTTAATGGGTTAACTTTTCATTCTCTTAATAGTGTGTTTCACTGAGCAGTAGTTTTTAATTTTAATGAAGTCAAATTATCAATTTTTTCTTTCACGATAGTGATTTTGGTGGTGTTCTCTAAAATATTGCTAAAATCAAGGTCATCTAAATTTCTCCCATCTTATCTTCTAGGAGTTTTATAATTTTGTGTTTTATATTTAGGGTCCATGATCCATTTTGAAGCTATTTTTGTGGAAGATGTAAGGATTGTGGTTTTATTTTTTTATTTTTATTTTTTTTGTATGTGACTGTCCAGTTGTTCGAGCACCACAGATGTCTTTGTGCTGGGAACCCTAACACACCCCTGTGTCACTGACACTAAGACTACAGATTTAGATGTAGACATGAATATTTTTTTGCTACAGCTGAATAGCTTGCTCGAAAGCCAAAAAGAAGTGGCTTATATTTATCCTACGAGCCTTTCGTTTAAGACGAGCCTCACTGGCAGGAACACTTCCGTAATGTACAATCTTAACAGAACTGGTGTGTTATTTAGGAACACACAAAGGACTATTCAAAAGTTGGTGCAAAATTATAGGTGTGCCTAGAGGAAAAATTATGTTTCTTAACATCTTCGCTGTCTGCCCTGTTTTTCCTACAGCTTCTCATTTTACTCAAGTCTGTGATCTTTGTCTTTGTTAGCTTGCAGTGAACTTCATTCACTGATGCTGGAAGCAGAGAGTTTTCAGTTAGATGCCCTAGCTGCTGATCCATACCCTTGGAGACTGGATGTAGTCTCAATATTAAAATGTGCAGGAATACATCAAAGATACATCTTTAAATGTCCCCCTTTAACCTCAGAATAAATAATTTGGAAGTATTTCTTTTAGTTCCCAACTTTGATAGGACTTACAATGGAATAAAAAGACAGGAGTTTCAATTCCTTTTAATGCTTCTCTTCTAATAGTTCTGTGATTTGATACCATGGTGACAGGCATCAAGGAAATACTTAGGATTAATGATGCTTTCAGTTCATTTGGAAAAGAAATGTATATTTAATTCGTCTAGCTTCTTGGTTAAATTGCCATCTTGCATACAAACTCCTTTCTGGCATAAATGAATTGAAAATATGGATTTCGAGAAATATTTTAATCCACGTAGCACCATACTTATTTTCTCCTGACTTTACTAGGTTATTTTAACCCAACTTATAGAGACAACAATAAAAAGAGTAAAGCAGATGGCTTAAATATTATAAGTACATCTTATAACACTTTTGGGATTTAGAGAATTACTTTTGGGATCGATGAGCTATTTCTTAGTATTTAAATGTTGGCTATTTCTTAAAACGTTTTTGGTCTTACCTGGGTTAAACTTTTATTTATTTATTTTTAATTTTTCCTTTAATGCAGAGAGGAATAGCCACTTGAAGTTACCTGAGCATTCGAGTAGTTTCTTTGCAGTGTCCTTCGAAATATTTCTTTCCCAGTATTTTCTTACAACCACCCTTGCAGGTTTCTACTTCAGCTTGGACTTGTTTCTATGACTTGTTGGTGTCTCTGACTTCAGCCTTGTACTGTTTTTGTCCCACACTCTTCACACTGTTTGATCTTCAACAAACACTCTGCTCGGATTGTTGTAGTAAGTGTTGCGCGCTGTGGTGTAGGAAGAGTATGGATCTTGGGGTGCGTGCTTCTCTCTCCCTGCAGCCCCGACACTCAGATCTCCCTAAGGCTCACTGCCTCTGCTGCACAGCATCGTCAGCGCTCCCATAGACGTTGGCCTTATGGTTAAATGAAAGCTTGTTCCCTTAATGCTTCTCATCTGTCCACAATTCTTACCTTGACTTACGAAATCCACGGAAGTTGGTGCTCAGACAAGCCCTCAGCACTCCTGTTAACTCCCTGTGTGTGCCCAACATTTTAGCCAACACCCAGACCAAACTCTCCTACCCCGTTTTTGCCCTCTCTCCTACCCTGTTTTTGCCCTCTCTCTTCCTGAGCCTCTGTTTATATTTCTGCTGCCTGGAATTTCTTCCATCTTCCTTCACCATTTATTGAAAGGCTATGGATTCATGAAAGTGCCCCGAAATGACCTCTCCGAATTCCTGATCCAGCGTAGCCCCAGCCGAAAATGGTCTGTTTTTCTTCCTGATGTTTGTAGGGCACTGATATTTGCTTTCTTATGACACTTAACAATGACTGTTTTGAGGGACTCCTGGGGGGCTCAGCAGTTGAGCGTCTGCCTTCGGCTCAAGTCACGACCCCAGGGTCCCGGGATCGAGTCCCACATTGGGCTCCCCACAGGGAGCCTGCTTCTCCCTCTGCCTGTGTCTCTACCTCTCTCTGTGTCTCTCATGCATAAAAAAATATTTTTTTTTTTAAAAAAAGCATTTGAGGTAACGGAAGAAGAAATATTGGGAATTAAATGGAAAAAGGCCATATGGAAATAAATATACCCATAAGTGAATGAAATATAAATGCATAAAAGGGCCCCAAATATGAAGATCTTCTCTGGATTGCATCTTTAAGAGATATTTAATGCTCATCAATGTGAAATTTAAAAAACTATTACCTATTCATTTATATTAACTGTTAATCTTTAAAAAAATTAAGTACTAATCTTAAAACCTTTAAGTACTAAATTTTTATGATCGCTTTCCTAAACATTTTCTTCAAGGATTTCTCTGTTTTCACTTTGGTTAGTTTTTAAGAAGTTAATTAAATACGAGGATGGCCTTTCCATTCTCTTCTCCTGATACTCCTGGCTGTTTGAAAAAGAACACTCAATTCATTTAATAAAGAAAACACCTATTGGGATGCCTGGATGGCTCAGTTGCTTAAGTATC
Source organism: Canis lupus baileyi (assembly GCF_048164855.1). NCBI lineage: Eukaryota > Metazoa > Chordata > Mammalia > Carnivora > Canidae > Canis > Canis lupus. The sequence goes on along the minus strand of NC_132851.1, from coordinate 43,009,185 downwards.
TGACTCTTGATTTCAGCTGAGGTCATGAACTCAAGGTCATGAGGGCATTGGGGTCTGCATTGGCCATGAAGCCTACTTAAGATTCTCTCTCTCCCTCTCCCTCTACCCCTACACCATCCACTTTTCTCTCCCTAAAAAAGAAAAGGAAAGAGAAAGAGAAAAGAAAGAGGGAAGGAAGGAAGGAAGGAAGGAAGGAAGGAAGGAAGGAAGGAAGGAAGGAAGGAAGGAAGGAAGGAAGGAAGGGGAAAGAAAAAGAAAGAAAAAAGAAAAAAACTTGTGATGAGCACTGGGTGTTATATGTAAGTGATGAATCACTAAATTCTACTCCTGAAACCAATATGACACTATGTTAACTAACTAGTATTTACATAAAAACTAGAAACAAACAAACACATTATTAGTATAGCTGTTGTTTTCCTTCTGGCAGCTTCAGTTCTATTTTTCATCAACTGCATCTAAGTTTTCTTTAAGAATTTTGTGAAATTGTCCAGGAAACGTAACTCTAGGATCCTGGGATGGCACTGATAGAAGGCAAGCCATACATAGTTAGTGTGCAAAGCATAACAGGGAGCAGGTTCTCGCTTTCTTTTATCCTTTGAGTGTACATAAAGCAAATAAACATTCTGTAGTTTCTTAGAGCATGTGGATGGTGGGTATGAAGCAATCTGGATAATCTGCTTTTTCATTATATTACATTTATAATTTATATATTCCATAAATCCCGTTTTATGAATAAAATGTTTTATTAAAATATAAAACATTTAGGTGTTGGATTATTGTAAGCTTCTATCTACTGGAAAAATTCACTGAAATATTCTCAGTTCCCTTTGTTGTAAGGATACATACTTTTGCTCTTGAGAGATGTGTGTATGTACCCTTGATAGTAATAATCAGCCGTGCTTTTAACACTGATAAAATAATTCGTTGCTCTTTTTTTTTTTTTAAAGTCACAAGTATATATTCACTCTACAACGCAAAAAGGCGGAATAAAAACGTATGATTTTGTTAAGCTGTATTGCTTCAAAATATTTAGGGGAAAACTACATGCAGATTTCTAAAAATAAATGTCTGGTCTGAGTCTGGCCTTATCTGATCTCAATCTGATCAATGTTGAATTTATTCAGAATGGTCTTTAGAGATTTTGCCTAAGCCTACATGGGTTTAAACTTTGAATTAAGCCTCACAAACAGCAAGACCAAAATAGCAGAGTTAAATAACTAAAGAAATCAATGATATTTGCATAAAATGAATTAATTATTTTGGGTCTTTTGAATTTTATATGACTTCAATACAGGGGAATATACATATAGGAGCCATTCCACTAGTATTTCCTATATACTTCATTTCCTGCTCGATGTCTGAGGTTTGCTTACTGTCCAGTCTGCAAATAACCGATGATGTGGATGATCAATACATTTTGTAAGTGATATATTGAAAACTTAATTCATTTTTATTCCTATGACAAGCCTTAGCCTGCCATTAATTTCAATAAAGGGTAAGAAGATCATGCAACTTGATGTGTTAGGAAAAGCCAGTTAGTAGAAGAAGGAACAGTGCATTAAAATCTTGCTAAATAAATGAATTTAGGCAAGAAAAAAGATGAAATCATAGGACAAACACATATCTATGTAACAAAAGTCATTACAACACTATTCTATTAATACATGTAGGGCTTTCTGATTTAAAAGCTACTGTTTGACAATAAAATATCTAATTTCATTTGTTTATTTTTTTTACTTTGAATTTTTATTGCTATGACATATATTCAGAAACGTCTCTAAAGCAAAGTTATACACTCTTGCAAAGTCAATACCTGTGCTTCCACATTCAGGACAGGAAATAGATCTTTACCCTCTTAATCACCATCGGTGCCTTAGCCTCTCAAGTTCATTTTTACGTTGACTTTGTGGTTACTAATTTAATGTCATTAATTTCCTTGCTTCGTCATCATTTTAACTCTTAGGTACGTGTGTCCCTAACCATGTTTAGTAGACCATTTTTTGAAGAGAAGGAATCCTGCACTATGCATCCTTTCATCCCCAGCCTCTTGCACTCACCATGATGCCTGCGACATCGAGCCATGTGGATAGCCCCACTTTGCTCCCTTTCATTGCATGAAAAGTTTTTATTGTTTGGCTACTTCCCAAATTTTAAATCTATTCTACTGTTCGCGGACATGAGTTGTCTCTAGGTTTGATCTTCATGTCTCTTGGGTGTGTGCCTAGATGTGGAACTGTAGGCATATGTGTCTTTAGCTTTAGTAGATGATGCCAGACTTTCCATTATCATTTCACTCCCCTACCAACCTTTGGCATTTGTTTTTAAAGTCTAGCTGCTCTGATTGGTGTGTTCTGGTAGCCCGGTGTACTTTTCATTTGCATATCCAGCTAATTAGGTTCAGTTCCGTTTGGCCATCTGTGAAATATTTGTTTAAGTCTCTTGCCATATTTTTCTACTGGGTTATCTCCCCCACCCCCATCGATTATGATTGGTACACACACACACACACACACACAAATCCTATTTTGTTGGTTCTGTTTGTTGCAAATGTTTTCTCTCAGTGTGTGGCTTACCGTTTTGCTCTCTTCATGCTCTCTGCTGGGAACACGAAGAATTAATTTTTATGTGATCCAATTTATCAGTCTTTTTCTTCATGGGTATTGCTCATTGTGTATGAAATCTTCTTCTGCCCTCTCATATACTTTTCTCTGTTATATTCTGGAAGCTTTATTGCTTTGCCTTTTACATTTGCTCTACAGTTTACTCGGAATTGATTTTTATGTATTATGTGAGATAGATGTCTAGTTTCATTTTATTCCATGTGGATTTTAAATTGTCCTAGAATCATTTATTGAGAGACTGTCCATTCCCCACTGTATAAAATAATGTGAAGTGATAAAAATCAATTGTCTGTATATGCATGCATCTGGTAATGAACTCTCCATTTCATTCCATTTGTTCACTTGTCTGTCCTTGTGCCAATTGTCTTAATTATATTTTTGTAATAATTCTTGACATCCCATAGAGCAAGTCTTTTTTGCCTTGTTCTTCCACAGTCCCGTCTTAGCTATTCTTGGCTCGTGTCATTTCCACCTTTTAGTATCAACTTGTCAAAACTCTCTCTCTCTCTCTCTCTCTCACACACACACACACACACACCACAGAGTTGTGATTTTTATTTGGATTCATTCAATCACTAGAGTAATTTGGAGAAAATTAATGTCTTAAAATGTTGAGACCTCAGATCCATGAATGTGATCCCTCTCTCTCTAGTTTTTTTTTAGATCTTCTTTCTTTTCACTCAACAGAATGTTATTTTATTTTGTTTTGTGAAGACATCTTGCGCATTTTCAATGAGAACTAATCCTGGTATTTTATTGGTTTTCCTACTGTTGTAAATACCGTGCTTTACAAACATTTATCTAGCACCTTTATAAAACTATGTATCTCACATCTTGTAAATCTTTGTAAAATTATTTTATATCAAGGTTAGTAATTCTCACTGTGTATCTAAATTCAGTACTCTAATTATATACTTTGTCACTCCCCTCCGGTAATCTATGGATTTTGGCTGCCAGCAACAGAAACTAATTTTGGCTAAGTTATGCAAAGGAGAATTTACAAGAAGAATGTAGGTGAAATCACAGATTTCTGGGTTTCTGGGGATCTGTTTTGAAACCAAGTGAGAATGAAGGTAGCCCCAAAGTCCTTGAAGTGTGAACTAAAGTTTGAAAGCATGATGCCTTTGTGACAGCTTTTCTGCACCTGTTCTTGCTTATGCTTGCATCTTTTCCTCAGTTGTGATATTCAAGGCACAGAGCATTCACTTCATCAAACTTAGATCAAGTCCTGATTCTCTTTATGGAAGAAGAGGAAAAAATGTGGTCCTTGGGCTTCTTTAGTGTAGGGGGCAGCTTCTGAGAATTATCTTCCCACCAATGCTATGCAGCTTGGGCTAGAGAACAGAATATAATTCCTCAAAAGAAAATTGGATGCATTTAAGGAGAAGGTTTGAGTGCCGGAGAGCAGATCCGACAGTTCCTTCTCTTCAGAGGAAGAAAATAGATGCCAGTTTGTTGCCCATCAGGCAGGTCTCTCTAAAGTTTAGTAGGAAATACTTTCCCAAGTGTGGATATACACGGTAATAGGATCTCTGAATCCTGATTGTTGTTGTTATTCTCCACCATCTCCCACTCCTCCCTCTGCTTCTCTTCGTCCCCCTTTTCCCCCTCCTCCTCCTCCTTTTCTTCCCTTACCAATTTTAATCGGTCAAAACATGATAATTGATAACAAAACGTTTTGGTGAAGCAGATTAGAGAATTGGGAGGTCAAATCTTGGTATAAGTATTTATTTTTTTTTCTGTAGAAATTTGTAGTATTAAATAAACTAAGAGAGATATACCCTATAACTTAATTTCTCTAGAAATTAAAATAAGTCATGTAACTTTTTGCACATCTATTATTATTATTATTATTATTACAGAGAAATGAAGTTCAATTAGGTTGGTATTTAACCCTTTTTCCATTCTAGGGATGACTCCAACTTCAAGCATGTTCCTAACTTGTGGAGAGTAATTACATTTGGAGCAATGTAAATATATGTGCAGGATCAGATGCTATAGTGATGTGCTAATCTACTGTCCTTTACAGAGAGTTAAGAGGTCTTTTAGTTCAATCCTTACCTCATGAAGGAACTTGGCCTATCTCTGGAATTTATTGTGTAATATCCATTGAAAACTTCCTGGGATAAGGAATGGTACTCTTGGAGACAACTTTCTCCATTACTGGACAATGCTAATATCACTTTCTCTCTTACTTCTTTAAGACTCCATGACTCTACTTTCTTTTTTTTTTTAATCTACTTCTTTTTCTAAATGTAATTTTAATTTTTTAAAAAATAATTGATGTTTCTTTTTTATAGTCAATGTTTCTTTTAAAAAAATTATGCAGATAGTAGAAGATTATACAAATAAAAGGTGAAAGTTTGGAAATGTCTTATACTGCCAAAGCAATTCTTTCTTTATGCAATTTCTACACACCTGTCTATGTCCAGCCTTCTGGAGCAAGAGAATGTATGTCTGTCCATTCTTTCTTTACATAAAAATACTGCAGGTGTTGGAACACAGGTATCATGACCTCATTAACTGTTTTTCTTCCTTTCTGACTGTGCCATGTATCTTCAGTTGTTAAAATAAATATTTTAAGTGTATACAAAACATCTTCAAAATAGAATTGTTTGGTGTTTTCATAGAAACACTTCTATGACATTTGTGCAGTTTTATGTTATTAACTAAATGTGAGACAGTACTGAATAAGCTTGTGTGACATTCTGAATCATGTTTCAGCTATTACTGAGTTTTTACATGAAACATCAATATGAGTGTCTGTCGGTACCATTTATATACACAAATGACATTTTTGTTTTTGACACTAATTTAATAAAAGGAAACATAATTTGTGGATCCCTGGGTGGCTCAGCAGTTTAGCGCCTGCCTTTGACCCAGGGCATGATCCTGGGGTCCCAGGATCAAGTCCCACGTCGGGCTTCTGGCATGGAGCCTGCTTCTCCCTCTGCCTGTGTCTCTGCCTCTCTCTCTCTCTCTCTCTCTGTCTATCATGAATAAATAAATAGAATCTTTAGGAAAAAAACATAATTTTGTCATTGAAATGTTATACGTCTATATTGTTAAAATTTTCTAAATAATGAAGCTAGTAATCATAATTCTCCTTTTAATAAAATAACACCCAAAGATAGCATTTGTTAGATCACTGTTTGAAAAGATCTTGAAAGTTCCTGTGTCAGTACATGCATTACCTCTTTAATAAATGTGTCATTTTAAGATTGCATGCATGTATTCTAGTTCCTATGCAAATAATTATTTGCAAAAATTGTCAACTCTTCTAATTAAAAAAGAGGTTCTTACTGAGAAGACTTAACACAGCAGTAGAATGAAGAAAAAATTTAATGCAAGCCCATGACTGTGTCATTGAGCTATATTTCTTAATAGTCCCCCTAACTTGTATAATTTATAAGAAAATGATTATAATATATAACTATTCAGTAATACATATTTTTAAACACCAATATATAGTTATGTTATATTCTTAGAGCTATCTTTTAAAAAAATGACTACTTATTGTTTCATAGCTTGAGTGTCCTAAAAATAAATTTATCCCTCCTCCTTCTAATGAGTATGACTTTGGATCATTTATAACAAATAATGCTACAAAGAATTTCTTTGTAAGTGGGTAAAACATTTCTATAATAGATTCTTTGAACTGGAAATATTGGGTTCAGAGTATGTGATTTCAGTTACTGACATGCAAACCTAAATTGTTGTCTGATGACATTGTGATTTCCAGTCACACCAGGTATATTGCTTTGTAGCATTAGCTTCCTCACATTCTCTCCAACAATGAATAATAATCACAATATTTTTAATTTGGGCAGATTGATAGTTTAAAAATGACATCTCATTTTAATTTCTCAATTTTTTAATTAAAGAGGTTATAATTTATTTAGGACCATTTGAATATCCTTTCCTAAGGAAATCCTTTCCTGATTTTTTTTTATTTTTATTTATTTATTTTTAAAATTTTATTAAATTCAATTAGTTAACATATACTGTATCATGAGTTTCAGAAGTAGAGTTTGGTAATTCATCCATTGCATATAACACCCAGTGCTCATCACTTCATGTGCCCTCCTTAATGCCCATCACCCAGTGACCCCATTCCCCCACTTATCTCTCCTCCAGCAACCCTTTTTGTTTCCTATAGTTAAGAGTTTCTTATGGCTTTTCTCCCTCTCTGATTTCATCTTGTTTTATTTTTTCCTCTTTCTCCTATGATCCTCTGTTTTGTTTCTTAAGTTCCACATATGAATGAGATCATATGATAATTGTCTTTCTCTGATTGACTTGTTTCGCTTAGCATAATACCCTCTGGTTCTATCCACATCATGGCAATTGGTAATATATCATTTTCTTTTTTATGGCTGAGTAATATTCTATTATTCACATCTTCTTTATCCATTCATCTGTTGATGTGCATCTGGGCTCTTTCCATAGTTTGGCTATTGTGTACATTGCTGCCATAAATGGTGGTTTATAAGTATCCCTGGGATCATTGTGTTTGTATCCTTTGGGTAAATACCTAGTAGTGGAATTCTTGGGTCATAGGCTAGTTCATTTTTAACTTTTTACAGAACCTCCATACTGTTTTCTACTGTCTATACTACTTGCATTCCCACCAACAACATAAGAGGGCTCCCCTTTCTCTGCATTCTTGTCAACATCTGTTGTTTCCTGACTTGTTAATTTTAGCCTTTCTGACTAGTATGAGGTGGTTTCTCATCGTGATTTTGATTTCTATTGTCCTGATGCCAAGTGGCATTGAGCATTTTTTCAGGTGTTTTTTGACCATTTATATGTTTTTGGAGAAATATCTGTTCCTGTGTTCTGCTCATTTCTTGACTGGATTATTTGTTTTTTGGGTGTTGAGTTTGAGAAGTTCTTTAAGATTCTTGGATACTAACCCTTTATCTGATAAGACATTTGCAAATATCTTCTCCCATTCTCTAGATTGTCTTTTGTTTCTGTGGATTATTTCCTTTGCTATGCAAAGCTTTTTATTTTGATGAAGTCCCAGTACTTCATTTTTACTTTTGTTTCCCTTGCCTCTGGAGAAGTGTCTAGCAAGAAGTTGCTGTGGTAGAAGGTTGCTGCCTGTGTTCTCCTCTAGGATTTTGTTGGATTCCTGTCTTACATTTGGGTCTTTCGTCCATTTTGAGTTTTTGTGTGTGTGTGGTGTAAGAAAATGGTCCAGCCTTTCTTCATTTTTAATTGGATTGTTTTATTATTATTGATTTCTTATTGGAACTCTTTTAAAAACAGGGTTGTTATTTTTTTCTATTCTGCATAATGCAGCTATCTTATTCCAGTATAGTATATGTCCTTTAACAGTAGTTTGTAGAAAAATTTTTTGCAAAGGATTTTTTTTCTATTTTTAATCAGTCCTTTATAGCGTATGGTTTTCTGTTATGTTTATGACAGCCATTTATTTTTAATGATTTATTTATTTATTTATTTGAGAGAGAGCAGGAGCAGGGGGAGGGGCAGAGGAAAAGGGAGAGAAGCAGACTCCCCACTGAGCCCAGAGCCCCAGGCCGCTGGATCTGAAGACAAGCCAAAACCAAGAGTCGGATGCTTAACTTACTGAGCCACCCAGGTGTCCCTTCAGCAGCCTTTCTTACCCCAAGATTATAAACTGTTATTCCATATTTTTCTTATGAATGATATTTATTTTTTAACTAGTTTTAAAAAAATAGAAAAAACAATACGATAATTGCTAATATACATTAAGGGTGTTTACTGTGTGGCAGGCAATTTCCTAGAATCTTTGCATCCACTAATCCATTTAATCTTCAAAACTATCTGATAAGTTTAGGTTTTTCTGACACTGTGGGTAAGGACATTGAAGCACAAAAAGATGAAGAGGTTACTCAGCAGGTATGTAGTGAGTCGGGAATCAAGCCTTTGCAGTCACCTGTTCAGCCTTTTTCGTAAATCATAATGAATTACTCGCCAATGCAAGCAGGTTGACTTAAGAATTTTTATTTGAATATCTCTGTTTCCAGCATTATTGGATTGCGTTCTGTGGGGGAATATGGCAAACGTGTAAGCGCCTCTTCCTTTCACATGGAATGCAGAACTAAGAAAGTTGCGTCCTAACTTGAAAGCAAAGAAAAGCAAATAAGGTAGATCAAACAATCAGAAAACAAATTGTATACTTCAGAAATGAGAAGCTCTTGGTGATAAAATTCACAGGGTATACAGCAAGAAGATTTTGGTTTTGGAAGTCATCCTTACCTCCCTCTAAAAAATCACCAATATGTTGAATCAAAGGAGAGCTTTGGAGGAACAGAGGTCACTGTATTTCTAATAGGAAAAGAAAAAGAACCTTCTCAAGTAAGAAAACAAATAAAAAAATAACTCAATTTAATACCCTAATGACACCTAAGAGATCATCTGAAAGAAAACATGAAATAGTTTGTTTTGTTTTTGTAACAAATAGTTGAAAGGAAGAGAATCTAGTGAGCTTCTTGCCTGGTCACCCCCAAGAACACAAGCCTTGTCTTCTCCTTCCACGAATCCTGAATTTTCCCTCATTTACTTTAGACCATCACCTAGGATACAGCCCAGTATGCATTAAAATGAAGCCAGATGACCTAAATGGAGGCTTTCTGGGCCCTGCTGAGCTGCCTTTACTCAGCTAACAGTGACATCACCACATTTTTCAGTGACCTAGTTGAGCTTTGGTACTCCCTCTGAAGCGCTGACATGCCCACTTGCGGGTAAGTGTGTGACACGCGTGATGATGGTTAGCAAAAGGCAGAGCTCCCTTGATTGGCAGGGACAGGACGCTTGCTAATAAAAACACGAGAAAGGCCTCAGATTTCGCACGTGTGCGCGTATGTATACCATATATGACACATGAAACACACGTGAGATACGTGATACATGCGATACATATGCATATATACATATTTGGGATTTAAGTATCTTCTAAAATCTTTTGCCAATTGGCTGGCTTTCTTACGATTTACTTGTAATACCTCTTTATATATATACATATATATATAAAGTTCCTCGCTAGATACGTATTTTGTAAATGTTTCCCTTGCCTTTCATTTCTCTAAGTATCTTTTGAAAGGCAAAATTTCTGGTTTTGCTTGTGTTTTTTTATTTTTATTTTTATTTTTACGCTTCATGGTTTTTGGATCCTACAAGTCATCTTTGCCAAATCCAATGTCACTAAGATTCTTCTAAAATTTTTCTTCTGGAAGTTTGTTCTTTCACTATTATATTTAGATCTATCCATTTAGAATTAAATTGTATATAATGTATGAAGTAAGGTTTGGATTTTTTTTTTCATATGACTCTCCAGTTTTTTCACGTAGCATTTTTTTCACTACCTTTCTCCACTGAATTGCCTTCTCAAGTTTGTGAGGGTCTATTTCTGAATTCTCTATTTATATCCAATAATATTTAAGCCAACATTTATACTAATACTACCTGTTCTTGAGTCCCATGACTTTATGATAAGCCTTGAAATCAAGTAATTTAAGTCCTTCAATTCCTCTTCTTTTTAAAAATTGGTTATTATAGGTATTTGATATTTCCATATAAATTTAATAATCAGCTTATCAAGTTTTTGAAAAAAGCCTGATGAGATTTTGATTGGAATTGCACTGAATCTAACAATGTCACTAAAAACTCACATCTTAATATTGAGCCATCCAAACAATAAACATAGTATAGCTTCCCATTCTGCTAGGTCTTACATAATTTTTCTTATCAATTGTTTTTACTATTCTTTCCTCGAATCTTGCATGTATTTTGTTCTGTATATACCTAAGTATTTCACATGCCTTTATTACATATAAAAAGCATCATGTTTTTGTATATTGACCTTTATTTTATTTTATCTTAGATTTTATTTATTTATTCATGAGAGACACAGAGAGAGAGGCAGAGACATAGGCAGAGGGGAGCCCAATGTGGGACTCGATCTCAGGACACCGGGATCATGACCTGAACCAAAGGCACTCAATTACTGAGCCACCCAGGCATCCCTGTATATTGACCTTCATTAATTAAAGTAATTATCAGTAGTTTAGGCTTAAAACTCATCTTGCTTTTATTTTGTCTCATTTGTTTCTTCTTTTATCTTTTCAAAAATTTTTGGTTGATGAATGAACATCATTCCATTTTATTTCTTTTTTAAGATTTATTTATTTCAGAGAGGGAGGGACAGAAAGAGAGGAGGTGGAGGGAGGGGCAGAGGGAGAAGGAGAGAAAATCCTTGAGCTGACTCCCCACTGAGCGCTGAGCCTGGAGTGGGGCTCCATCCCAGGACCCTGACACCACAACCTGAACTAAAATCAAGAGTCAACTGCCCAACTGACTGGGCCACCCAAGCACCCCTTCATTTTATTTCTATCATTTGCTTATTCACTGTGCCTATTCTGGGTATTGTTATCATTGCTCTATGGGTTATAATATGCACATATGTCTTTTACTTACAATAATCATACTTTCAAATAACACTATATTACTTAACATACAATGCAAAAACCTTATAAAAAGGTACTATTTCCCTTACCTGGTTGTTGTGTTACTACCATACCACATCTTTGACTGCCACATATATTACATAGCACACAGTATGTCATTATTATCTTACACAGTCAACTATATTTTTTTTAATTACAAAATAGGAAAATAATCCATTTACATTTACCCACATATTTGTCAACACCAACAATCTCCAATTTGTTGGAGATTTGTTTAGACAAACTTCTTTGCTTAGATCCATGTAATATCACCCTCCCTTGGCCTGAAATTTCCTTTAACATTTCTGGTAATGCAGTTTTATTGGATATAAATTCTCTGGGGGGAAAAATTACAAAAATGTTACCTTCATTTGAAAGGAAATCTTAGCTGGTTATAGAAATCTAGATTTAGTTTTTTTTTTCTTCAGCATTCTAAAAAATACATTCCATTATCATTTATCTTGAATTATTTATGATAAAATATATGTAATAATTCTGATATTCCTCTACTCTCCCAAAATATGACAGGCCTTCTCTTTCTTACTCCTTTTATGACTTTCTCTTTAATATTGATTCTTAGCAATTAGCTTACGATGTACCCTGCTTTGGTTTGCTCTGTTTTTATCTTGCTTTGGGTTCTCTGATATTTGTGAATCAATTTTAATCAAGTTTGGAAAAATTTTGCCATTATTTTTTCAAAAAATTCTCTTCCCCCTCTCCTCTTTAGACCACATGATGTTGTCCCACAGGTCCCAGAGATCCCTGAAGCTATATTTTTATTTTTATGTTTTTTTTTAACCTTTGTGCTTCACTTCTGATACTTTCTAGGTCTTCAAATTCACTGATTTTTTTCTCTACTCTAAACTGCTATTAATCTAGTTGAATTTTCATATCAGGCCTTCTATATTTCAGCTTTAAAAATTCCATTTAATTCTCTTTTATAGGCTCCATTTCTATTGCTATTATGTTCATGTTTTCCTTTAAATCCGGAGTATGTTTATTATAAGTGATTCATCTTATAATATTTCTGCTATTTCCACATCACTGTTATTATTATTTTTTTTTTTAGAGATGGATTGGGGAGGGACAGAAGGAGAGGGAGAAGGAGGATCTTAAGCAGGCTACACACCCAATGGGAAGCCCTACATAGTGGGGAGGGGCTCGATCCCACAACCCTGAGATCATGACCTGAGCCAAAATCAACTCCGCCACCCAGGTACCTCTTCCACATCTCTGTAATTTCTATCTGGCTTTCTATTACCAGATTTTTTTCCTAAGGAAATCAAGAGTTATGTTTTTCTTTGCATACCTCGCGATTCTTTTGTTTGTTTCTGGACATCGTGAATGTTATATTATTGAGTATTGCATATTGTTGACTTTTTAAAAAGTGCATTAGACTTTTCTATTTATAGGCAGTTGTATGCAGACCCTTTTGAGGCTTGTTTTAGGACTATTTGTTGGGGGTGGAGTGGTGTGCAGGTTCAGTGTAGCCTTCATTCTAAGCTTAACTTACATCCATTTCTAATGTGTCACTTTTAAGGTTTTTTTTATGAATGTCTCAGGTGTTCAAACAGTTCTCTCTACTGTAACCTGTTGGAACTGAAACTACTCTAGCCTTGGGTGACCTATGAAAATTGAACATATTATAATTCCCTACTTATTCCCTAATCAACCTCATGGATTTTCCCCCTATCCTCAGCCAGTTTAGGATTACAGTGACAGACCCAATAATACCACTAATCAGGGTTCTGGAGGTTTTTCTCCCTACCCGCCTCCTACCATGGAAATTCCAGCAATCTTGGCCTCTCCAAATTCTATTTATGTCACCTCAAACAGAGAGACCACTAGACTCCACCTTGGCTCCTCCTCCTTGCATCATGATTAGGAAAACATTTTCAGGGAAAAAGCCAAGGTGATCCTAGAGCTCTCCTCATTGTATTCTCTTCTTTCTGTGATCACACTTCTGCATTTCCCACTATCCAGTGTATAAAACCAATTTTTTAGCCTATATTATCCAGTGTTCTAGTGGCTTACACAGCTGTGCCAGCCCCAGTCATGCTATCATGGTTGGAAAATTTGTTTTGGATTATTCCAAGTATTTTTTATTAGTCATCTTGCAACCCACACTAAGATTTAAAAAAATCTAGTAGAATGAATGAGAGTTTTCTAACATTCATATATAATTCCATTTCTCAATTTTATTACCACTAGGCCTACTGCTTTATTTGGTCATTTGTGTTTGTCTTCGTTTTATTGCGGTAACATATAACATATCTTTTGTTAAACAAACTATACTAATTTTCTATGATAAAATTTCCATCATATCAGCTTCCAGGCTTAATCCTTTTCAATTTTTGCAATTTCTGAATTAAGTAAAATCTTCTTAGATTTGCCTAGTGGGATTCCCATTCCCTGCCCCCTAACGTTTCTAGCTAGTTTGATCCTATTTCTTCATGCTTACTTTTCATACCAGTGTAAGATGACCCTTTCCTAAATATGACACAAAGTCTCATCAATGAGCAATGGCTCTCTCCATATGAAATAGCCTTTTCTAGAGCCTTGCCATCTCCACTTGCCAAAATCACATCTTTAAGGTCAATCTCAGATATTATATGTTTCATGAAGCCTAAAGAAGATAGATGTAGGGCACCTTGGTGGCTCAATTGGTTACACCTTTGGTTCGGGTCATGATTCCAGAGTCCTGGGATCAAGTCCTGTGTTGTGGGGGGGCGGCGGTGGGGAGAAGGTCCCTGCTCAGCAGGAAGTCTGCTTCTCCCTCTGCCCCTTTCCCCCACTCATGCACATTCTCTCACTCTCAATCTCTCTCAAATAAATGAATAAAATGTTTAAAAAAATAAGGAAGATAGATGTAACTTCCTTCTTCTGGGGCACTGTAATACCCTCTTATTTTATTAACTTTGTGAGCAATCAGCATGTGCCAGTTACTTTTCTGAGTCTGACAATTATTTTATCCAAGCCTCATAAAGTCCTGCTTAGTGAGTGCTGTAATTATCCTCAACTTACAAATGGGAAAACTAAGGCACAGGAATGATAAATAAGTGGTCTATAGTTGCACTACCTGTCAGCACTGTGCTGCGTTGCTTTACTTCACACATCCTTACAGTATCACAGACATATTAAACACTGCATGAAGGTACTGGCTTTGTAAAATATGTAGCAAAGACCTTGAATACAGCAGGCATGATACAGTCAGTATTTGTTCCTGCTCTGGAAGGCAGAAAGAGTGAAAAATAATGGTCATGGAATGCTATTCTTTTCTAAAAGTCAATATGATTTGGGGAAAATGAATAAAAGCACAAGAATTAGAAAGTGGGCAGTAAATAAAAAATAGAATGGCTTTGGCTGCCTTGATATTTTATGTTGGGTAATTGTTTTATTAAAATTAAAAATTGGAATAGAAAAATTTATGAAAAATTGAGTCAACTGAGAAAATTCAAGAACTAATAGTTATGCAAATCATGTTTAAAGTTTACCCTTTTATCCAATAAAACTTTATTTTTAAAATTATTAATTATTGTTGAGAAAAATCTTAAAACATAAGCTTTCTTATAGCTTTTAAAACAGTGGATACCAAAATATAATTTATCCTTTCTCTTGAGTCATTAGAAACATTGATTCCTAAACTATGCAGTTATAAGGTCATGCCTTCAGGAGTTAGCGAGATCAATGGAGACATTTGCTTTATGGCTGGGCATGTTGCCTCATTAAGAACCATGACACATTGTTTCCATTTTTAGCAATGCTAATCCATGCTGTTAATAGTTAGTGATGTCAAATTCACTAAATCAGGCAACATAACTTTACACAGAATTTTAAAAATATTCCCTGCCACTATGGGTGGTTCTAATTCTATTATAATCTTTTATGAACTCTGCAGTATGTTTTTCAATAAGAAATTGTTTTCATTTATTTCTTAGTGAATTTGTTTTAACTGCTAGAGTTGTCAGAATGTGACTTCTACACAAATAGAGTATTTACATAACTAGAATAAATTGCCATCCAATTTCTCAGTGAAAATTATTTGATCTATATATTGAGGGCATGGACACAATTAAGAAACCCAGATTAGCAAACTTCACCATTTGATTATATCAATCTCCAACTAAGAATATGATTTATTCACTTTTGCATTCCCTGTGATGCAGTGTGCTTACTTAAAATAGTCAATAAATGGACAAAGCTACTGAAAGAGATAAATATAATCATTAAAGAAAATTCATAGAAGTATAGAAAATAACTACATTGGCTCTTCATACAAAAGACCGATTTATAATAAAGGTTAAAAATTTAAAAATCTGTGTAAAATTATCAACAATATTTTGTAAAATAATCACTATCTAAACTTGGAAAATAGTTAAGCACATGAATTAAACACATATTAACCCTATATATGGATACAGTGTTCATAACTTCTTCCTCCCCTATTGGCTTTATTCCTCATGGTTGAATAGTACATAATCTTCTTACTCTGAGTTTTTCCCAGTCTTCAGATTTTGATTACAGTTTAAAAGAGTCTAACTTTGCACCAAAGGTCTTTTTTACTACCTCTCACTTAATTTTGGTCTTTTACCTACTTTACATAAAATTTATTAAGATCTTAAAGATTACAAGCAGTTTGCTGCAAGTTAAGAATAATGGATGAATTCTAACTTCTTAAAGCAGTTTGCTGCGAGTTAAGAATAATGGATGAATTCTCACTTCTTAACTTTTTTTCTTTTTTGGCAAAATAAAAAAAGGAAGAAGAGACTAAGCATTATTCGCTGACAATTATGAGAGTACTTGCTCCTTTCTCTTGAAATGTTCTTAAATCCCCATTTTCTCTAACCTCATCAGGTACCTAGGTCCTAGGCCAGGTAGTATCAAATGAAAAAAAGCAGAACTTATGTGACCCATATTTCATTTCTGACTCCGCTTGCTCTTTGTGTAACTTAGAATAAGAGGTTTTGTCTATATGAGATTAATGACCATGATGGCTATGATACAAAATTGCCATGAGACTCAATAACTCCACGTTTAGAACAATATTTTGAAAACTTTAAACATTATAAAATTAATAAATATTATTTCTGTAGACGATCCTCCATAGTAAGATATCATGCCACTTTTCCCAAAACTCAATTTAAGGGCAGTTATTGAAAAAAAAAAAAAAAAAGACGTTTAAAACAAAAACAGAAACAAAATCTTGAAAACAAAGATTTAAAAATAGTTAACACTCACGTGACATTAATTGCTATCTCTTTCTCTACTACACTATTCGTCCCCCTTATAAAGATGAGGAAACTGGGGATCCCTGGGTGGCTCAGTGGTTTAGCTCCTGCCTTCGCCCCAGGGCATGATCCTGGAGTTCTGGGATCGAGTCCCACATTGGGCTCCCTGCACAGAGCCTGCTTCTCCCTCTGCCTGTGTCTCTCATGAATAAATAAATAAAATCTTTAAAAAAATAATAAAAAATAAAAATTAGCTAAAATTAATTTTTAAAAAAACATAAAGATGAGGAAACTGCAAAACAGGTTAAATAATTTGACAATTGTCACACTAGCAAAGTAGTGGAACGTAGGCAGCCTGACTCCCAAGACTGCTCTGGATTGAGTCTGTTTTTTCTCCATCTCTTCCCTTTCCTCAATCATTGCCAAATCACTGCCACAGACAAAGAGGGATAAATAGCTGAATGCATGAAGAATGAATGAATGCAGCTTTCTTCTCTTGATTGAGATTAATCCAAGGCACGGATCATTTCATACAATAATACAATAACTATGTTGGTTTTTCATACAAAAGACAAAACAGCTGAAGGTATTATAAGACTATTTTGGCCAGAAGATTCCCCTCCTAAAGCCCCAACAGAAGGAAACAAAGAATATTAAGTTAAGGGCCATGAGAATATCTGTTCAAAGGAGTTGCCAGAATTGGATATGTCCTTCAGAGGATGTGAGTGGGAGCACTCTATATAACAGCCACCATTCTATAGCTATCCTAAAACTGAAGGACAAAAATACAATTTTTTAAAATACAATACAATTAACTTCTGTATCTATTTTTAAGGAGATATTTTATTATATACATGGTACCTTTTGCTTGAATAAATGGTATCTTCCAGTATCACCCAAATAAAAGAAAACATTAAAATTAAGAAATGATTATATCTGGCATAATAGTCAAGATCCTCTCTAAACATATAAATATTCTTTAACTGGAATTTCTGGATTTCATCTGTTCTGTTTGTTTGTTTTCTATTTCATAATACAGTCAAAAAACAACATATGAAAGAAACACTGCCAGAAATATTTTCTTATGATAACCTTGAATATTATTAAAGTATCTAAATATAGAAGATGAAACTGAGTTGGAAATTTCTACCAAATCCATACAGGAAGGACTTCACAAGGTCAGGATTGTTTTTCTCCCCCTCCCTTGAAGCTACACACTTCTTGTAATTTAATATGAGCATAAACATGTTGCTTAAAATATCAAGGTGGGCCACTGCTTAATTAGCAGTTTAAAATTTATTTCAATCAAAGCCATTACCTTGGAAAGGATATACAGCAGAAAAACTCTATGAAGCTCTTTTTCTTCTTTATTAAAATAAAGTGTTTAACTATTTCATGTTTTCTTTCCTTTTTTAGACTATGGCTGTAGGATGAATAGACATATAATGAAATTTGAAAGTTGACTGGAGTGAAACTAAAATGTTGAAGAAAGAATAAGTTATTCTTTCCAACTCAGTAAAACAGCTAGACTGGGGCCCGCCCTCTGTGCTCAGTGGTGTTCTTGGCTGACAGAGAATGTAAAGTTACTGGAAGGTCAGATTCATGTTTCAAGGATCTTATGAGCTCTTTGTTCTATGGGAACATATTGATACTTGATAGTAATGATATTTTTTAGATTTTTTCTGTTGTTAAAGGACCAGAACCTCATTTTTTATAACATCCCATCCAAAGGAAATATTATGTGGAATTTCAATGTATAAAATTAATTTTAAAAAAGGCAAGTGGGAAAGGATGTGAGCCTGAAGCCCTTCAAACTCAGAACTGAGTGTTTTTACTCATTTCAGAAATCTCTAAAGAAGCCTAGGGTTCCTGCTGAGATCCCCAGACCTCCTGGGAACCTTATGGTTCAGGAGCACACAATTTCAAAGTCAGTAACAGAGATAATTTTGCAGCAGGTCTCCGTTATTTTTTCTGAAGAAATGACCAAAATGATATGGAAATCTCACTTGGTTTTGATACGAACTAAATGGGTTTGTTTGGGTTCTTTTAATGCACAAAAATCCTGTTTTGAACTAATTTCAGTCCTGTGGTGAAAATATCGGATCATCGAACCCATAATGTTATCATTTATTCATGCATGTCACAGTTATTTACTGACACCCAGGAGCCATTCTAAGTGCTGAGGGTAAAATAGTGAATCAGATTGTAGGAAAGGAGATTTTAAAAACTGACCGACTTAAAAAGTCGATATGTAAACTGTGTCAAATACAATGAGATGTATGTGAAGATAGAGCATCTTAAAGGGATAGATAAGGGATTGGGGAAGCTGAGGAGCTATATTTGGGCAGAGAACTGAATGAAATTGAGATAGTGAATGAATCCAAACGTACCCTTCGAATGTTCTGGGCAGCCAGCACTGGTGCATGTGCTAATGGTTGTATTCAGGTAACGGGGACAGAAGTCTGATTGCAGTGAATAGGATGGGAGGAGAGATGAGGAAGAAAGTAGGTATCGACAGCTCTTTCAAGGACCTTGCCCGATCAGGGCACAAGATCAATTTTGGTTAAATAAATGATAGCAAGGATGGGCTGGTTTTCCTGATTCATTATAATGCCACTTTACAGGGATGGCATTTCATAGATTAGTGGCTATCAGAGTTTTTCTAAACATGTTTTATTCATTTTGCCAAAACACATCCTTTGTGGAGCCTTCATACGTAAACAGATGTCCATAGAGCATCACCCCATAATCTCATGCAGCTGTTAACTTGCATATCACCAGATGATGTTACCTTGAAATGTTTAAAGAGGATTTACTGTTGCAAATGCCATCCTAGAATGTCTCATATTTATGCTTTATATATAAATGCATACATATAGTGACCTGAACCTTGTGATCCTTTTACTGTAGGAACAAATGAAAACAAACAAACAAGTGAAGAAGAAAAAAGAAAAGGAACATGTGATTTTCCACGAATGTCACTCAGTTGGTTTGGGTTGTTTTGTTTTTGTTTCTGCCCACATGATGGAGCGGCATCTGCCTGGGGTGATCAGAAGGGGTTGGACTGTAAGACTTCAGATGATAGGTAGGATTTTAATAGCTTAAAAGGGTATTAGGAAAATGATATGTTGTAGAGAAAGAGTTTAAACCGGCCAGAGGTACGGCATAGGCATGAAAGCATGAGCCACAGTCAAGGTAGGGCAAATGATCGGATTGCATGCGGGCAGGAGAGAGAGCAGTACAAGGCAATGAAAATGTATCGTTTTTTTTTTGTGTGTGTGTGTGTGTGTCCTAAAATTATCTCAATATAGTTTTGCAAAATGTACCTCAGGAATTCTTATTTTACTAACGAGGAAATAAAAGTGAAAAAAAAAAGTTGCATACCTAGCAAGTGGTGAATAGAAGCAGCATTTTAAGCCCCTCCTTCTGACTCTTGAAGTGTTCCTTCGACTGCACTTACTGTCTCTTAGACAATTCCGTGAAGAATGACTGGGCTCATACTTTGGTGGGCCTTCAATCCTGCGTTAAAGGATTTCCACTTCATTTATTAAGTAATAAATATGTAATAAGTAGGGATCCCTGAGTGGCGCAGCGGTTTGGCGCCTGCCTTTGGCCCAGGGCACGATCCTGGAGACCCGGGATCGAATCCCACGTCGGGCTCCCGGTGCATGGAGCCTGCTTCTCCCTCTGCCTGTGTCTCTGCCTCTCTCTCTCTCTCTCTCTGTGACTATCATAAATAAATAAAAATTAAAAAATAAAAAAATAAAATATGTAATAAGTAATAATATTAGATAATACCAAAGGCTTTCGAATAGGCATTAGTATCATTAGTATCATCAGAATTGTGCTTTGGAAAACTGATCAGATGGCTGAGTCCAGAACTGAGTGGTATGGAGAAGTCAGGATACGACACGCCAATGGTAAATCAACCATAGTCATGTTAAGGGGAAGGCAGCCATGGGATTGTGCCACTCAACTGTACATTCCAGAAAGAACCTGCTGGTCATCTGCAAGTTGTCCGGTTGGTGGGCAATTCCTACTGTTAGTGCTTTTGGGATCCACAGTGGTTTTGACCAAGGCCATGCTTTTCCTGGGCAGCCCTTTTTCAGTGGCTGAGCATGTCAGGTGTTCGAGAGCCTGCCCAATTCTGAACAATGTGGGACTCCTATAATAGGAAGTCCTTGCTCCAGAACTTCCTACTGGGTTAGCCAAGACTTTGTCAGATCTTCACTGTTTTGAGCCTTTCTCTGCCCAGTCTTGTTTCTTTTCCTCCACCCAAATCCTTTATTTAACATTTTTCACATCTCTATCACAGTCTGAAGTCTTTCCTTACCCAGAGTTCCTTCCCCTTTTATCTTTTACTCATATTATCTCCAACAAATCTCCTGTGCTCCTAACTCTATCTCAAAAATGTTCATTCTACAATAGTTAAGGTGTGGAAATCAAAAGATGACAACAGATGCTCAAGCTGTTTCTGGATGATGATGGTGATGATGATGATGGGTGATGCTGATGGTGATGATCGTGATGATGGTGATGATTATGCTGATGGTGATGGTGATGATGGTGATGACGATGGTGATGGTAATGGTGATAGTGTTGATGATGGTGATGGTGACAGTGATGATGGTGATGATGATGATACTGACTTTAGCATCACTTAAGTTTTTCTGTAGTCACAGCCAGAAATGCAGTTTATAAATGTGTAGTTTCTAGAACTGACAGTGTATCCAAAGAGATGGAATCTAAGGAAAAGAGAAAAAGTTAGAAAAACAAAAAAGGCTCAAGGGTAGTAAGAGGAGATCTGTGCCAGTGGAGAGAAGAGTTTCATTGAGGAAGAGGGAATCAATATTGTAAATGCTGCCAAGCTAACAAGGAGGGTGAATGCAGCAAAAAGGTCATGTTACCTGTTTGGTTTCTTTTTTTTTTTTGGTTTCTGAAATGTAATGATCTTTTTTTTTTTTTTTCGATTTTATTTATTCACGAGAGACCCAAAGAGAGAGAGGCAGAGACACAGGCAGAGGGAGAAGTGGACTCCCCACAAGGAGCCCAATGTGGGACTCCATCCCAGGACCCCGGGGTCACACCCTGAGCAGAAGGCAGACTCTCAACAACTGAGCCACCCAGGCCGCCGCCCCCGAAATGTAACTATTCTTAGTGTGAGCGTAGCTGGCTATGAGCAACAGGGACTGAGAGGGCTCACTAATCTAGAATCTTGGGTTTGAATGATCTCAAGATGTCTGTGGAACTATCCCTTCCCCTCTGAAGCAGTAGGTATATTTTTCTCATGAGTAATTTTGATAAGGAATTAGTGTAAGAATCCCAGCCAACTGTAGTTGAGACGCACATATTCGTTATTAGAATGACTACCATTGCTCACAAGAAGGTGTGAAGATCTGTGTCTACACATACACACACACACACACACACACACACGTGTAGCTTGCATTTGTCCTGGTGATTCTAGATAGTCTGGTTGAAGCAAATGAAACTAAGGACCGTGCTTCCTTAACTCGGTTTGCACCTATGTTTTCTAGAGTGTGGCTCTCAGATTGGGGTTACATATGCCATTATCGCAGTCATTCAAAACTGTGTTAAGAAAGGGGAAGTTAGAAAAATAGGGTTTTGACTAATGGCTTTACTTATCTAATATTTAGACCAAACAACTGTTGTTTTCTTTAGTGATTTTCACCGCTGACCCACAGACTTTACCGTGCAAAGTTGTGTGCTCATTTTTATGGAATACAATCATTTTAATTATGTTCTTAACTCTGTCCTTCTATGTTATTTGAAGCTAGACATGCTCATTAGGAAGGAATCGTATATTTCCAAGTAAAATTGAGCTATAATTCCTGTACCTGCTGGGTGTATTCAGAGAACAGGTCTCCAACTGTGATATTAATATTACATTATTTGTCATGAAAGAAACTTGCCGACTTATTTCAACTGAAAGGCCAAGATGATGCCCTACAGTGATAATAATGGCATTTATTTTTTGTATAAAAGTATTGATCTAATTATTTATTTAATGTTACCAGGATATACATATGGCTGCCTGCATTCCTATTAGCATGATTCTGGTTTATACATACAATATTAAGTTATATTTAAAATAATTTTTTAAATCTTATGATTGAAAAGGTTTATGCAAAATTCTTTTATTGATCACAAATGTCAGAATGTTGATAATGCTGATATATTTTTATATAATATAGTTTTCTCATTAATTCTACTAGGGACATCTACAAATGTCATGACATGAAATACTTATTGATGGTTTACCAGGTTTTACTGCTAACTAACCATGTTTAGTTGAAAAAAAAAAGCCACAAAACCTCAGGAATAATGCATTAAACAATGGGGAATTAATTTTGGCAAACAGAGGAATCTCTTCACAGAACTGCAATTGCAAGTTCAAATTTGAGGCTGGAGGTTGTGGCTATGTTCGAGTGTATTCTGGCTTTAGTTGCCACTGATGAGCACCTACAAAAAGTTGAGTCACTTGCATCTTTTTTGCTTTATTCAGCCATCATTTTGGTGCTGTCAATCTTTAAATTTAGCTAGCTTAGTAAGTTTTTGGTGGTATTTTTGGTTCATTTTTTTTCTTGATAATTAATTATATTGAACACTCTTTGTATGCTTATAGACCATTTGTGGGTTTTTTTTCCTTTTTTAATTTTGAAGTGTCCTTTCAGATTGTTTTCCATTTGGGGAGTGGGGTTATCTTTTAATTACTCACTTGAACAATGTTTTTATATTTTGTACAAATAGTTTTTCAGCTGATTATGAAACAATTGATTAATTTCTGAGGATTTGGCAGTTATCTGAAATATAATCTTTAATTTGATGTTGTGGTCAAGGGGCTTATTATATATGATTAAAATCCTTTCAAAGTCTTGATCTCTCTTGGTATATGTTCCTTCTCAATATTTTATCGTAGTGTTCTAAAGTTGTCAATTATTTGAAGTTGGTTGATAATGTGTTAAAATCTTGTATATTCATAGGGATTTTCTCCTTGTTTCATCAATTACTGAGAGAGGAATTTTAAATCCTTCAACTGTAATTGCAGAGCTGTCCATTTCTCACTTCAGTTGTGTCATTTTGTTTTATATATTTTGAAATCCACTATGAAGTGTGTATACATTTGGAATTATTATGTATTCCTGATAAATTGAACCTTCTATTGTTTGAATCATTTCTGTTTCAATTTTTGACAGTACTCCTTAACCAGAGGTCATTTTGATAACAGCCACTACAATTTTCTAAGGATTGGTGTTGTCAAGTACTATCTTTTGCTGTCTACTTTTAAGCCATCTCTGTGTTTATATTTATATTTAATCTGTAACTCTTAAAGATAGCATGTACTCAGGGCGCCTGGATGTTCAGTGGGTTAAGCTGCAGACTTTTGATTTCAGCTCAGGTCATGATCTCAGGGTCCTGTGATAGAGTCCTCTGTTGGGCTCCATGCTCAGTGGGGAGTCTGCTTGAGCCTTTTCTCCCCTCCCTCTGCCTCCCATTCCACCTCCACACTCACCGACCTTCTCTCTCTCTTTCTCTCATAAATAAATAAATAAACAGACAAATAAATAAATAATAAATATTTTAAAGAAAGATAGCATGTACTCAATTTTTGCTTTTTAAATCCACTTTGATAATTGGTCCTTTTAAATTAGGCATATTTATAGATGTATGATTAACATAATTATTGATATGGTTGTCAGCCTATTTTGCTAATTTTTTTTTTCTATTTGTGCCATTTAATCTTTGTTTCTTTGTCTCTTTTATCTTGCTCTTTCCTGAGTGGCTTGAAATACTTTATAATATCTATCCTATTGGTCATTTATTTATTTTTAATTTTTTGCTTTGCAGTTCTATAGATTTTTTAAAAATGAGTAGAATTATGTCTACCACCATAGTCAATATAACGGAATGTTCCATTAATACCCTGTATAGTCAACCAGTTTCCCACACTCAACCATTCATCTGTTCTCGATCTCTATATTTTTTTCTTTTTCAGAATATGACATAAAAGGAATCAGATAGTATATAGCCCTCTGGGTCCAACTCTTTCACTTGAAAAATGCATTTGCTGGTCATTCATATTGCTACATGTACTGATAATTCCTTTCTTTTTATTGCAAGAACTACTTCACTATATGGATGTGCCGGAGTTTTCTTTAGGCGCTCCTTAGGTAATGTACATTAGTTTGTTACCTACTTTTGGTGATTTTGAAAGAATAGGTTATAGATATTAATGTAGACACTATTATGTGAACATACATTTTTATTAAGAAATTGCAGGATATTTCTTTTAAATTTGACTTCTTATTTATATTATTTCACTCCTATTTGTAAATGTCATGTTTGAAGTGTTTGGAATGAAACTTTTATTTAATTTAAAAATTCCTATGCCATTATGTTTTGTAAATTTTCTAGGGCATTAATTATTCTGTGAAAATCCTGGCTCTGAGTGTTTGAGAGATCCAGTAAAACCACTGGACTATGGATCCTTCAGCTTCTGCAAATGAGCAAATAACACAAAGGCAAATTTGCCGAGATAGTAAGAGGCAATATATAAAATATATCAGAATGTTATAATCATAAGGGTGTCAGAGATTAGCGTTTGAGTTTCATCTCTACCTTTTACTAGCAGGGTGACCTTGGGGAGTCTACTTTATCTAAGTCTCCATTTGTTTATCTGTAAAATAGGGATAAAAATACAATCTATCAAAAGGATTTCCTGAAGGTTAAATAAGATAATGTTAGTTGAGTATTTAGGATAATGGTTGATATTCTATGTTTATCAGTCATCAGTAGTATTTAGTATTAATCATACTTTTTACATTATAGTATTTAAGGAACTCTAAATAATTAGTGTAAACACTTCATAATCATTTAACAATCTAATTATATTTGACGGAATATGAACATTTTATGACTCACTTGTTCTACCAAATGATGTTTAGCGTTTTCTCCAAGTGTATGATTCTCTATGAATTTTCTGTCATTGCCATAACAAATCACCACAGATTTAGTGGCTTGAATGACATGCATGGGTTGCATGGGTCAGAGGCCTACTAGGGGTTTCACAGGTCTCAAATCAAGATGTCAGCAGACCTGCATTCCTTCCTGGAGGCGCTAAGAGGGAAGCAATTTCCTGCTTATCGAGGTTGGTGGCAGAAATGAGTTCCGTGCTGGCTGTAAACCGAGGGTCGTTCCTAGCCAGAGGCCACCAGCTTCCCGTGGCTTGCAGCACCATCCTTGGTACTTAAAGCCAGCAGCAGTGGCATGAGTGCTTCTCTCGCTGCATCTCCCTGACCCACTCTTTTTCTACTGTCTTTTAGTTTCAGAACTGGTTTGATTAGATTGGGCCCACCCAGGTCATCCAGAATAATCTCTACATCTTTATTCAGCATAATTACATCTGTAAAGTTCTGTGCCATTGGAGGTAACATATTCCCAGGTTCTAAGAGTTAGGTCTAGGGCTTTATTTTTTAATTTTTATTTTTAACTTTTTGCAGATGTGGGGAGAGGGAAGCCTTATTCTGTCTACCACAGATTCTAAGAATTGCATACAGGACATAACAACTCAAAGATGTCAGAGTTTGCCTTTTCAAATCCATGACATCTTCGAATCCATGCTAACCAATGCCCTATGTTCTATTAGACAGGAACCAATGATTTTCTGCTCTTTATGAAATCAAAGGTTGGCTGAGCAGTTGCTGCTGTATAGTAATAGGTGGAGAGAGAAAGGACCAAATTTGGGATGAACTAACAAAATAAAAAGGAAAAATAATATGTAAGGGATGCCAAAGCATTTGATTCTTTTTGTGATCTTGTTTTACCTACTTCATCTTTCTTTTCCTTTTTGTAAACTTTGAGCAAATGCTTTCTCTCTCTCTCTCTATCTCTCTCTCTCAAACACATACACTTTTTGAGTTGATCCAGTTGTTACCCCGATGAAATAATGGTACTTTCAAAATAGTCTTTTTAATTGCCAGCAAAATGGATATTTTGTTGTTTCCGAAAACTCTGGTGGAATAATCTTTAGTTTCCATTTTAAAATTTATTTTTCAAGTTAAGGGATCTTTTGTCTATAAATCCAATGTAAATCCCCAAATTTCTTCTTACATATTAACCAATATTGTATTTCCTTTTTCCTCAATAAATAAGGCATGAGTTATAGTTACATATTTTGAGTTTTTAAGAAGTGCCTTTTGAAATTTTTAAAGAAAGCAACCGTATCATAACGAATCATCACTTTGTTAATTATAAATTCCCATATCATATTTGGTCTTACTACAACTCTGCTAGGTAAATTGGACAGGTAATATCTTGGAGTTAAAGTCAGTGAGGCTTAGTACCACCCAGAATAAACTCTAGGTTTATCTGTTTAACTACAGCTTCTTGATTTTAACCAGTGTTTTTCTTTTCTCCAAAATCTAGATTCCCCTGCTAGGCAAGATTGTTGAAAAATAGAAAAAGAAATCCCTCGTTTTCTCCTTTAAATTCAGAATGTGCTCTCCTGTTTAAAAAAGGCCCCAACTAGTAGTTCTTGCTCTATTTTGTTTTCTTGTGAGTATATATAAGGTAAGGGACTTATATATAAATATAAGACATATATATATATATATATATATATATATATAAATTTTTTTAAAGATTTATTATTTATTTATTTATGTATTTATTTATGATAGGCAGAGAAAGAGAGAGAGAGGCAGAGATACAGGCAGAGGGAGAAGCAGGCTCCCTGCGGGGAGCCCGATGCGGGACTCGATCCTGGGACCCCAGTATCACACCCTGGGCTGAAGGCGGTGCTAAACCGCTGAGCGACCTGGGCTGCCCCTCTTCAATCATTTTTAAACATAAAAGGATTCTCTGAATAGAGATTTATTATATAGCTATTTTATTTTATTCTACATTTCTTTTGCTTACAAAATGGACAATTTTATTCTTTTTTCCTTTTTTTTTTTTTAACAACACGTTCATCAATTCTTTTTATATCTCCCATTAAAGGTATGTAGTATTCTCCAAAAAGATGTCACACATTTATTGTTTGGAATATTTTAATTTCATGATATTATGACTGTTTATAAATTATATTCTGTTATCTCTACGGAGAAAAAGTTAGTGATTTTTGCACTTTTATCTTCTTCCTCGCCATCTGAGTGAGCTTTTTGTCTTTAGTTTTTCAGTTGATACTTTGCAAAAGAGTCATACTTTCTCTTTTAATTATAGCTCCTATTTATGTTTCATGGTTTTTGTTGTTTTATGAACCAGAGATAGCAGCAATTTTTGGTTTTTGATTTGGGTGCCTTCAATGGAGGCATAAAAAAATGTTATGTATTTGAGAATGACATGCTTCATGACTTCTTCGTGGTGCCCCAGTCACTAGAAGAGTGCCCGGCACATAGTAGACACCCAGTGTATCCAGTGTCGTCTGAAAACTCTATAGTGGTTTACTGGAATAAAAAGTACATCTCTCTGAAGAGTGCTAAGTTCAATATGCTACAAGTAGTAACTTATTGATTCCATTCTATAAATTCCGTCCTCATTTCTATCTTCTTAATTGACAATAATTTGGTAGTGGTATCTACGGTTACATTTTGTTCAATTTTTCTCATACTTTTTGTAGTCTTTACACCTTTATTTTAATGATACCTTTTTAGTGTATAATGGGTCATGAATATTATATCATTCTATGAATATTAATTTTTAGATATATATACAATGATCTACCCTCTTTTCCTTACTTTCTTTGGCAACCAGCAATATGGCCATTATCCCTTTTTACATTTGGATTTGCCTTATGTTTTTGCCTTTAATTTTTGAACTTTTTCTGTCAAAAGAGTGTTCATGTTCATATTATCAACCCCATTCTCCTCAATACATCAGTCACAACCTTAGCTCAGCTGCTGTATCATCTTATCCCTATGTTCTAATCTGTTACATGTTACTGGATATAATGATCACTTAATAAAATGTGTGAAGATGAATGATGGGGTCAGTTAGGAGCAGTCAGCAGGACATTCCTTGAAGGACTATCAGATACTGTTGCTAAGTAATCAAGGAAGACTTAACTGTTTTCTTTTTTTAAGGATTTTATTTATTTGTTTATGAGAAAGAGAGAGAGAGAGAGAGAGAGAGAGATGGGCAGAGACATAGGCAGAGGGAGAAGCAGGCAGGGAGCCTGATGGCAGACTCGATCCTGGAACCCTGGGATCACACCCTGAGCCAAAGGCCCACGCTCAACCGCTGAGCCACCCAGGCATCCCAACTTGACCTTAATTTTATCTGCCCATATGCTCAGCTCTGCCATAGCCAAGTGTGAATCACCTGGAAGTTGTGGATAAAACATACTACTTGGGAAGTATTGATTTATATCTTTAAGACAGCAGTCAGGATTTCATCCAGAACATCTCCAATAAAAATCTTATTTGGTTTGTTGGTGACTTACATAAACACGTGATATTCTCTATACGGCCTGCTATTCTATGTAATCGGAGACAGTAATATTGGTTATTGTCCTCACATCTTTTCCAGTCTCTGTATTCGTTCTTTTATATTTATCTTCATTATCAATGAAGAGATAGAGTGTTTGCCAAGGTCTAATAAAGTAACTGTATATTCGTTGAGGTATCCATTCCACTGTTTCCTTATAGGTAAAATGAGAAAGCTCCAAATTGAGTGGGTTGTTTGAGCCATTTAAAAATGAAAAAGTAATGGCACTGCTCTCTATTCAGTCTGGACAATTGTGCTGATCATTGAGAATATAGCAGGTGTATTGAAATGAAATGGTCACTGCCTTTGGCCTCAGTGTTCCCAGGGGGCATTTGACAATGTCTAAAGATATTTTTGCTTGTCTCAACCGGGGAAGTGCAAAAACAATATAGGGGACAAAGGCCAGGGATGGTGGTGGACATCCTATGGTTCACAGCACAGTATACGACGACAGAGGATTATCCAACCTTAAATGTCAGTGGTGCTGCAGTTGAGAATCCCTGCTCTATCACATAAAACAAAAGACATTTTTGAAAGAGTGACATGAATATGGAACATGTGTGATAACTGGTGCTATAAAAATAGAATCATTCATGATGAAATTAGTATGATGAATTTGTCTTTTTGTAACTATTGAGTTTTGTGTGTGTGTGTGTGTGTGTGTGTTTTAAGAGAAAGACTAATACAGTGAGAACCTACTCCCCTTTCATTTATACTTGTCTTGCCTGTTTCATTAATGGTAAAAGCAAATGAGATAATGTGAGAAACCGAAAGTGCTTTGTAAGAAGTGAAATAGTACATCAATGTAAAGTAGAATTGCAAATGAAGGCATTCAAGTCAATAACCATTTATTGAGCACTTATGCTGTATGATTCTACGGGGAATAAAAGTGTTGAGTGATATTCCATTCTCTTCTGTGTTGATAGATTGAAATTTGTAGACTGGGGATTAATACTTTTTAGAAGTGGAATATTTGGTTTGAAACAATGTGTTAAGACCTTCGTATGACAGCCGTGTGGGACAGCTAAGCCCGAAGACCCGGGCCCATGTTTCTCTCATCTTCCCTGGAACAGAGCACATCCCCTGTCATGCGTTAGCCATATAGTGAAATTCTTAATAGGTTGTGATTGGAAAAGAAAAATCAACAGCTAAGAAGATCAGTTAGAAAAAAAATTAGCTGAGCAACTCCAGTTCCTTCCTGGTAACCAAGAGCACTGAAATGTAGACGATGGGTGACTTAGTGAAGGTTCTGGAGCCAGAAAATAAGAGAATGATCAGTGAAATTTAGGTCTTCTGACTCCTTTCTTCTCGCATATTGCACTAAGCTTTATGCCCGCTAAAAGGTGATGATCTGAGAGAAATTGCTTCTGTGCTTTAATTGAGGGTATCTATTAGTTTCTGTGGAGCCACCATATAATAACTCCTAATCGTGGGTCCCCTTTTTCAGGTCTTTCAAAAATTGGTCCAAGAATGTAGCTGTGTGTGTGGACTCTTGTAGGATTGCACAATTCTCCTTCCATATGTACATTATACACACGTATCTAGAGTGTGTCATATGCGTATCTGTCTTACACGTCATGTAGACCCACATCACATACAATTTCTGTAAATTGCTACGGCCCAAATCAACAAAGAATATTGGCAGTGAATTTTCTACTCAAAAATGGCAGTTTTTCTTCCAGACTGATTTGCAGTCAAATGCTCTACTCCTGAGCTCTAGCCCTTTTGTAGGTTGATTTGAATTCACTTTGTGTCACATTCATTATATCAAGAACAATATAATTATCCCATCACTGAGACCTTACCATGATCTGTTTTCTCTCACTGATAGCAAATCATTTTCTCGATGCTTTATAAAAAATAAAGGATATTATTTTGAATGCATCTATTTTTTTTTCTAGGAAGGAAAGAAGACGGAATGCATCTATTTTTTTTGAAAGAAAATGATTTTACAATACTATGACTATTAAAGTGTGTAGGTACTTTTACTCCTATCATCATTGAATTAAAATATCCTCAACACTGAGTGTGTCTGTCTGTATGTAATTAATACATTTGTCCTCGTTTTTTTTTTTTTTTTAATTTGCATTATTAGAGGCTGTAAAGTTCAGGATATGTACTTAGGGCCCGACAATTAGAGCTGTTTTTTCCTTCAGAAATTTGCCCAACTGAGAAGAAGCAGATAGCTTCAACAATGTTATTTTCTTATATGTTTTATTTTCTCACAGACTTTCTTTAGAAGTTATGCGAAGCTGTCATGCCTTCTTAGTTTACAAAGTACCTGGAATTATGGATAAATTTCTCCATTGATGAAAGCTGTTTGACATGTGTAGTCCACAAAAAGTAGAAGTTTCCTTGTCTTATCATGAAGCATCTCTTAGGCCTTAATGACATGTGAGGAGGATGTGGTTGGGGGATGTGTCACAGTGTGGCATGCCTCTTCTGTGCTCTAAGAGGATATACTTGTGCCAAACCCCTCCCTTCTCTCGTTCAAATGGGAAAGGGTTCAAAACTCCGAATTAGCATCATGAACACATTGTCTTCATCATCACAGTCGTCATCATCATCATCATCATCATCATCACGGCTGACTCCAGCATAGATTGAGTCCTACATTTACTTGTACCATGTGTCTTGCACATACAACCTCATTTAATTTTCATGGCAACCTTTCTGTAGCCACTTTCAGACCTAATATATAGACTTATTCACTGAGGCTCAAAAAAAGGTAATTTTACTCAAGGTCACACCTCCAGTAACTATCAAGACTCTGACTTATAGCCATTTCTTTCTGATTTTATAAATACATTTTTATTCACATAGTAAGTAAAGTTCAAGTTTTATGTAAATGTATAAACCACCCTCTGCCACCTTTAAGGATGAAGTTTGATATACATCTCTCCACAGTTGTCCTTATGCATAAATACTTGTTTCTACACACATACATTGTAAACTGATTATTCTTTTATTTGTTGTTAGTATTTTATATATGCAGTAATGTTTATGGAAAGACCAACAGGCTCGTTCAATGAATGCTCCCAGCAATGATCATTGGTTGGCCATGCACCAGCTGGGACCAGGATTTTCCTCCTCTCCCAACAAAGGGTGCTGTGTAGGATCTTAACTTTCCCCAAAACCTCCAGTTGGCAAGCAGTTCGCACCCTCCACGCCCCCATTACTAACTTATGTCTTGGTTCAGACTATTTTTCCAGATTCAAGAAACTTTTTCCCTAATTTTGAGGTCATTTTCACACCCAGCTCCCATAAAATGAGAGCACCAGGGTGGTGGGTCACTTTCCTTTCTTGTGACACAGACCCACGCGTGCCCAGCTGTGCTTAGTCCGAGCATGCTTTCTGTGGAATTTCAAGAAAACTGGGGATGCAAATCTGTGATTTCCCCAATCAGAGCAAGGTGGCACTTTACATGTGTGTCCCCAAAAACTGTACATCAATGATATCAAATGTGGGGTGAGCTCCACTAGTTTGCGAATGTCAAAAGCATTGAACTAAGCACACCAACAGAGGGAGTATTAAGGCAGGGAAAGTTAAAGCAAATCATGATTGATGTAATGGTGATATGGTCATGTGACCTGTGGTTTAGAGATACCTTGAAGCAGGTGAGTCATTTGGCCACGGTAGGGCACCTATAATCTTAAATGAAATTGGTCTCTAATTTGGTACTTGTAACTTGAAGCACCAGTAGTTGCTGGGTCATAGTAAACTCCTCAATGAAAATACGTTTTCTCTTACTTGTTAATCCTTAGCAATGAGTTGATTTGTAAAATGATTTAACATTCATAAAACTGCCATTTATTTGTTCCATCTGTAAGTCAGACTCTGTCTAGAAGAATGGCATATATTATTCATTATTGCATTTAACCACAAAATTATTGCATGTCTACAGTTTACCAGGCACTTGCTTAAGTAAAGGACGTATAATATCCTAGTAAGAAACTCAGATCAATAAATACACTTAAGACAAGGAATCAGGATGGGCACAGGATGCTTTGGGAAGAATATTTAACTTCTTATCTGAAGACTAAATCAGGAGTTGGCCAAGGAGACACTTGAGGGAAGAAACTTCAAATACAGAAAGCATTTGAAAAGACCTGGAAAGTAGACTTATCGCAGTTAGAGAAATAAAGGTGGCTCCACCTTCATGAAACAGAATTAGAGAGGAAGAAGTCATGAGAAATAAGGCTGAAGTAAGTCAGTCGGAGAAGGACAAACATTATATGTTCTCATTCATTTGGGGAATATAAATAATAGTGAAAGGGAAAATAAGGGAAGGGAGAAGAAATGTGTGGGAAATATCAGAAAGGGAGACAGAACGTAAAGACTGCTAACTCTGGGAAACGAACTAGGGGTGGTAGAAGGGGAGGAGGGCAGGGGGTGGGAGTGAATGGGTGACGGGCACTGGGTGTTATTCTGTATGTTAGTAAATTGAACACCAATAAAAAAAAAAAAAAAAAAAAAAAAAGAAATAAGGCTGAAGAAATAAACCTGAAGCCAGATGACAAATGATCACATAGAAAATGGTAACCAATTTGCCAAATTAAAATGGAGTCATAGAAGAAAGGAAATTTGACAAATTCAAGAGATAACAGAAAGCTGAATGGACAGGATTTAGTGATTGATGGAATATGGCAGGTCATATTGGAGGGTTAATGATGTCAACTCAAAGTCGAAAGTGGGCATGCGGTGGGATAGAGGTCTCGTTCATAAAGAAAGGCAAGTTAGACAATACAGGTTGCTTGAGGTCAGTGAGGGGAGACACAGAGGTCATGAATTCTGTTCTGGAAATGTGAGTTCAAATGCTTTTACAAGTAGATGCATCTGGTTGTAGTCGGATATATTAGACTGGAATTCCAGAAGATCTGGGTAGGTGACTTAGATATGTAATCATCAGAATGTAGCTGAAAGATGAAGCAGGCTGATAAAAAATGGACGGGAAATTGGTAAGAAAAAAATGTAGTGTCATGGAAGCAAAGTAATAGCTTTTATTTTCTTGTATAAATAATATATGTTTCTCATAATCTGATCCAAGCAGCAAAATGTTCATTAAATAAAAACCTAATCCTGTTTCCTTCACCAACGCCATCTCAATCCTCAGAAGTCATTAGTAACACTTTGATATGCATTACATCAGCCATTGCCTATGTATATATAAATACACACATTTCTATGTATATTTATGCATATTTACACACTGGGGACCATATTCCATATTCTGCAACTTATTTGTTTTATTTATTAGATTGTGGATATATATACTTCACTATGAGTACATAGGGATCGAAACTATACTTTTTAATGGATGCACCTTATTCCATTTTATGAATATATCATGAGTAAATCATTTAAATTTATATTTAAATGCTCAATATAGAAATAATTCAAGGACATTGTGAAAAAAGTAATAAAAATAAAATTAAAAACTTAAAATCTTTCTTCTCCAGAGACAACCACTATTAGCCTTTTCACTTTTTAGGAGATACGGAGATTAAGTTTTTAAATATTATCCTTAAAATTTTATTACATAATTCACCAACTTTGTATCTGTGTTAACTCCCCACCTATAAAAGATGAAATATTTAGAGAATTTATGCAACTTCTCATTTCCCGTGCCCCCATAGCCAAATGTGGGCACTTTGTTAATCATTTTAACTTCTCTAAGATTTGCTTATTTATTTATTTGATTATAATCTCTATTTCTTGAGGTAGTTATCACTTTTAATATTATCTAGTTTTCCTCTGGGTTTAAAAAAATGGAAATAAGATACTTAGCATCTGTCCATGTTTCTTCCATTTCTCAAAAATTTTAGGGAGAAATTATGTTGGTATATTGTTAAGGCTTAGAACTTTGGCATTCTCTCCTGTCAATATAAATGCTAAAGGGAATTTTTTTCTATAGCTAAATACTAAAAAATGTTTAACTATTATAAAAGATGTAACATATAAGATTATATAAACATTATGTGTCATAGAATCAAAACGTGGGATTGGACCCATCAAGATGTAAGGTTATGCTATTTAAACTCTTGTTTCTAGCTTCCTTCTCATCTTCTTCATAAGAATATTTATGTATTCCATACTGTTCCCCTTGGGGGGTTGCTGGGGGGGATTTTCTTTTATTTCCTGGGAAATATCTTTGAGTAATTTCTTTAATAAGTAAATATGCATAGTAAAGTTTATGAGTTACTCTTTTATGAAGAAGTGTGTATTTTACTCTCACAGTTCATTTATAACATATTTGAACTCTAAGTTCAAAACATTTTTTCTCAAACTTAGGGATTGTTGTAGAGTTCAATGTTGCTGAAGAAAAGTCTGATGTCTTTCTGAGCGCCAATACTTTGAAATCAACATAATTTAACATAATTACTTTGTTTGGTTTCTTTCTTTCTGGATGATTTTAGGATTTTCTCTTTTACTTTGATGTTCTAAAATTTTACTGTTTTGGTTCTTTTCATCAATCTCGTTCAGCAATTAGAACATCAAATAAGGCAAATCAGTGTCTATTTTCCTTCTTAGCACTCCTTTCAGAAATGCACTGGACTTTTCTGATTTAGTTTTCTTGGACCTTAATTTTAATTATCTCTGTTTCTTTTTTGCCTGAATTCTTTCAGATTTCCTTTACTTTCAGATAACTTACTCTTTTGGGATAACTTCTTCTAGTATATGTGCTGCCGAAGCGAGCACAGGGATAACTTCTTCTAGACATACACCTGAACTATGTTCATTTTTACCATCCAATTCAACTTTTTATTTCCACGTTGGTTTTTTAAATTTATAATTAATGTTTCAAATAGATGCAATTTACACTAAATCTTTATAAGGACAATTAAAATTATCTTTAAGATTTCTTTTGTTCTCTAAATGATTTCTGATCTTCCAGGGTCTGGCTTTTCTTTTAGTTTACCTTGGTTCTTCTCTTTCACGATGTTAACTTTTCTCTGATGTCAGATGGCCTGCTGTCCTTTCATAAATATAAATGAAGTACTAGGTTAACTATTAGACATGAGTAAAATTTGTTTTCTCACTAGTTGTGTAGGTCTCCTCTAGGTGCTCTCTTTCTTGATTTGGAAGAGTAGCTGCAATTCTTATACATATATTGGGACATGTCAACAGGTAATTGTCCTATAGGTCATGCAGATAAGAAACCAAAGTCAGACATCCACACTTGCCAGGGTAAGGAATAAGCAATTGGCGGTGGAGAAAATCCTTTTTCCTACCAGATGAAATTATATTTAGTTTTATTTCTCTCATTGTTTTGAGGGGTTGTTTGGGGGGTTGATCTGGAGCAGGACTTGACACGCATAAAAATTTGTCGGAACACAGCCATGCTCATTTGTTCATGGAGTGGCTATGGCTGCTTTCACACTAAGCTCATGACCTAAAATATTTACTATGTGGTCCTTGCTTAAAAATCTTTGCCAACTCCTGGCCTAGGGTGCCAGTACGCTCTGTAATATTTATTTCTCATCCTGTAATAATCACGAGCACCTATGCTTGGGTAGATCTCTTTCTGTGTTTAAGAGAAGAATTCTCAGTATCCATCATGATGTCCAAAGCTCCATTGCTACATACTTGGTTTAAAATAGGAAAAGGGAAGAAAAGCACCTGTCTCAAGTATCCTAAAGGTGTTTACTTAGTAAAGTACCTGGCTAATTACCAATGGTCCTGGCCTTTGCTGACTGTGTAGCTGGAGCATCTCTGGACTTCTCCGGGACGTCCTGGTTTATTTCTGATGCCTGCAGTATATTTCATATAAACTCCATTCTATCTGCTTTCTATATCCCAAACTATCATAAAGTATCTGATCCATTACTGGCATAAATTATTTATTATCATTGTAACTGTACCTTCTGTATTCATGAAACTTCTTTTAAGTTCATGAAAAGTCCAGAAATAATTGAGCTAGGTTCTTGTGCTCAAGCTATCGTCTGGTACAGGAAACCCCGAAAGAAATCCATTCTGCTCAACAATGAATAATCAATATTGCTAAATACTGAAGAGACTTCAAGTGAGATGTGGGTGGGAGGTGGCTCTAGATATAGAAACAAGGATGGTATTGGTTACCTTGGAGATAGTAGGTTAAGTGGAATAGTAGTGGGAGAAGAGGGCAGAGAGCAGTAGCTTGGGGAATGACAGAGATTTGAAGAAACAGCCTGAATATACAGAACTTTCTAGTGAAGGAGAGAAGAGAAATAGGCTGGTTATGTGGCTGGGAATGTGAGATTAAATAGTAGACCTTTGTTTGCTTGTTTATTGCTGTTGCTTTTCCCTTCTAAGATAGAAGTGAGTATACTAAACTTGAAATCCAGTGGCTGAAACTTTGAGACGGGACCACATTTTAGTTGAAGACACAGAGAGAGAGAAAAAAAGAAAGAGAAATTTATGAAATGCATCCTTGAAGAGGTGGAAAAAAATAGAATCCCGCACACAGATAGAAGAATACAGTTTAGATAAGATAGGAGGGGAAGAGGAAAGGATGGGTGTGGACACAATCAGAAATTGATAGCAGTAGGTCCCAATAGTTTCATCCTATCACTTTTCTTTGTGAGGCACCAGCTGGCCATGTATGTTAGGTGTTCACTAGCCCGGGACTCAGATGGTTGGAAGAGCTACCATAGACCATGGAAGAGAGAGGTCATGTGGACCCACTGAGTACTAAGGGAGTATTGAAGATCCAGCTGAGGATAGGTATCATTCTTCTGTATTGACACAAGCTTCGGTCTGGAATCTTCAATAACAGCTTTCCGCAGTCTCAATAAGGGTGCAGAAGAGGAAAGACTTGGGGTTTTCCCCAGTGAAGAACTGGGAGATTAGTGAGAGACTGAGTGAAATTTGACCATGATGTTTAAGATGACTATGGAGGAAGTAAAAGTTGGAGGTAACTGATGGGGAGAAAATGTAGAGGCCAGGAACTGTGTGATTAAAAATACAAGATCATGCAAACCATGCAGTGAGAGAGCTGCTGGGAGAGCAGCAGTGACTAGAGAGTAAAATGTCTACATTTAAAACGACAGAGAAAAAGCACTTGTAAGCCATGATCCATCCTCCTGAAGTTGTGGAAATGAATTATCTAATTAAATTCTCACATCGAAAGGTTATTATTCAATTCCTCTCTGAGTCTCCGGACGGTAACTTGCAAAGGTGAGACTAAGCCAAAAGTGGTAGATCTGAAATCTGGAAAGTGTAGGTGTTTCTACAGTCAATCCTATGTCCTTCAGGATCCGCTTGGGCCCTAATAATATTTCCCGCAAGAAGGGGACAACTAGAGAGTAACAGTTCTATACCCTGTCCCCACGAGCAGCAAATCCTGCAACACATTACTCCGATCTCCTCCCACACTTCTTAGCCATCCTTTCAGAAACAAATTCACATAACGACAATGATCCCGTTGTGGAAAAGTTTGCGAACCCCAGATCTGGATGGAATTTTTAATCACAACTAATTTTTTGTTCAAAGATCCTTGGAAAGAGATATTTCAAAATTTTCTTCCGTAGTGATCTCACTCTAGGTTCTGGGACTGCCCTAATTTACAAGAATACATGTTATGATATATAGCTAGGCCTAGTCGCTGGTACTTTTTCCCTGTAAATACTGTGAAATAAGGCTTCATACATGTTGGTGGTGTAGAGAGAATCAATGAAAAACAGACCTCATCCAATAAAGCATTTTTTATTTCAGAAGCGTAATTACAGCCTTAGAGAGCACTCTGCTGGAATTCATTCTCAGGAAAGGTTCTGGAAGGGAAAGACTGGGATGCACAACAGCAAAGCCATCCTTGTGTATGAGGAAGTGGAGACAATGGTAAAGAACTGATAATAAACTCCCATGCAAGGGTGGCTGGCAAAGGAAAGTGAAACCAAGTGTGGGGCTCATTCCTAATTATGCAAAAAGCCTCCCAAACTGTCCCTCTCTGCTTTGTCTTGAGACATTATAAGAAGTCAAGCAAAAGGACAAGATTAGAGTGACAGCAGATGCCTGGTAGCAAAACCTGGAGGCCCCAGGAAATGCCATTCCCAGGTGGATTTGCAAACGCTCTTCATCCCCTAAAGCTGCTCCTTGCAAAGCTCATGCTCCATTTATTCCATGTTTGTTCCAAAAATGCATTTGTCCATAGCAGCTCTCGCCAGCCCCTAGGTGAATGCTTTCTACCTCGCTGTGCCTAGCCCTTCACTCCCATCATTTCCTTCGGGGTATTTGCCATAATGCCAGTTTTACTCACCCTTGGTTACTCTCACTTTCCCTGTCTTCTCTCTAAACTCATTTTTCACCCTACGGACGAGGAACAGTACTGGCTTACGTACAAGTGTCTGCCAAGAACGTCACACACAGTACGCACTCGATTATTACTTGTTGACTTCATGAATTTGCCATCCTCAGCTTTGGGACAACAATTTTTCAAAGGCTGACTAGAAGACCTAGGCCGTCACTTAGGATCGGATTTGGGTGCAGGCAACACAGACTCTCTACAGTGGCAGCTGATCTAAAGGAGACCGTTGTTTTGTTGTGGTTTTCCATAGAACAAAGTGTTCAGCAGTGAGTAGCTTAAGAGAAGTGTGACCACTGCACACTACCACTGTCCTGGGAGCCTTTGATTCTCGGCTGTTTTGTTGTTGTTGTTGTTTTTCAGCCATAGTATCCTCCAAGAGAGGCTGGAAAATGTACTTTTGGTTTGCTTATTTGATTAAGCCGGAAATATGACAAAAATATCAGGTTTCTGCTAATAAGATGTCTGGGCAGAGAAGTCACAGTCTCATGGACTACAATGCCTCTTGATGGATACACAACAACACAATCGTGGTCACATAATCCGTATCAGTCTGGCAGGCCCGATCGGCCAGTTAGACGGTTCTCCATGGGAAACACATTCTTTATCAGGAGAAGGCCTGGAGAGAACGGAGTTAGAACAAGGAGAGGAAGGTAAATGATATAAATATGTGACGGCAGGATAGGACAGCTGACAGGTGCATGCCCGCCCTAGGCTTGGCCTATCCAATGATACAGGTGAATTTACGATTTGTCTAAAAAGGCATATTTTCCCCCTGACTTTATTTCTAGTGACACAGGTAACTCAATTGTGAGACCCTCTTCTCTGTACTTCATCTTCTGACCGACTTCTCTCTGATGGACGTATTCCTTCTCTTGATCTTTCACTACTTCTATTGGATTATTTAGTTTTGCAATTCAGGAAGCCAATCTTTTCCTTTATGGCAACTTCGCAGATCTCTGATCTGATCTACTGTATGTTGACTTCACAGTTTAGCTCCCAGAAAGCAATTTCCTCCCTAGGTTCTCCCAGGACACTTCAGCACAGTCATAAAATATTGACAGAGAACGTCTGTAGTAGACCATACCTCATTCACAATCTTAAAATTGACTAATAAATATTCATTGTAAAATGTCTTCCGAAGTTTGTTTGATTAGCTTTTCCCTCAGTTGCACCTTAGGTTTGGTAATTGTTCTTAATAGTATTTTAGGAAGAAAAATTCTTCAGCTAATGTCCCAATATTGATATTGGCTTTCCCTTGGAGACGTGGGATAAGTGTATTCTTTTCTTAACCTATGAATTTTTAAAACTTCCGAATGTTGACATCCTTGAACTTCATTTTCTTCATCCAGGGATACATTTACCAAGAGATATCACGCACCAGCATTCTAAATATTACATGACATAGGCATGGGAAAAAGTAGAGTGGAAAGAATAATCGTGGTTAAGGCAAGAGTTTCTAGATGTTCGCTTGAAATTTCTATAATTTTGGGAAAAGAACTTTCAAAACAATTTTCTGTTTGAATATACTCCATGGAGATATGTAGCCACAGCTGCTTCTTGGGAGGGTTGGTAGAAATTTAGATGTGTAAGCTGGGATGCTTCACACATGTGTAAAGCCCTTGAAAAGACAAGAGGAATCCAAGGTGAAGAGAAGGGGATTAGGGGCCGAGGACCAATCCTCCTCACACTGTCATATCCTAGAATCGAAACCTGAGAATCTAGAAATCCTAAGCTTAAAGTTAGCTTATTTTTTTATGAAAGTATATTTTTATGAAAGTATCTCAGTCAAGGTATGAAAAAATTTTGTTTTATCTAATAATTTGCTAATTTGATGTATAGTTTTAAATAGTCCTGCATATAGTATACATTCTTGCCCCAGGCCCGCGAATGTTAGCAGCAAGCTTGCTTAGTCTTACTCTGGCCATATGTAGAAAATATGTATATATAGCTCCACTGAAGGAAGTGTGTCCTCATCTGCTTAATTCATGGGGGATATAATTAACCCAGTGTTATAGGCATAAGAACCCAAAACAGAGCCGAAAGAAACTTGTACAGATATAAGATATGCCTTTCATCTGCTTCGAAGAGTGGCGAGGTGGGAAAAATCCAGACTCGGTGCATAGCTCCTGAAAATAGTATTTCTGCATATAAAGGGAAAACAAATATGAACAAGGGAACCGTTGTGCAAACAGTCAGATTCAAGATGAGCTCAAAAAACATTCTGTTTGAAATGCATATCCTCGTATGCCTTTGCTTTTCCTGTCCTGTTCACAACTTTGTAGTGTTTGGGGTTTTTTTTTGTTTGTTTCATTCATTAAATAAACTGAGCATCTTCTCACAGCCTCCTGTGCATTCAACACTTCATATTCTGGGTCATTTTTACCTTCGTGAACAATAGCATAACACCAGTCACACTATAATGAAACATGACGTGTGTGTGTGTGTGTGTGTGTGTGTGTGTGTGTGTGTTCAGTACCCGTCTACACCATCTGGATTATTTTTCTCTAAAAACCAGGATGCAATTCTGTGCCATATGCCGTTAATCCCTACGGATTTAGAATGTGGCTGAAGCAGTTGGATAGAGTGAAAGTGAGGACTGAAAGCCCTTCCTATGAAAAACCCCAGGTCCAGTTTCATATATTTTACTTACTTTCAGGGTTTGGGGTCTGAATGACCAAGATAATTGCTTCCCTCACTGTTACATCTGTTTTAACAGTTTAGAGCTTAGGCACCATTTTATCTTTCACATTTTAGCTCATCTCTTCTTTTTCTTTTTCTTTTTCTTTTTCTTTTTCTTTTTCTTTTTCTTTTTTCTTTTTCTTTTTCTTTTTTTTCTTTTCTCTTTTGTATGAACAGGTTGTGCCTTCCTTCCTCTGCTTCATACCTTAGTTGTTTGTCTCGTTGGCTCTGTCTCCTTTCTTGTTATTTACTAGGTATGGCCAGGACTGATCCGCCTGTCGTTCTAATATCTGAACATTTGAAAGCAAGCTGTTTTCCAGAAAGATCCCCATGCATGAGTAACAGGTATTCTGACGGTGAAATTAGCCGCCTCGTATTCTTCATTCCTTTATTCTTCCAAATGAGAAAACTAATCTTGTTATGTAAGAAGTCATTACTTCATCTACTCATCAGCTGTTTCTGACATGCTCCAGTTGGCTCTCAGTTTGGAAATAAAATTGCACAAGGATGAAAATGAAGCCTGTTTCAGAACATTTTCAAGGAAGATTTGTTCCTCTAATAGGCTCTTTGCCGAAAGATATGGTTTTTAATTTGTGAGAAAATAAAACTGCAGTTCAAACGAGTGAAGCATAAAAAGTCAGGGGTCAGAAGACTTCCTTATTTCCATAGCAAGAAAGTTCTAGCTCTGTATGAAGTGACACCTCAAACACAATTTTTGCTGCAATTTACCTCTAACAGTTCAGACAATTCATCCGGAAACAGCTTAAAATTAAGTCAGGTTTTGATATGTCAGTTTTTCATGCATGTTAATCTCAGCATCCGATTTTTTTTGTCCACGTAAGAGAGAAGCACATTAATTTCTGCGTCGCCATCTCTATTTTCTTTCAATTATTGGACTCTGCTTTACAGTTTCTGGCAAATGAAATATTTCCTAGTTAATACACAGGGTAATAAAGAATGTTTGCATGATGTTCTCCACAGCAGCCCTGGTGGCAAGAGACTTTGTAAATATTGGAACTCAGAGTCAATCCGAAGGAGACGGTGAAATAAACAAGGCTCAGAAAAACACAAGAGAGAGAAAGAAAAAAAAAAAAGAAAAACACACGAGTTTGAAATCAAGTTTCCTCCTCCTCCTCTTCTCCTTTCCTCCTCCTCCTCCTCCTCCTCCTCCTCCTCCTCCTCCTCCTTCTTCTTCTTCTTCTTCTTCTTCTCCTTTTCTTCTCCTTCTGCTTCTCCTTTTCTTCTTCTTCTCATTCTCATTCTCTTTCTTCTTCTTCTTCTTCTTCTTCTTCTTCTTCTTTCTTCTTCTTCTTCTTCTTCTTCTTCTTCTTCTTCTTCTTCTTCTTCTTCAAGTGCTTACAGAAAGTAGGAATAAAAAATGCATAGTCTCTGGAGATAAATTTTCTGTATGTACATATCAATATTACAACTGCCTAGCTGTTTAACTGTGTGATCTTGAGCAAGTTACCCAACATATCTATGCCTTGATAACCCCATCTGGTGATGGGGGGTGATGAGGGGGAGGGTAAAAATAATACAGAGTTGTGTAGATTTAGTGAATTAATAGAAGGAGTTGTCATTTACTAAGCACTTGCTTTGCATCAGACACTATTCTAAGCAATTCATAAGGCCCCAAACTGGGTGTGTTAAGATTGTGTGTGTTGTTAAGATACTAATTTACAAAGCACATTGGGAATTTATAAACTCCTCCAGGGATCATTCTTTTTGTAATGTAATACCACTATTTCATGTCAAGTACATATTAAATATTTTAAGTAATATTTAGCTGACCTATGTATAGATCCCAAACCTTGTGTTCATTTTCAACTTGGAACACATAATAATTAGATTTATTGGTTATAATCAGCACTTTGTACAAAGCATCAGCATAAAATAAACCACATAGGTGCTAAATTTGTTGGTAACAATGGCAACCATGTTGTAACTGAATTAAAGGATCTTTCCTAACACGTACTAAATACTTTGTTGTGAGTCCAGCAAAGATATTTGAACCAGGGAGAGGTTTTTGCCCAACTGAGAATTGCACGACCACTTTGTTTAAAATACACTCTTTGGCAATCTGCATGATTTGGCTCTACTACATGCATCTTCTCCTGATTTATGGCAATTTTCACTCCGTACATGTAGGGCATCTGTAAAATGCACAGATATTATTGCACATGGTAAGTACTCAATAAAAATAATTTTAGATGAGTTTACACTAAGAACACAAAACTATGAA
This sequence comes from Canis lupus baileyi, assembly GCF_048164855.1. Classification (NCBI taxonomy): domain Eukaryota; kingdom Metazoa; phylum Chordata; class Mammalia; order Carnivora; family Canidae; genus Canis; species Canis lupus. Next base: position 42,965,134 of record NC_132851.1, on the reverse strand, counting down.
CTCTTCTGTACGAGCAAAGTCCATGAGAGTCAGGTTCCTGAATAATCAGTGTCATCCAGAGAACTACTTTTAAGCTTTATCAAGTAATGGATGCACTACACTCAGCTAGAGAAAGTGGTTCCAGCTTTTATTGAGTCAAATCTTAACTACCCACAAGTTACTTCGGTAAATCCATTAATCCTCAGTGAGCTCTGAGATTTACTTCATTACTGACTGTCAGTAAAGACCAGGTTTGTCTATCATTCCCAGGCAGCTAAGGAGAAGAATATAGAGAAAAAGAGAACTGGGTTCTGGTCCCTGTTCTATAACCACTTAGAAAATATATTATGAAGTCTCTCATCCTCCCATGGCGGTTTGCTTTGTTTTGTTTTGTTTTGTTCTACATTTTGGCACTAAGACATCTCTTTTAAGATCTTACTAAATTTTGGGGTCATGAGCAGGGACATAAAAAACAGAGTGTTCCTTTTGGAACATGGTATCAGAGAAGTAAATATTAGGGGCTTGTCCAAATTAATGGGTTTCAATAGTTCTAAGGATAAATTCACTACTTTTTAAGATAGGAAACAGTATTGCCATGCTTTTCTTCTAAAATCTGTTCTATTGGGGCACCTGGGTGGCTCAGTCAGTTAAACATCTGCCTCCAGCCCAGTCGTGACCCCAGGGTCCTGGAATTGAACCCCGCACCAGGATCCCCGCTTAGCAGGGAGTCAGCTTTTCCCTCCCTCTCTGCTCCCCCTCCACTCATGCACATGCTCTCTCTCTCTCATAAATAAAATCTTAAAAAATAAAATCTGTTCTATTTAAAATGTGGAGATATCAAAAAAAAAATGATCCTTCACAAGTCCATTGTATGTATGGCAAAGCTGGAAGTTTCTTAGGCAGTATTCTGAAAATTTTGAGGATCAAAAAAGAAAAAAAACAAACCCTCCTGTCTCATTTTGCACGTTTCTTTAAAAGCGTGTATTACTTTTACTCCTAATTCTTTTTAGAGGGTCTCTCTGTAAGCACTACTTTCAGTGACATCAAGGGGCGCGGTGCTGACCCTGGTCGGAATCAAGTGTACTAATCCTGGCTTGACCAGCTCTGGCCCTGTGCCTGAATTAGTCATCCGGCCTGTCTACTCAAGTTTGTCTGCAGCAAAGGAGGAACAAATGGAAAAGGTGCCTTGCTACTGGAAATGAACCATGAACAAGCACCAACAGGACCTTGCAGAAATGCAGGTACTCAGGCCACAGACCAGACCTGTTGGATCAGAACCGACATTTTAATAAAATCCTCAAGTGATTCCTATAAACATTTTGGATAAATGTTAAAAGAATGACGTTTAACACTATGAAAGCAGTTTATAAACTGTAAAGCCCTGTAAAGATGTAACACACCCATGACTCTCATGTTCCTAATTCTCATCAGGGCTGCGATTAGCCCTTAGCTTTCTCTGTGCAGTCAGATTTTTAAAAATGGGCACCAAACAGAAACTCTTGTACCAGATTATAAGCAATCAATACAGATTTGTTGAATGAAAAACAAAAGTGAGAGGCAAATATACAGCACCTGTTCTAAATGTAATAATAATACACTATCAACATGATTTTCTTTGCAAAGAACTCAAATCACTACTTTCTGTTTCCCGGTGTCATACGCCCACGTGGGTAGGTGGTGGCAGCTAGGGGAATAGGAAGGTAGATATTAAGACGTAATTCAAATCAGTAATATGTTCTGTACAGGTCCTAGATATGGGGAAACTTTCACCGAGCGTATGCACTAAACCTGAAATCACTTTCAATAATCAAATAAACAGCCTTCTGTGTATCTTGGAAAAAGCATTTCCAAAAAACATTTACATGTCCGTTCTGAATTTGCCCTCATAGATTTCAGTTTACAGGAGACAACACTGAATATAATTCACTTTTCATTTAAGGCCATGACAGCTTCCACCTAGTAGAATTTCCCACGAACGCCACGATAATTATAACATGAAATATCATGGCTCAATACCTTACGATCGGGCCACTGCATCCACTTTATGTTCAATATAGAAAAGCCCCAACAATCAGGGGAAAAAAATGGACATGAGCCTGTCAGCCTTTTCTATTTTCATTCTATTTCTTAGTGTAACTAAAAGCCTCACCTTTCAGATTAGATATGTCTGAATCACAGTGGTTAAGGGGATCTTTGTGTGAGTCTTGGCCATCGGTAATATGCTGTTAGGACTTCCTGTACGATGTACAAATGTGGGTCACACCTCAGGCAGAGAGTTCACCTACAAAAATTATACCCACACTGTCGATTAGCTTGCAACCTGAGGCCAGAGCTGTCCTCATTTTTCTATAACGCTGTCACTAGATCATTCTCATGTTTTATTTCGTTCTGCCTTTCTCAAATACATCAATTTCTCTTCTTTATGAATTTTTAGAAAGTTTGTATCCCTGGGATGGAGTTTCATATGCCATTTTCCATCAGTGCTTTGTTATTTATGGGTGTTATCAGTATCCCGAGATGTTACCTGTTTTGCAGAGGCTCCGGCCCATCTTTGTAGTAGCTTTGAGGATAAAAACTAAGTCGCTAATTGTGGTATGCGTTATGGAGAAAAAAAAAATCGGAAAATCAGAAGTTATTTCTATAGGCATATTATAGTTATTTCCTCTCTGTTGCTATTTTTTAAAGTTTTATACCTTGGGTAATTTTCCTTTAATATTGCATTGAGAAATAAGTAAATGGTTGAAAGAAAAATGGCATGACTAATAATCATGTCTTTATTGTAGCCTACAAAGATAATAGATTATTGATCCTGAGTCCTGATCCAAGTCCTGACCTGAATGCCCTTTCTGTTTGCAGATGCAAGTAGGAAGTCTATTCAGTTCAGTTGAACAGTCCATCCAAGTGAGTTACCTGGCTTAGAACCTCCAACACTTATTGAGCACCTCAATGCATTTTGAGAAACAAAGGTAATTAAAACAGTCCCTCCACTCTCAAGGAGCTCCCAACGAGCTTTCCCATTCATTTGAAAAATCATTTTCCAAGACTGAAGTATTTCAAAATCTGAAAACATTATTTCTCCTCATAATTTTATTTTTTAAAAAATCGTCAAGCAAGACACCTAAAACTCAAAAGACAATGTGAGTTGGGAATGGAGAGGGGAACCCAGAGAATGATTATGATCCTTTAGTTCTGATACGTGTCTATGGAAAAATGAGAGGATGGTCTGCTGATGACCACAGCTCTCAGTTTCTTCACTAGTTCCGTCCAATCAAGCTTCCTCTGGGATGATGACGCAGGATTAGAACATGACAAGGAGGAAACCAAGAGGAATACAAATTTAACATTTTATTTTTAAAGCTCAATTTAGGGTTTAGAGATGCAAATAAATTAATTTGGCCTTCTGCTTGGCAGTTCCTGAATCACTTTTATCTCAGCTTCATTCTATAAAGCATATTTGTTATCTCTTCCCTTTGGATTTGTTTGGCAATGCCATGTTTTGTTCAGTGTTAAATTTGTTCATGTCTTCACTTGGGTCCCAACATTTTAACGGTAGGCTGTCAATCTGATCAGCAAAGGGGATGGGTGTTTTTACATAACAACCGACATGCTGTGGTATCTCCTGGAGACTCCTGGATTTCAAAGTACAATAAAAGGAAAGTGGGCAGCATTACCTTCTATATTTAAATATGGTTGGGGGTTGAATGAGCAATTTTCATTTTCATCTGACCGATTTGAATGTGATGGGTAGACAAGATGATTATCATCTACCTCTGTGGTGAAAAAAGCTCCTTTTATTACCACAGAAAATTATTTGGAGTCTGAAGGCAACATTATATGAGACAGAAAAGTAATGGAGACAGAGAGCTTTTTGCAGATATTACCTTTATTATCATTTAAACTATTGATATAAAATAATTTTGAAAATTTTGGAAGAGGAAAATGCTAGGAGAAAAAAGATAGTAGAAGGGAAAGGGATGTTCGTGTCTCTGATTCCAAGAGATTGGTTGGAATGTTACTTATGGAGGATTATGAGGGCCTGTGTCTTTCTAAAGGACAGATCACAGAAGATCAGTTTACTTTAAGAGGGATCTCCAAGCCTGAAATTCAGATCTATATGAAGATGATACAAGGGAATGAGAAATGGGAGGCGTGGAAGCGTGTGAAAGATGAGAAAGAACCACTCTGTTTTGGAAAACTGATAATGTGATCTGTGCTGAACATTCTAGGCAGTGGGAAGGAAATGAGCGTACCCGTGCTAATCTTTCCTACTGAATCTAGAAAATAGTTGACTTTTTGTAATGACACAGATATGCACATCCAAGCAAAATAAAATAAATTCCTTACACTTTCAAGACTGACCAAAAGATTTTCGAGGTTGCCTGGGTGGCTCAGTCGGTTAAGCATCTGACTCCTGATTTCGGCTCAGGTCATGGTCTCAGGGTCGTGAGATCCACCCCCCACCCCCCTTTGGGTTCCACACTGTGTGTGGAGCCTACTAGAGGTTCTTTTTCTCTCCCTCTGCCTCCCCTCGCCGCCTAAAAGAAAAAAAAAGGGGAAAGATTTTCAAAATTAAAATAGGATTTATAACTGAAATGTGTCTTAAACACATCTACAATCAATGTGTTCACTGATGGTATTTATGTGAGATCACCGTTTCTTATTGGGCAACTAATGTTTTCTAACTGAAATATTTAGAGTTTAAATTTTTATGGTGAAATGTAAAGCATGTGATAGTGAAGAAGTAGTTTGTTTTTTCCCTTGGAAATATCAGGGGTTTTAGAGCATGTATCAGGAAACGTTAGGCCTTAGTTCGCTGAGTATGCATAAAAATTTCTATTTTTATTCAGATTTTAAACATTTTGATTATTTGGTAAAACACTCAGGGCCTTTTTTTATTGTAGCACTAAAAATTATTCAATTCAACAACACTTCATTGCACTTAGTGTCTCTTGGTCTGGAAATTATGTACTACGGATGTTCTTATATTCAAAGCTAGATTACTCACAAAGTCTCCATTACACAAGCAGCATCTATACCATCAATCTATTTATTTCATTGGCTACATAAAATTAAGTTTTAAATTGATCTCTAAAATGCCAAGTGTTTCTAAGTGGTACATATAAACAAAAACGACTATATTTTTTCTCAACTGGATCTTAATTTAGTAAGGCCCTATCTTTTTAAGGAATATACATTTTTTTTCTATTTTTCTTTTTGAAGTCCGTCTCCAAGGGCTTAGAAGGTCTCAAAATGATACAAATTTTATGATCAGATTGCCTCCAAAGATTCAATTCAAGATTTTTCACATTGCGATCATTTTAATAGATGTAATTATTGAATAACGGTGTTTGAAATATCAATGTTGATAATGGGAAAAAAAGATTATGGGTCTTGTGAAACCTATCTAACTTTTCGAAAGTCAGAATTAGCTCCATTTTTATCTCAGTAATACAATTTAATAGCATGAGTTGTTTAATATTTTTGAATAAGATAACTAAATATATAGCTGAAAGATTATACTGGATTTCCAGTATATCGTCAATGCTCAGAATAATGCAATTTGTAAGGTTTATACAGATATCTCCCACTATCCAGAAGTAGAGACTGCCTCTGAAACCTTTCATAAACTGAATGGCATAAAGGGAAGAGTATTCCCTGCTTTTCAAAAGTTCATGGTGAGCCACTTTAGTTTTGCAAAAGACCTACATTAGTACCTGTGTTTGCTAACCAAAAGAAATCTGGAAAGGGTTTTCACTTTTCCATAAGTGTCCATTACAATACTAATGGAGGACTTTTGTAAAAGCAAAGTGGTGTAACTCAAACTTTCAGAAAGCAGGGGATGCCTGCATCTTCCAAGGAGACTTTAAATTCTGGAAATATTATCTTTAAGTTATTTTAACTAAGGGAGGTTTGAAGTTAAATTAATTTAGGAATTCAAATACCTGCTTTTATTTTTTTATTTTTTAGATTTTTAAAATTAATTAATTTGAGAAAGAGAGAGAGAGCATGAGCAAGGAGGAGAGGCAGAGGGAAAGGGAGAAGCAGACTCCCCGCTGAGCAGGGAGCCTGATATGGGGCTCGATCCCAGGACCCTAGGATCATGATCTGAGCTGAGGGCGGGCACTTAAGTGACTGAGCCACCCACGGGCCCCCAAATACCTGCTTTTAAATATTAGATGTAAACTTCTTTGGTTTGATTTGTCAAACATGAGTCAAGGTGTAATGTACATTATTTGTCTGAATATTATTCAATCAAGATCATTATTCAATACAGTTACATCCTGTAGATGCTGTATAGCAGTCATTGCTGCTCCTGCTCAAACTAGGAATAAGGTTCTCTTTTAGGGCAAAATCCTGAAGTTTGTAATTTATAACTGTACTGTGAAAGATACATGACAGTAATTCAAAATTTATTTCTTCTTATTTCATTTAAAAATCATTTTAGTGTCTTAGTGAATGCATTTGTTAGTCTGCATTTTTTGTTGTTGATAAGTATATTTTTTTTATATATATATTTTTTTAAATTGTGATCTGTTTGGTTATTTTTATCTTTAGGTTTGGAAGAGAGATTAAACATTAAATCTGTACCTGAATGTAAGCATATGTAAGCATATTTGCTCTCAATTAATAGTATTTTTATCCTTGTAAATATCACAGTCTTATTTAAAAGATGCATCCATAAAATCAAACTAAAATACATACAGAATGAAATATTGGAATGCTGTATTATATGGATCCTTACAAGGAATGGATCAAATTGTACATTGTTGGGGCACCTGGGTGGCTCAGTCGGTTGGGCGTGGGACTCTGGGTTTCAGCCGAGGTCATGATCTCAGGGTTGCGAGATCCAGCCTCACAGAGGGGCTCCCAGCTCAGCATGGAATCTGCTCTAGATTCTCTCCCTATTCTTCCTGCTTTACTCCTCCCCCAACCCTGCATGCTCTTTCAAAGAAAAAAAAAAAATGTGTCATTGCTTTTCCTTACTTCCCCCTCTCCTATTTATATAGGGCTCTGCTGATTTATGATTAGTATACAGTCTATTAAACCAGGGAAATGAGATTTAAATAATTTCCTTAATGAATGTCTGAATGTGGAACAGGTCCTTTTTTTTTTTTTTTCCGGGGAAAAGAAGGTTTACTCTAACTTAATCTCTACTAAACACATACATTTAATGAGCACTTGATTGATTGAATGATTGATGATACTACCCTAATATATCTGTTTGAAAGTTTTATTGCCATATCCAGCTAGGAGGTATCACATACAGTTAAACCATCTCTTTTTTCATTCTGACCCGTGGAAGATTTTATTAATTTATAAATGTGGATTACAAATTATACATAAAGGAACACCTGCATATAATGGGAAAATGTTGTATTTACATATAAGAGTAAGTTAATATATGAAAAATAGTTGGAATATATTTCAGGATATTCTATTATCCTGAATATTATATTCAGTCTGTAATAGTGCACTATATTCCCATGTTTGTTAGTTGCTTAAAGAAGTCTTATCCTTTTTGTAACTAATGAATCTGTCTTCTCTCTGGATCTCTAAAATATTTTACCTTGAACTTCTGTGCTATTTTAATTTTATGGGTTTTTGACTAGATATTTTATTTCACTACGTGGATTTGTAAGTTCTAAGACTATGAATTCTGAAAAAAAATTATGTACATGATAATTTCTATTTTGCTCATCATGTCAGTTGATAGAATGAAAACCTTCGGCTGATATGCAGCTTGAATCAGAATGTTTTCTCTTAGGGTTTGAAATTTGATTATGCAATTAATTGGAAAATAAATTACAGTGGAAGTAATCTTGTGTTAAACTTAATAGTCTATTTTTTTTTAAATAAAGGTTCACATCGTGTTTGTAATCTGACATCAAAATGGCAGTATTCTGAACTTTTCTTGAAGACGTGTGCTTCTAGTGCTGCACTATTTTCTAAAAATAGTGTCGAAAATAATGATAAATAAACAAATATTGGATGACTTTACAATGTGAGCATGCTTTATCACTTCTCATACTGTGACACACCAGTTTTAGACAATAGAGACGGATGAGCAAGCTCAATTCTACGTCTGTACGTTTGATTGATTCTGAGTAGGACACACGAAGAAAGTATGCAGTCGGCATTACTAGAACCTAAACATGGGCTTGGAAGACCTCATCCCTTTCTCCTAATATGATCTTACTCTTAAATGGCTCTTCTACATTCCTATCAAAATTCTTCAGGCAAAATTCTTTAGGGATGGGGACTTCATTAACTGGTTTTGCTAGTTTTTTGATTGGACGACTCTCCTCCCTTATATTGAGCCTCATTCTGTTCCTTTATAACTCTTCATGACTATTCTTTGTTTATAGCTGCTAGGGTTAAATAATTCATCATTTATCTGAAGATGCTGTCAAGTTTCTTACTCAAGTTGCAATGTCCCTGGTACCTTTAGCTAGTCTTCATAGCTTTTGGTCTTTCAGACCTTCTGGCCGTTCTGGAGCTTGCCTTCTACTGAAGATAATCTTCATTTGTTAATTTAAGGCTTCTTTCTCTGCTTTTCTTTCCCTCGTCCTTCTTTTTTAACTGTCTGTGGCAGCGAATGCTAGTTGTGTATCAAAATTTATTTTCATTTTTAAAGAGGTCAGTTTTAGTGGGGGCAAATCCAATAAAAATTCACATTTCTTAGCTCCCCGCGATGGCAGTTTGGTAATTTCTGGTCAATCGTATTTAAGCAGGACAGTAGGATGTATTTTCCTCGAAAATATCCTCACAAGGGGATTGACTCACATTGATGGACCTTTTTTCCTTTCTCCCTTCACCTTCTTTCTGGCTATAATTCACAGTCAAGAGGTGGATCAGTCATCCTGTGTCAATGAGGCCCCAGTACTTATTACATGGATTATCATCCAGCTTAGTCCTCTTGTATATAGTAAGATTTTTAAAATTCAAGGTACATCCCAGGGGGGAACATAGGGCTTTTAGAATCAAACAGGCCTGAATTTAAAACATAATTTTCTTGCATTCTTTGCCCTTCACTTTTTGTCATCTATAAGATAGTGTTAGCAGTGGTTATTACTTCATTGACTTCTTGTGAAAGAACAAAAGCTAGTACTGTAAACAGCACATAGTAGGCCATTTTTCAAAAGGTAGGCATTTATTGGTCTTCAGCCAGGTTCTAGGATACCAAGATCTTTGGGAATATTGATTCTACTCTCTAATGTATTAATGTCTTCCAGCATTGTATGCCTTGATCACTTGATGTGAGTATTCCACAGGATTCTTCGGGTAGATATGATATTTTTAGATGAATAATGAGTTATTTATAGCCACTTCTTAAACTTTAATATGCGTATGAATTACCTGATCATCTTGTTAAAATGAAATTTCTGATGCTTATGTCCAGTATGGGCCTGAGAATTTGCCTTTTTGCCAGGCCTCTAGGTAATAGCAGTCCATGAATTATACTTTGAATATTAGGGATATGGGTGACTTTATAATTTGGGCCTCCGTATTCCAGTTTGTGAAAAACATTTTTTTAAAAGTATTTTGACCACATGATCTGTGCAGCTGGAAAAGCATGAACTATGATTGCAATTCAGTTTATCGTTCTTGATAAAGACATGTGAAGAAATTTAAAGTATATTAGAAAAAGCCAAAGGCTTTGGACCTGGGGAGACATATATATTTTGATATTCACCTTACTAACCATCTAACCTTGGCAAGTTATTTAACAGGCCAGTGAGGATATAATGCTTGATGGATCTAAATGTTATAATAGCATATAGTATAATAAATAGTGTCCTACTAAGAAGCAAATAGCGTAGTGGCTGTTGCATATTAGAGACCTAACAACTATTACTTCCTTTTTATCTTTTAAGCTGGCATTAGTTTCCTATCTGTTTTATCTTTATGTTTTTAATGAGTTTTTGGTTTAATACTTATTATTTTCATTCCTTCTACTTTCTTTGGTTTTATTCTCTCCTCCCCCCTTTGGGTTTATTCTTGTATTCTCTACCTACTACCGTGTTAAGTTAAATACTTAGCTTATTAATTTTTAGCCTTTCCTCTTTTCTACTATAAGCATCTCACTGGACAGATTTTCCTCGAAATGCTATTTTGCAATGTTACTATTCATCTCTAGGTATTTTCTAAACATTTCAAGAATTATTCTTGTTAATTGCTTCAGGGTCAGAAAATATGATTGGATTATTGTGATAGCAAATTGAAAAAAAATCTGTATATTTTTTTTATTGGAGTTCAATTTGCCAACATATAGCATAACACCCAGGGCTCATCACATCAAGTGCCCCCCCTCAGTGCCCATCACCCACAGTCTGAAATTTTTTGAAACTTGGTTTATGATAAATTTAAGGTCAGGTTTTATAAATGTATAATGTACTTGAAAAACTTGAAAACATCCATATTTTCCATCTTGGGGTAAAGTGTTATAAACATACACACAAAATAAGTCCATCATATTAATTGTATTATTCAGATCTTTTATAGCATTACTGACTTGAATTGTTTCTTTTTGTTTGATCAAATATTAATTCAGGGAAATAGAACATAGTCTAATATGGCAATGAGTTTGTCTGTTTTTACTTATTCCTTTGCCAGTTTTTAAAAATATATTTTGATACTGTATGCATAGCATTTTGGAAATAGTATATTATGCTGCTGAATTTAATTGTTCAAGCATCGTGAAGTGATTTCATCTCTGATAATGCCTTTCCTTTTAAAATTTAGTATTAATATAGCTGTACCTTCTTGGTTTTTATATGTCTGCTTTGTGTTTTTTTTAAATATCCTTTTATTTTCTATTTTTGAGTCCTTCTATTTAGGAGTTTTTAAATAATGACTAGGTAGCCAGATTTGACTATTCCAAATTATCATTTTCATCTTTTAACTTAAAAGTGTATTCCATTTATAATTAGTTGGATATTTTAAATAGCTTTATTTCTATCACATATTTTATTAATTTTTGAGTGCCTTTTTTTTGTTGTTGTTCTAGCATTGATTTTTTTTTCTTTTGGAGATTTATTTATTTATTTGCCAGAGAATATGAATGGGGAGTGGGGAAGAGGGGAGAAGCAGAGGGAGAAGGAGAGAAGCAGACTCCCCCAGCTAAGTGTGGAACCTGATACCAGGCACTCTATCTCACAACCCCAAGATCCCGACCTGAGCCAAAACCAAGAGTTGGACACAACCATCTGAGCCTCACAGGTGCCCCACAGCATTGAATTCTTTATTCATTTTTTTTGTGTTGATTGAAATATACATACTCGGTTCTATTTTTTAGTGTGTTTATTCTAGTTATGTTAATATGAATATTTACATGAGGAAAGCATATGTTTAATCAATTGAGCATTTAAAAAGCCATAAAAGTGGCTAGGTTTGTGGGGTTTTTTTGTTTTTTTTGGTAGTTCCTACATCTGATAACATTTTCTTTTGTTTCATTCATATTGCAAAATTGGTTATTCTTTTCTGCAGTCTTTTACTAGAGTATCTCAAATAAGTTTTCATTTAAAAAGAAATGGCAACACAGAGAATAATTTTCTCATAAAATATGTATAATATGGATATAAGCTTTTTTCTGGTATCATGTTTGGAATTAGATTTAGTTTGAAAGGTGCTCTACGTTTATTATTACTCCTACAGTAAAAATCATGATTAGAAAGCAGAAACAGAAACTATGTCTCTAATGAATACCAGACCTTTGGAGGACTATAATCTCTTCTAATTTACACATAAGTAGGGAAACTTAATTATAATCTAAAACAATGTGTTACTCTACACCTCTGTAGGTCATTTTAGACAACTCTGAATTTCCATTATATATTAAAAATAGATTAGAGTCAGCTTTTTCTTTAATTACACACTAAATTTTTATGCAATAAGAAAGGAGCACACAGTAGTTTGCTGTCTTACTTTAAACTTTTAGTGGAAATATACTGGAGTTTTATTATTTGAATATGTTGCTACATGGAAGAAGAACTTGTAGACAGTAAAGCATGATAACATACCCACTTTTTAAAGAGAAATAGGAAGAGTGTTTCTTTGAAGAGGAGACTGAGAAGATCCTTGCAAACATCTGTTCCAGTGTGAGATAAGGGTTTTAGCAGTGCATATCTTTAAGTGATGCAGATATTTAGGTTTTTAATATTCTTTGTCACACTTTTGAAATTTCTTAAGCTTCCGCAGCTTCTGTAAAGGGGAAAAAAATGATACCTAACTAATCTACATTAAAATAAGTTATAGCGATGTTTATGTTTCTAAGCTAGCTGCATGGCAATTTTCAAAGGGGCTTGGGATAAAAAGTAGTTGGATTTTATTGCCATTGAAAACTTGAAATTAATTTGTTTGCAACTATATGTATTTTATCATGTTTTCACCTTTGCAGTCTGTCTATTTTCATGAGATAAATGGCTTTTTCCAAAGGTTTCCATTCACTCCTTGCTTATTTGCTGTCATCTAATTAATATTTATTCCATGTGTAACTTCTATGCAGTTGTTCTGTTCTTTAGAATCTAATGAAGGGTTATCTAGACCAAAAATGTTGTCATCTGTCTTTAAGAGGGTAGCATTTTGTCACTTGGATACAGACCCAGTGGGTATGGACGCTGAACTGATAGCTATTCTCAATACTTAAAAAAAAAAAAAAAAAAAGGTTCAGTTGAGGGAGTTTGTTTCACGCGCCGTGGCTGTCAGGATGGCTTTCTGGAAGAAGCAAGTTACAGGGAAGTTCTCCAGGGAGCTGTTTCCTCTCGTTTCTGTGGGCCTGTCAGCTCTTCCCCCTGAGGTGATTTTAATATATATTTATACTTATTGCTGCTGAAACAAAAAAAAAATGTAGAAGTCAGTGGTGGTGATAATACTTTCCCTCTCTTTCTCCTAATTCATTTAGTTAATTTTATCTTACCAAAAAATCAAGAGGAGGGCAACTCGATCCTATGTGGGCCTCCAGGAGGACAAGTAGAGTCTCAGGTGCCATTTCCTGCAGGAATCCGCATCCATTTGGGGTGAAACATCTAAGGGAACCGTGTCATCCTCAAACCGAGGAAGGCCCCGACAGGCTAGTTGTGGGAAAGGAGAGGGGTCTTCTGTGTCAGGGCACCTGCAAGGGCTCCTGTATATCCCCGTCTAGCACAGAAAGAGAAAGAAAATCTTGGGGCCCAGCAGTCATGACTTCTTTCTGCAGCATCTTTGGGTATGTGCCTCGGTCTACACATCTGCCTGTGTCTATTTTCCATGACAGCTTCCACTTGTGTTTTCTTGAATACTGACATCCTCTGTACCAGACCCTGGGGTCCTTGAAAAAGGAAAGGGAACTCAGACAGTTGTTGACTCCACCACGTTTAGTCTAGTATGGGCTCAGAGATGGAAGCACCGACTGTAGTATGTGAAACAAAAGGATGTTGAATCCCTGTACTCTTGATAGGCCAAGAGAAAATGTTTATTTTTTATACGTAAACAACCCTCTATGGAAAATTTAAGATGTCCATGGAACACAACACTTGTGCAATGGCTTTCGAACACTTCTGAGTACTTCCACATGGCAACTATCTGGTGCTGCATGGCATTTTACCTCTGGGAATGAGAGGTCCATGCTGCCTTTACCATATGCCTACTTAGGATCTTAGAAAGCTCTGGGGAGAAGCAGGAGCAGGTCTCATATTCTGCTTAAATATTACTAAGAAACACAACCTTAGTCAAGATGCTTCTAGGATAGCCATGGGGGGGCATGATGATTTTTAATTAAAAACTTATGTTTTAGTTTCACAGCAAGATTGAGGGGAAAGTATGGAGATTTCCCATTAACTACTGCCCCCCCCCACATGCAAAGCCTCCCCCACTATCAACATCCCCCACTGGAGCAGCAGTTTGTTGCACCAGCACTGACACATCATGATCACCTAGAGTCTATAGTTTACGTTATGGTTCGCTCTTGGTGTTGTACATTCTTTGGGTTTGGAAAAATGGATCGTGGCATGTTCCTTCACGATGGTACCATCCAGAATATTTCCACTGCCCTAAAAATCCTCTGTGCTCCGTATGTTCACCCCTCCCTCCCCAAACCTCTGGCAACCACTGACCTTTTTACTGTCTCCATAGTTTTAACCGTTCCACAGTATCATATAATTGCAATCATAGAGTACACAGCTTTTTCAGATGGCTTCTTTCATTTATTAACATCCTTTAAAGTTCTTGAATGTAGTTTCACAACTTGATGGCTTATTTCTTTTACTGCCAAATAATATATTCCATGATATGATGTAACACAACTTATTTTTACATTCACCTACCGAGGGATGTCGTAGTTGCTTCCAAGTTTTAGCAGTTATGAAAAGTTGGTATGAATATTTTTTGTGCAGATTTCGTGTGGACACAAGTTTTCAACTCCATTGACAAAATTCCAGGAGTGTGATGATTGGATCATATGGTAAGAATATGTTTAATTTTGTAAGGAACCGCCAAAGTGTCTTCCAACGTGCCGATGCCACTTTTCATTCCTTCCAACAATGAATGAGAATTCCTGTTGCTCTGCATCCTCACCAGCATTCCAGATTTTGGCCATCCCAATAGGGAACATTCTTCTTTAAAGATGTGTTGATGTACAAGGTCATGGTAAACTGATGTTTGCCTTAAAAAAAAAGAAAACACACACTGTATCTTCCTGTCCTAAGTTGCTGTTTAATTAGTAATTTACCAGAGGAGAAAAGATAGAAGAATACTATATTAAATGAAGGCATCTATTTAAATACAAAAAGTGTGCATCTTAGATATAGGGACTCATGATATGTGAAAAAATAATTGGGGGCACAAAAGCAATAAAAAATGTAAAAATTTGCAATGTAAATTGAAATTTTAGATGGCTATATTATTTTTACAATTTTGTTGGCAATACCACTATTAGGCCACTTTAATATTTTGTTTACTGAATTATACCTATTTGTGAAATGCTTTGGTTTCCCTGTATTATTTAAATTATATCTCAACTTAGTAGTTTACATTGGTGGCATGTTTTTGTCTGTTTGTTTTGGGTTTTTTAGATTTTATTTATTCATAAGAGACCCAGAGAGAGGCAGAAACAGAGGCAGACGGAGACTCAAGCTCCCTGCGGGGAGCCCGATCAGGACCCCGGGATCACACCCTGAGCCGAAGGCAGATGCTCAACCGCTGAGCCACCCAGTTGTCCCCATCAGTAACATGTTTTAATTTGTGTTAGTGTTTTAGTTGAATTTTTTATTGTGTTATTTGGGCTTTTGTGATATCAACCCAGTTAGCACATAGATATGCCAAGAATATTTGTGAAAATATACTGCTTCTGTAGCATTAAATATACTCTAAGATATGTAGTATAGAATATTATGTTAATTTGGAGAACTTAAGGTAGTATGTCTTACTGATGTAAAAGAAAATGGAAAGGGGCCATTTTCCATATCTAATGGACTATTTCAGGTTATGTGTCACACACCTGGGACTGACTAGATGACCCTGTGGATAGAATAATCTTTGGGTCCTCATTCTTCTTGAAATTGTTAGAGATAATTCGTATCCTTTAATTTTAGCTTATCACTGTGGGAAATTTTTTTTGTTTTGTTTTGTTTGGTTTCTTTTAGTTTTTCAGAAAATCATAGAAACTAACGATTGCAAAAAGAAGCAGGGATGCCTAGGGGGCTCATTGGTTGAGAGTTTGCCTTCAGCTCGGGTTGTGATCCCAGGATCCTGCTTCTCCCTCTGCCTATGTCTCTGCCTCTCTCTGTGTCTCTCACGAAGAAATAAATAAAATCTTAAAAAAAAAAAATGGAAGCAAAAACTCAGCTTTCTGATGTCTTTATGAGAATTTAGGAAAAAATATATTAGTGGAGCCTATGCAATATGATTCATCACTGTGTTATCAAAGGAGTTATTTTGTGAATTTGTTAAAAGTCAACATCATATTCAGATTATAATGGTATGAGATATCATTTTTTTAACAAATAGAACTAATATATAAATTGCGATGTTCCAGAAGTCATTAATATAAAGACTGAGCCTTATTACAATAGTATTATCAATGATTTTTTAATCCCTAATTCTGCTCACAAATAACTAATTAACTCATGTGGATACGAGCTGGGAATCAAACTAAGGAAAATCATTATTGATGGCCAGGTAGTTAAGGGGGAACGGGTAGGTTAGTTTCAATTATTTGGGGATTTACACAATTTTAAAGTTATGCACTAAATGACTGGGCTATTTTAAAAAATAAAAACTGTTAAAATTGAACTAATAATTACTGAATCACCAATATTAATAATTATGTATCAAAATAAAGAAAAGGTAATACATGAAAATCTAAGGAGTATAAATAAATTCAGCTACAAATGAAATATATATTTATCTGCGATATTTAAAAATTTTAAGTTTTTTTCTTTGCTTTCCCTCTCTTTCGCAGAAACTGTCAATTAAATAAGAATATGTTCAGAAGACCTGACAGGAGGGCTTTCCTGGGTTTCAGATGTTAAGAGCTATTGAGCCCAGGCCAAACCTAAGATCGCCAGCATTTTAGTTCTAAGGCTCAGTTAGAGAACATGTGTATGGCCTTCTAGTTTTTCTTCCCAGATAGCCTGTTATCCCCTCTAGTCCTAGAACATTTTATTCCATCTTTTCCCTAGTTCTGTGGTGTTTTCACTAAGTTCTCTTGGCATTAATATTCAGTGGACATACTAGGATTTTGCCAGAGAAAAGTGGGACCTTAAATACGAGAGGTGCTGGTTTCTCATCTTGCTTTGAACAAACCAGCTCCACTTTCATCTGTTCTGTATATTGGGCCTTGCGTAAGATTAACTTAGGAAAGCAAGTCCAACTTAAAGAAATGGAAGTTCGAAGGCCTGTGTGCACATTGATGTACAGGATGTCATGCAGAATCCGTGTTCTTCCATTCTGTTGATGATGGCGTTTCGTCAGAACCCGGGTACAAGTTCTGGGGCGCATTGTCAAGAACATCAGGCCCATCAGGAAACTTTGGATCAGAATTCACCAATAGGTGCTCTCTGACCCATCAAGCCAATGCTTTTAGAAATCAAAACCGGATAATCTCACCAGTTTCTATGGTGCTGAAGGGTGATAAGGAAATGAATTTGAACTTGATGCCTTGAGAAAAGAAGAGATTTTCTTTTAGGAAAATATTTTCTCGTTGCAATGAAAAAAAATCTGATTTTGATTTCTAAAAGCTTTAGTCAGCATGTGCTCCTGTTTCATGACCTCGCCAGTCCTTTGATGACTCCTAGGTATCAGTGGGCAAGTGACTAAGCCTCTTCAGTGTCAACCTGGCTCCCGTCTTTCCTATATTCCCACAAGACTCCAGTGATACAAATATACTAAGTAGAGGGATGTCCAGTAAGGAGTCATGTGATGGATTATTTTCCCTCCTCTGCACTTACGTGGAACTTACGTATGTGAAATCATTTCTGATTTATCTCCATAATCACGTAGTATAAGTAACATCATGATTTTTCTGAAAATCATCTTCACTCAACTATGGCCAGCCAAGAGCATTATCCCTTGTCAATTCCTAAGCAAAAATGTCTGTCGTTGCATTTGTTTAAATTTTTATTATTAGTCATGTTAAATTTTGGGGTTGATAATTAAGTTAATAAGAAATGTTGATGAAGATTGTTGAACGAAATGAATACATGGACTTACCTCATTCTCAATGTAGTAATTCTTTTCACGTTTCTGTTAAGGGAATACTGTTTGGTTGGCTTTCCAAAAGGTGTTTGACAATGCTTTCACCCTGGATCCTGTTATTTAATTCTAAGATGCTGAAATAATTTTTAAGTAGCTCTTTCTGATATTTTTAACATTTTTTTTTCCATTTGGGGGCAGTGCTAAAGGGTTCTTTGCTTTTCTTTCTATCATCAAACAATTGATTAAAATACTATCAATCAACCTTCCACATCAATTATCTCACACACATACAAAAAAGTCAAAGCCTGGAAACCTAGCATATAAGTAATAAATATCATTTGCTTTGTTTCTGTGACATTTTCTTATATGAATCAGATTTTTTTTATGTTCTCCATGTGCTAGTATCAACACTACAATCTATAGATACTTATGATTGTTTGCCCACCTCCAACATAAACCAAGATGCAGAGCTGAGCTCAGAATCTTGGCAGCAGTTCATATGGGGGATAAATTAATCTGATTTTAATTTGGGCAAACTGAACATTTTTTTTGAAAATAATTTGAATTTAGTAATTTGGTAGATTATTTTTGTAGATTATATTTGATAATGTTGGCTGAATGAGGGAAGTGCATCAACTAAGGGAAAAAGTTCTTAAATAATTTTCATATGAAAACTTCTATAGAAAAAAGAAAAAAGAAAATTTATATAGAAAAAAATCAAATAAAAACCAGAAGTGTTGGTTATCATAATAATTCTTTGCTTAGATAAGATTGCTATCTGTTCAGATACTGTTTTTTTCTTAACTAGCTGAAAATTTATATTTTCTCTGGGGTATTTTATCAACATGTCTTAATGGATGTTATAGTCTTAATAATTATAGATTTGTTTACAAGAAGGCTTGAATAGATCTTCAACTATAGAAGATGCAGAAAAATACGTTCATAGTCCCTATGTAAACATATTGCAAAAAATCAGTAGAACCATGACTGGCATTTCTAAGATAAAATCTAATCCTATAAAAATTTCTGTAATAGAAAAATGTAAGCCCTTTCAAGTTGAAGAATTATTAATAAAAACTATAACTAATTCTTGATACTTCCTGGATTTTCACCCCCGATATATCTAACTCTGATAACTAGTCACGAAAGAAAAATACACATCATAATCTAATTGTATTTGAATGATGGATAGGTGGAATATGTCCTGTTTTATCTACAGTTTTGCAAATTTTGTAGTCTGACTTGTTTATTTAATTTTTCTTTTTATTTTAGTCTATAATTACTTAGGGAGAGGTGATTACATTAATCTATTATAAGAAATTACTCCTGAGGTATATTGCCCCATATAATATTAATATTACCATGCTACATGAATATATAATCATAATTACTGTATAATATATAATTATACTAACACATTAGGTTAATACAAAATTATATCATACAATATATAATATTGTATATATTTATAAATGATATGTACATATGTGTGAATAGAATACTATTAATAGTTCAGAGAGCATTCTGTGTATATGGAATTTGTTTAAAGCTCACAACAGTCTGTGAGAGACATAGTATTTTCATTATATAGGTGAGAATTCTGAAGATATTCAAACAAGAATAAATAAGTCTAAAATTAAGATATAAACTTTTAAACTGTATTGTTTTTAATTTTTATTTATTTATGATAGTCACAGAGAGAGAGAGAGAGAGGCAGAGACACAGGCAGAGGGAGAAGCAGGCTCCATGCACCGGGAGCCCGATGTGGGATTCGATCCCGGGTCTCCAGGATCGCGCCCTGGGCCAAAGGCAGGCGCCAAACCACTGCGCCACCCAGGGATCCCCTGTATTGTTTTTTAAAGTATACTTTATTTTTTTTACTAAAATATACTCAGTTTTGAAATAACATATATTTAAAAATATATACTCA
The DNA here is from genome assembly GCF_048164855.1 of Canis lupus baileyi. Taxonomy (NCBI): domain Eukaryota; kingdom Metazoa; phylum Chordata; class Mammalia; order Carnivora; family Canidae; genus Canis; species Canis lupus. The sequence continues at coordinate 42,945,555 of NC_132851.1, read as the reverse complement.
TAAGAAAAATTCAGAGACTTAAAATCCGAATTCCCAACAATAATCATTACCTGTCTTCTCCGAATGTGTTCCATCTATACTTCTCAATGTATATGCAGAAAGTGAGAGGGAAGTGAGATGGCCAGTCAGAAAGAAATGGCTTTTGAAAATGGGCTGATGCATGTTCATATAAAGACAGAAAACATTGACTTAATTTTTACTTCGATGTAACTGGAAAAAAAAAAAAAAGGAACAGAAGTAAAACTGAAGGAATTGGTGAACTTGAATGTTTCTTCATAGAACGAAAAGTTTGCCTCTAAATTTAAGAAAATGTCCCTGAATACAGATGCTTGTCATTAATATGTTTTTGACTGTTACAACTATGTAAAGTATCCACTGATTCCCTGCTAAGAGAGAAGAGGAAATTATCACCTTACAAAACACACACTTAGTTAATTTTTATATTTAAACAGATTGAGTACTCACCATTGGGTATTTTTGATTTATCATTATTTTCCATTTATTGAGCTATTCTGATTAATCTCTTGGTTGGTTAGATTTCGTTGTCAGTTTGTATGTCTGTGTGTTTAAATTAAAAAAAAAAAAGAAAAAGCTCCCGTGAGTTAAACTGCCAAATCTGTTGCGTAGTTGCCTGTGTCTCTCTGTTGATTATAAATGAAGGAACACTTGGCTGAGTATACAAGTGTTTTTGATTTATACTTTCACATTAGAACTGTGCAGTCATTTCTCGACTCTCTCCTAGCGTTAATGGTGTGCAAGTCATAAGTACCTTTTACATTAAAAAAGGATTAGAGATATTTTCCTAATATGCTTTAACATTTTCTTGTAGCAGATGGGTTTGAAGATACCACGGACATTTACCCTGCGGAAGGAAAACAGGAGGCACATAATATTGTCCAGCTAAAGGGCTATTAGCAAGAAGGCAACCCTTTCTTATCCTATATAATTTGGGTCAGGGGCCCCTTTTTCTTGCTTTCATAGTATTCTGTACTTCCTTTTAATGTAGTATTTATGTGGTTGTTTTATAATCATCTGCATATAATTCTAGACTAAATTTCCTTGATCACAGAAACATAATAAGCACCCAGTAAACCTTTTTTTTTTTTTTTTTTGTATTTTTAAGGACCAGGTTTATCTGCTACTGATTTGTAGTGACTGCCAAGAATACTGTGTGGAGAGTGATTCTCAAGCCACTGTGGATCAGCAGGAAAGCAGACATTGATCAATTAGCAACGTGTGTGTCTTTAGCAGAAGAATGAAAAGTGGTGCTGGGAGTGACTAATATTGTCCATCTTAGACTAGATGCTAGTTATTTACCACAGATGGCAGACTCAGGGCTTTAGATGAATACCCTAGAAGGTAGATTTTGACTCAATATAAGGAAAAGTGTCTTGCTGATTACATAAGTTTGAAAGTTGAGTTTGGTGCTAGAGTCACTGGGGTGAGTTTTCTTTCCCTGGAATTGTTAGCATATAAGGTACCCAAGTAAAAAAAGTAAAAAAAAAAAAAAAAAAAAAAGTGAAAAAAAAAGTAAAAAAAAAAATAAGGTACCCAAGTATTTTAGAAATATTAAACATTATGGACACTTTCCACTTAATGATTCTAACCTTGTGGGATACAGTTTATCAATATGACCAATACGCAGCTAAGAAATTAAGTTTAAAGCAGAGAAGGCATTGTTAGCCATATGAAATAATTTTTAAAATCTCAATTTTTGTTGAGTTTATGCAATTTATGTGGTTCAAGCTTATAGAATGTAAGTGAGATTAAATAGTCTTTGGGTTATATGTCAGAAGATGCTATAAAACTGTACTGATTATTTCCTGACTTGGTAAATAATACCTTCTGCTTGAGCTAATAACCCAGTGGTTGCATTAATTTCTCTTTTCCTCACTTTCCCTGAGCCAGTCAATCAACAAGCCTTGTGGTCTCTATCGCAGTCTTGAATCTGGCCCCTTCTTTCCATCTCCACTTTCATCATCATTTCTCCCTGGCCTAGTAGAATGCCCCTTCTGTGATATCTCTGTTTTTTTTCCCTTGCTTCTATACCATTCTTTCTCCTTCTAGGTGCAGTTCTCTTTCTTAAAACATAGGACAGAACATTTTGCATTCCCACTTAAAATATTCCAATAGTTTCCTATCATAGTAACATAAAAACCAGGCTTTCTATAGTTACCTAAAACTCTCTACAAGAATTTATCTCTGGCCTTTATTTCTAACTGTCTGTTTCTTCATCCACTTGCCCAGCCACCCTGGACCTTTTATGTTAGGAGACTATTACATTATTATAAGTGAGAAACAAGGTGGCGGTATAGGATATGATGAGAAGTAGCCAGTTATGGATGCATTTTGAAGATAGAGGCAACAGCAATCCTTCATAGATGTGTTGTTGTGGAAGAGGATTTAAGGATGGCTCCAAGGTTTTTGGTCCGAACAACTGGAAGGATAGATTTGACATCAATTAGGATGAGAGGGGTTAAGTCTGGGGTGGATTTGGAAGAGAAGATCAGGAGTTCAGTTTTGGAGATGTTGAATTTGAAGTGTCTAGGAGTTGGATATTATGAGGCTGGAGTTGCAAAGAGAAATTTGGGCTGAGATGAAATTCTGTGTTGTTGTATGTACTTGGTATCTCATGTCATGAGACCTCTTACATTTACCAAGAGGATGAAAATGGACAAAAATGAGAAGAGGCCAAGAACTGAGCCAGGGTGCACTAGAATATTAAGAAGTTAAAAAAAAAAAGTAGAAATCTGCAAAGGAGACTGAGAAGGAGGTAGGAGGAAAACCAGGGGAGTGTGGTGTTCAAAAAGTCTGATGAACGATGTGTAACAAGAAATGAGGAAGATTAGCCGCATCCAATGGTGCTGTCTCGTCAAGTAAGATGAGGGCTGAGAAGTGAGCCCTGGATTTGGTAACAAGTATGTTCTCGATGACCTGCAGAAGAGCACCTTTAGTGTAGTGGTGGAGGTGGAGGCTTGAGTGAGTTAGGAGGACACAAATATAAACATCTCCGTAAAAGGAAATTAAAGAAATGATTCGGATCGTCGATGAAGTAGGAAATGGAGTCAGGTGGTGTTTGTTTTAGGTGGAAGAGGCTGCATCACATTTCTCCTGTTACTGTATTGATAGAAATACATAGGTGGAAAGCCAAACGTTGGTGATGTGGAAGAGAGATGACAAATGCTTGAGCAAGGTGTGCGAGTACATGAGAGAATATGGCTTACTCTACCAGTGGAGAGAATGGCTTTAGACTCCGCGTGACTCACTCACAGGAAGGGAAGGCAGAGGAGGTGCGTGCAGTCACTCATAAGTGAATAGATGCAAAATAATATGGAAACCTACAGTAGCCTTTCCTTTTTTTTGACTTCAGTTTTTTTTTTTTCAGTGAATAAAAAGCAGACCCAGTAACTAACAGAAAGTCCCAATTTTCTCTTGTGTAATGGGAGGATTTCAGAGAGAACTAAATGAGAAAAAGTAACAGAAAATTGTTTTGCAAACTCAATTCCAATATATAGCTATGCATAATACTTTTAATAGTTATCTCTCTAGTCTTATGTTAAATGGAAAACCGTAAATAATATTCTTTCATTGCTGTAAAATAAACAAATATCAAAATATCTTAAATTGTAAAATTTAGGTGTTGAAATGACTAGTAAAACACATTGCTTTTCCCTAACAGGTTCTATGAAATTATCTCAGACTAAAAATAATATTTTTTTTCTTTAAATCCAGCAAGTACACTGGAACTCTCATTTCTAACCATCTGGCATTATCGCCTTGCTAGATAAAGAGAATAATCCCTCCTCTCCATAGTAAAGATTTTTGAATTGATTCAGCTCTTGGTATATATGTGAAGTTTAGTTTAGTCAGAAATATGTTTACTTTTTCTTTGGTTTTCATAGATTTTTTTTCAAGTTTGTGCAATTTATTTAAGAAAAAGAATCATTATTAATCATTTTGTTTTCTCAGGTTCTCTGTGAATCAGATATTCATGTAATTTAAAAAATTAAACCCCTCTATTTCAATGTGCTGCGTTAAAAATATTTTCACGTCAGTTTAGCTGCACAGCTTGTTCATTCTTATATTTTAATTGATCGCAATTGACTCTCAGATTTGTTAAAAATCAAAACTGAAGGCATTATGATGAATGAATCTGGTATTGAAAATCTGTTTGCATGTTTCCACCTACATGCCTGAGAAGCAGAGATGTAATTGATAGACTGCATCTTTTTGATTTGTGTGCTATTCAGTGTTTGTCTCTAATTTTTCATTGTGCTAAAAAGGAAACTAAAAAGAATAAAGGCAAAAGCATTTATTCTTTTCTTCCAAAGAGAGCACTTTTGATTACTAGATAAAAAAAAAAAAAAAACAATATCCTGTTGTATTTGCTTGCAATTATTCTCCTCTTAAAGGTATCTTCACTTACATGGTCAGCTGGAAAGCTCAAAAGACCATAATTCATCAGGGGTTTTTTTATACTATGCCTCAAAATCACTATGCAAATCTATAGCATCCTACAGTGTTTGGTTCATACTCACTGTGGGTTTAGTATTTGATATTTTATGGCACCATGATTCTTTTAAATGTTAATTCTTGTTTAATTGTAGTAGCATGTCAGTCCTGAGCTGTGACCATAATTTCTCAATAATTCAGATGCGTTCATATTTTTACTATATGAAATACAAGAGAAAAAATCCCAAATATACTTTAATTTGTTAAGAGATTAGATGCTTTTTCTGAGGGCATGAGGACTTAGGAAGATTAAGCTATGGTATGACAAGCCATATATAGATTTACTTCACTGTTTCAGAACTTCTCGTATTTTTTTACACAATTTGTCCACATGCTATTCATCCTCAGGGCCATTTTCTTTTAGAATATCCTTTGGGGGATGAATGACTCAAATGTGTTGGCCCAGCACCTTCATTATACAGATAGAGAATGCGAGCCTCAAAAAGCAAAGGACGTCTGCTTCTAACTCTTTTACGGTAAAGGATTACTCCCATTATTGATAGTGTTTAATACCAGTGCTGTGCTATTAAAGTTGTCCAGTCTTGGTGCAAAGTTCTTTATAGCTGCTTTCAATCTTTTCTCTGCTGGTACATTTTTAAGACTAATTTCTACTAGGATTCTGGGCTAATTAAATGATAGTGGAAAAGCATTTTCCATCATTACCATTGGAACAGGAACAGTAAATCACCAAAGGTACAAATTGGGAACTCTGTCTTAATATCATTAGACAGAAGAAGGCACACAGAAAATTCTTATCAGTCAAACCCCAGTATTTAATGATTATACACATTAGTTTTTTCAGAGTAGTACCCAAGAGAAGTTGCTGGAAGCAGATATCTCTGCAACTTGAACCCCTTGTAGTTTAACATGAAGGGAGAGATAAGAATACATATTTCTTCTAAATCTAAGTAGGAAAACAAGTACTCTTTATAAAGTGGAAACCATTGGCATGTATTCTGTATAAAAGAATAACCCATAAATTTAATTCTATTGCAATCAATAAATATTCAGCAACCAGGAATGGGGATGTAATCAGCCTTGGTTCATTTGGGTGCAGATACCTGGAAACAGCTTCACAAATTGAAGTTAGCAGAAGTTTGAAGGGGATGGGTCATGTATTACGGTAGAAATAACATGAAATGGGCAACCCCTTGTGCAAAACCTCCCCAGCCCCAATTAAGCCGGGCCACTTTAGGCAAGTTACTTAACTTCTTTTAGCCTCAATTTACTCATGTATTAAAAGATTTGTTTATTTATTTGAAAGAGGGAGAGTGCATGCGTGAACAGGGGAGGGCAGAGGGAGAAGGAGAGGGAGAAGGAATCCCAAGGAGACTTCCGGATGAGTGTGGAGCCCCATGTGGGGCTCCACCTGGGGCTTGATCTCGTGACCCTGACAGGGTCGTGACCTGGGGTGTAACCAAGAGTCAGGTAGGCATTCAACCAGCTGAGCCACCCAGGTGCCCCCAACAATTTATTCATTTGTAAAACACCACAGTTGGATTAGGTAATTTTGAACTTCATAGCTCTGAACTCCGTCATCCTTTTAAAAATGACAGTTTTCCTGGGGAAAAAGGGAAAATTCATTTATGCTCTGAGCTACCTTGTTGAGTAGAGATACCATCTCACTTTCCACATTGTCCTAGTGAAACATTGCCAACCCTACAACCTTGATCTCACAATTCAAATTTGACAGCGCATATATAATGTACGTAAGCCAAAGGAATCCAAGAACACCAAGGGCAGCAGCATCTCAGTAGCAGGGGGTCGGGGGGCAAGAATTTCATCTGGATTTGGTCTGATCCCTCTTACGGGATCATAATGGGAGAAGTGTGTGTAGCGCAGAGAAACTTCCAGAGACTGCAAAAAAGAGAACCAGCAGTATTATTCTGGCCAGCTAGGAGGACAGCTGCATAATAGGAAGTGTATTGTTTGATTCTATAGTTTGATTCCTTGTGATCGTCTCCCTCGCCCAGGGAAGCTGTGGGGGAAGGCATACAATGGAGCTTTTGGGTCCATCCTCACTCGACAGCATCTCATTTGTTATCTTGACCCTTAGTAGTAAGATTAGTAATTGCAATCATTCCTATCTGAAGAAAGTGATGAAAAAAAAAAAAAAAGCTACTCTTGACATCGATGGAAAAGTTGGGTGTTTGGGGGAGAAGAGAAGATAACCTCAATTGCTTTAAACCTCTACTGAGCTGCTGCATGAAAAGATGCCCCAAGGCTAGTAGAAGTTGTCTACTTGCGTGGTAGCTGCCACCTGTTTAAAGAAGCTTCTAAGACGATCTTATACCATTGTGTTGAAGGAGAAGAGTCATAGCTCTGGTTAATATACTCTCACTGTAGGTCTGCTTTGGCTTCAGCAGTGTCTTTGAGATATCTTAGTTCTTCAGAAAGGTGAGAGAAATCTGCTTCCTCAGCAGTTCCTCACCACTATAAATCCTGTAGGCCAGGAATTCTAGAAGTTCCATGTGGACATTTGTCATGGTGGCAATAGAAAATGAATATGCCTTGGCCATTTCCATTTTACAGATAAAACCAAGGCTTAAAGGCATGGGCGGTGTGTCCTGGGTCACAAAGCTGCCACGGGTAATGAAAACTAAGACCCAAGAATGTTTGATCCCAGAGGCCATGCTCTTTCCACTAGTCAGTACCTACCCTGACAGATTCTAAGAGGGGAGGCTTCTCCACTTTAGGACTGCAGGGAACAGGAATAGAGGGCAGAGAGTCTGGCAGTGAATGCAGCCTATCAACAAAGAAAGCATTGGGAAGGCATGTAGAAGGTTCTGGCCGCAAAGTGAGTCAGTCGTCTCCAAGCTAAGCGATAATGGAGACAGAATGGTCAAGTGTTTAGAGTCATTCGTGGTTGACAGGCCAGAAAGGATGAGAACAGAGACAAGGGCTTGGCTTGGCTCTGAAACGGGTCACTGTTACTCTTGCCATATCTGATTTCAGACCTTTTTCCATTTTTTCAACCTGAATGCTGTTGGTCAATGTGAGTGTGTTAGGTTTTCCAACTCCAACAGCATTTTAGAGTATGTTTGGATGACGTCCCAGGATGAGCCCAGAGAGCCAAGGACTACTGACTGTTTCCTCTACAGTTTCTAAGCTATTTCCCCATCACCTCTATAAATATTTTGCCCTTTGGCCTTTCACCATTGCCCTTGTAATCAATATGAAAGTAATTAGTATTATAACTTATCAACATTCTGATTTTTTAATGAGTATGTCTACTACAAAAAGCACCTGACAGCTATGTTTCTTTTTCTACCATAGGAATGAAAAGAAAGTGAGGTTAGTAAAGGACCAATATGGGAGAAAGAAAGAAACTCTGACATAGCTGTTGGATACATTGAGAGGAGAATACAGAGTAGTTACAGAATGTATGCAGAATATTCTCCAATTAATACAGAATACAGCATCATTGGTGAATGATTCAATATTGATTGATACATATAATTATTATATATTTGGAATTTCTCTCCAATATTCCCACACATTATTACCTCCCCAGTGGACTTGGCTTAGTTTAGATACATGTCAGTGCAAAAACACTGCTGGAAGTCCAACATTCAAAGACAGAAGGTCTTGGAAATCCAAAGTAACGAAAAGCAGAGAGAAGGTAATGGGTCTCCAGAAAATAAGGCTAAAGTGAGCTATTACAACTGAGCACATTCCTTGGCTTTGAGATTTCTAGGAGAGGCAGTAGGAGAATATTTAAATAGCCGTGGTTTTGTATTCTGTATAAATTGTTGTTTTTACCAGATATACGATCCTTTAGGAACTGAATACAGTTTGTATTAGTATATAATGATGCAGTAAGAAACCAGATTTTGGAATCCGGCATATCTTAGTTCAAAATCCTGTTCCAGACGTGAAACCACAAAATTCCTAGAAGAAAACGTAGGCAGTAATTTCTTTGACATTGGTCTTGGCAACATTTTTCTAAATGAGAAAACATCTAGAAAGTCACATTAACAGTTATTGGAATCAATATCTTGTGGTAGATAAGAACAACTGATTTAGCCTTAAAAGAAAATGACTTCTGTAACGGTTACATTTTCCCCTTTGGGTTTTTAAAGAATATTAATTAAGTGGGATGAGAGTTGCACACAGGTAGGATTAATGAAATGTGGACTGATACTTGGTTCCCAATTGAAAGTTTAACAGCTTGTTCAAAAATTAATATTCAATATTCTCCGGGGTGTCTTTGCAACTTCAAAATGAGACTTTCTGATATTACAGTTTGTATGAAAACTTGAGCAGAGTAGAGTAGCTGATATTATGAAATTCAGCATATGTTAAATTACCATATTAAGGGATTGGTTTAGGGCAAGGGGCTGCTCGCTATATGAGATTTTTGTGTAATTGTTTTCCCTCTGCCCATGACTACTCTGAATTTCTCTTTGACATGTTCTTTCTTCAGCCAGAGCGGCTATGGGAAGCATATGGTAGTTTTTCTTTTTAGGTCTGTATTTTTATAATCTTTGTCACATTTTAGGCATAACAAGTAAGTTGAAAATATGCTCCTTTCCCTGTATCCGATATGAACTTCTGGTTGAAAATCTAGGTAGATAAGGAAATCAGTTGCTTTATTTTTCAAAGAATGAAGGTTACACAAACAATGACTATATTTCTGATTCTTTCAAAGAGAAGAAATAGAACCCCAATGTTGTCATGACCTCAAATCAATATTAACAGAGCTGCCTCGGTGTGAACACACTGATGGTTGGGGCCTAAAAGTAGGTAACTTCCTAGTTGTTTGCAGTTGTTTCAAGCCTTTTAAACCCAGATATAAACTCCATGCATTTGTTTTGTCTACAGATGGATTCCTTTGCTGTTTGCCATTTTATTTTTGCTTTGATATCAGAAAACACGGCAAGTTGTAAAAAATAATAAATAGAAGGAAAGAAAAAGGGAAGGGGAGAGAAAGGGGAGGGAGGCAATATACAGGCGCTGGGGTAAAATGATTTAAAAATATTGAAAAGGGGCAGCCTGGGTGGCTCAGTGGTTTAGCGCTGCCTTCAGCCCAGGGTGTGATCCTGGAGACCCGGGATCAAGTCCCACATTGGGCTCCCTGCATGGAGCCTGCTTCTCCCTCTGCCTGTGTCTCTGCCTCTCTCTCTCTCTCTCTCTCATAAATAATAAATAAATAAATAAATAAATAAATAAATAAATAAATATTCTTAAAGAAATCAAAATACTGGAAAGTGCTGTTGAGATTGCTCATGTCCTAGAATGCATCCCTAGTCAAAAGCCTTCAAATGGCGCAAAAAGTTGAATCATCCACCAAGACAGGAAGTAGAATCATTTATCCCCTCAACACACTTGCTAGCAACATCCAAATGTAGCAAGACTCATTTCCATGGTAGGAACCAAAGGCATTCCAAAGAAGGCTCTTATGGTTCCTGATGGTAGGACATCAGTTGGCATTTCTGTTCTTTTGCAGGGAACCCTCTCCAGTCTCCCCAACTGTCTCCAAGTGCCTGGGATATGCAACCACATTTGACTGTTCCCAAGGACTTAATAATTCAGAGCAAATGATTTATCTTCTTTTGCCTAAAATTTCTTCTCTATAAAATTGGGATAATATCAGTTTCTACCTCAAAGGGTTATTATGGATATTAAAGAACGTAAAAAGGGTAAGGTGCTTTAGGCACCCATCGTATTTTAGACATTCAATAAATACTAATTGTTGTTAATATTACCATTAATTCTAAAATAACGAAGAGATGTTCCTTATCGCTCTTTTTCAAAAGTGAACCTTAAAGCTCGCCCTACTATTTGAGTCAGAAATCAGTAGTGTCCTCATGATCCAATATAAAATCTAAACACTTCACTTCTTAAGACTTCTATAAGACAGTGTTAAAATTTATTTCCTTCATACAAGGACACTTGTCAAGCCTCATCAGAGTATCTGTATTAAATTATAAAGTTCTAGAAACAGTATTAGGCCTTTATTGGAAATTTCCATATACTTATGCTCTAGCCCTTGGGTTTAACAAATGCTTTGGGAATACAAGCGGTGCATTACAGAGGGACTTCTGAAAGCACAAATAGTTTGTTGGCAACTGTATTTTTGTCAATAATTTTGTTTTATAAGAAATACATATGCATACATATATATATATGCAAACATATATGGATACACACACATTTACTTTGTTCCATATGATTTCCATTTCAAGATTATTTGAATTTTCTCTGCAAATATGTGCTACTTTCGAATAAGAAGAGTTCTTTTAAACCCACTTATTCTCAGAATATTATTCATTTTTCCCCATATGCCTCTGTCAACCTTTTTCTTCTTTCTACTTTTTTTTTCTGCTTTAAACACGCAAAAAATAGCTACCCTATGTTTTGACTATATGTATTATGCAAAAAGAACTAGGAATAACGATGAAGGTTGTGCACTATACCTTCTCCATACATTATATAAGGGAATGAACTCAGGAGCCAAACTGACACTAGAATCCATAAAGAATAACAGTTATACAAGTGTCTACAATGAGATTATTAATTAAAATCTTAATCTAATAAAACCACTACTGCCTGTCAGAAGAAATAATGTACTTCAAAGTCCTTCCATTTGGAGTTCGTCCTTAATCAATATTTACGTAGAATTCCAATCTTCTAGTAGGAATACTCAACCTAATGAATCAGTAATCAATCATGATAGGGATATATGGAGCACACCAGATAATTAATTTGCTAATAACTGTTTCATTGTGGGAGACAAGAGAGCATAATGATTAGGAGTCTACAGATTTCCAGCCTCTGTGTTCAATTTCAGTGCCACTGTTTACTGAGAGTGTGACGCTATTAAGTCCTCTATTAAATGAAGATAATAAGATCACCTACATCTCATGGGACTGTTAGTGTGAAATGAGAAGACACACACTAAGTGCCTATACATAGTAATGGTCCATCAATAAATACCCATAATATTATTAACAGGGATATCTGTTAGGCTGAGCCACAAGTAACTACTGTTTTTGCCAATATCTGTCAAATATTAGAAGTTTCATAGATCTCAATGTAACAAATGTACACAAAGACCCAATCTCCAGAAGCTTTGAAAAGAAACCCCACAAAAGTTAGCAAAGGAACATTTTCCCTCATTGACCTTTACAGAAAGACAAATGATGAACAAATAAGCCAAACTAAAGAATAAAATATAAAATAAAATAAGAAGAATCAGGCTACTTCTAGGATATATTAAGCAGTCGGCATAGATTTTGCCTTTCTCTCATACTCCTGTCTAAAGTAATGTATGATGACAATTCAAAATGAGACACTTCATGAACTTGAACTTCACTTCATGAAGTATAAATTACCAGATGTTTAAAATATATGTAGAATGAAGTGTATTCCTATATATTTATATTCTTTGAAAAATGGTAATCTACATAGGATAATATTTTAGGTAATTGGTATATGAAATGAATTTAGCACATTAAGAGTTCTTTAAAATTTTGTGTCACAATAAGCTCACATATGTATGTGTAGTGTGTGCACGTGAATTGTATTAGTGGCAGCACAAGTTCGAGCTGAGCATTTTGATTCATGCCGTAATCTACAGATCCATTTCCATGTCAGTTGTGCATCAGGCAAGGTGACAGGAACGGGGGACACGATGAGTGACACAGGCAGGGCCTCTGCTCTCAAGGAGGCACAGATCACTGGAACTGCTGGCATCTAGTTACCATTGCAATGCCCCCAAAACAGAGAATCAAAAATTCATCAAATACAAAAATTCGACTTCCTTTTCTCACTATAAGCACTCAGGAAGACCAGGCTTGTTGACATTTCTGAAACCGAGGGAGTAAATTGTTCTTATGTAGAAGATTATCCCTCTTCATTTGTGAGTCACATCACATATTAAGAACCACAGAATCTCCTATTTGGCTTGAAGAGTTTGATAGCTAACAACAAAATTGGAAACTGGAAGAATAATAGGTGAATCACATATCTGCTTAAAGAATTCCGAATGTTATATGACAGTTCGTTCCTCCAATGGCTTCTTCCCTAAAGAGAAATGTTTCCCAATTTTAAGAAAATCAAGTGCTCATAAATATTCAAAAGGTGAAATTCTTTCCACGTGGCATATATAATTCATGATTTTCTCCATGTTGCCATTATACAGGTAAAAAATAAGTACATTGAAATGGTGCTAACTACCATTTGAATTTAAAAGCTTACTCCTCCAGTAGCAAATGAGTAGCCAAGAAAAGCATGTGTGTACATTTATCATATGTATATTAACAGACCTCTACATAAATATTTTCTATGAGGAAACAACTAAGACATTTTCAATGTTAGCATCATAAAACCTTAATGAATTTTTCATGACAGAAAGAGTGCAGAGGTTTGGAATATGAATTAGAAATCTTATGAAGAGCAGAAAATATCTCTCAATCCAATCATTGAACCATGTGGGGAAAAGACGAAGATTTCAGGGAAAAGGAGTCACCTTTCCTGAACTCAGGAAGCAGCTTATAAACTAAATTGCCAGGGTACTGCGCACATGGTCATTCCTTCATTTTTCCCACTGATAATTGAAGAAATATGTATTTTAAGAAATCACATTGTTAAAAGCAAAAGATATACGTAACAGGACAAACACAACATCAGTTAGGCCCAATAATCGGGGCATGTATAAAATAGTAAAAACAATCAATAATAATCTAAAAAATACCATAATGAAAATATTCTTTACAGTTATCTTGTCAAGATGGGTAAATGTTAAGTTGGATTCTCATAGCCATGTGTATTAATAACCCCAATCAAGTCTCAGGAGAATACAGATTATTACCATCTAAACACTTCTTTATCTTTATCGAAGTCTTTCTGTTATTTAAAATCATGTATATAGGCAAAAAACAGAAAAATAAAGTCTTATTCATCTTACTCTTCTAAGTTGAAAAAGATCATAAGACCCTACTGGATGTACCTGCCAGTGTCAAAACTCCCTGCCCTCAAGTTTAACTCCAAAGATTGTTTCAATACAGCTGAATATTTGGCCAAATTTTAGAGCCAGTAACAAAGATTTTGTAATACTAGGTTTAGACAGAGATACCTCATAAACTGAATAATTTCAAATATGTGTAACTCTCCTTTGAACAATTTAAGGAGACTTCACCTTCCAGCCTCAAGAAAGTCTAAGACCCCTGGTGTCATTCTCTGGAATGACGTTAAGTGCTTTTCAGAGACATCTCATTCTTCTTCTTTTTCCCCCAAAGGTATTCAAATTAAGCTAGAATTTTAGTTTTCAATCTCTATCATCACTGTCTAAAGACTTCAAAATTTCCCCTGAACCACTAGATCCTGAGACTCCATGTCAGACAAATGCTCATTATAAAGTTATAATGAGATTGCATCTTAGCTCTTGTGAGCTTCTTCTTCTGATTCTCAAACTATTCTTCCATATTACTTTATCAAATTGGTTAACTGATAATTAACTGTAACTGAATATCTGAACTTAGTTATGTCATGTTAATATTTACACAGTCATTCCTTGGCTCACGTCAAGAATTAGGTTGAAAATTACTTGTTCACGTGTGATGAGAGTCTAAAGTCAGGACTGGGAGCTGTATCCCTAATGAAATTTATCCTCCTTTTTTAAAGCTGTCTCAAATTGGGTTTACATTGGCCAGCCAAGTTGCTATAAAGCAAAAATATCCACTCTTCTACCTTCAGAATGGAATTTAATCAGTTCAGAGATTAGAACGTGGCCCACCGCAGTCTATTAATGCTTCTTAACCATTTGCACTGATTAAGGTGTCCTACATATATACAAAGCTGTGAAGTCATTTTTATTACCCGGAATGGCTTTTAGTAGGTAAAGTGATTTACCGAGAAAATATGTCTTAACGATAGCTTGGAATAAAAGTTAATATTGGAAGGTCTTGTTCAAACAATAAAACCTCCTATGAATGGGCAGGATAAAGACTTTCTGCTGCTCCGTAATTAAAGTGAATGCACAGAGAGGGTAAGCATTCTTTAAAAAAAAAAAAAGAAAGAAAGAAAGAAAAAAGAAAAAATATAGGAATGAGACAGGGATCCCTTGGAAAATGTGAGACTATCTAGCCTCCAACTTCAAATGTTGGAGTGGCTACGGGCCAACAGGAGTGCGAAGGATGGGATCTTGACGTTACAAGCGGTGGAGTGTGAACATAGGTAAACTATCCAGTATTATCTCTGAGTAGATATTTTTATTTTTCCTTCTATTTTTCTTTCTCTTCTCTGTTCTTCCCTTTCTTCCTTCCTTTTTTTATGTGAGAATTTAGAAAAAAAAAAAAATGGTGTAAAGTACCCACAGTAGGCAGAAAGCCTTGAAAACAGAAGGGATCAAGAGTCTGGGAATTTTCAAAAATTTAGAGGAGGGGTCCTTTCCTCATCCATAAACTACAAGAATGAGGGAACAAGCTCACTTCGGGTTTATGCGTGTAAACTAGAAGAAGCTGAAAGGTGATTTACCCAAGTCAAGAATAGACTAAAACATGCAGAATGATTTTAAGTATGTAAAAGCATTAGGTCTCTTTATTGCATCTTTTGCCAGCTTATTTCTTAAAAAAAAAAAAAAAAAAAAAAAAAATTTATTTACTCATGAGAGATGCAGAGAGAGGCAGAGACACAGGCAGAGGGAGATGCAGGCTAGCCGGGATCATGGCCTGAGCCCAAGGCAGAGGCCCCACCACTGAGCCCCCCTCCCCCGGGGTCCCTCCCAGCTTACGCCTTGGGCTTCCTGGTGGAAGGAGCTGGTTTTAAGTGGTGGCTGCTGCTGCTGCAATTTGCATGCCCATGGGAGGGGTGGCCCTCGGGCAGGGCTGAGGGCTGCCTGGGGGAGGGCGCTCCCGGCAATGGTGTGGCAGTGTGCAGGGAGAGAAGGAAGGTCAGAGGAGCCACGCTACCCCCTAAAGCCACCCACAGAAGAGCAGAGCAACTTTTCATCAGCCATCAATTAACCAGATGATACCAGTGACGGAAGCATTTTTTAAAGGTCTGAATCAAAATGCAATGGAACTTGCTTCAGATGTGGCTTCTTTCTCCACGAGAGGCAGATAGGGGTGCTCCCTCTCATGGACCCCAACAGTAGCACGGCAATGGTGATACAGTGGAAGCCATCGCCCCTGTCCAGGCAATCAGGTGGGGACATGGTAGTCTGTCTTTTTATTACCACCCCCCTTGGGTGGTGATCAAATACCTTGAGAACATCTAAACATCGTTTGGGAGAGAATCCCAACAGACTCCCTGCTGAGCACGGAGCCCAGAGCAAGGCTCCACCTCAGATGAGGCCCTGAGATCATGACCTGAGCCAAATCAAGAGTCGGACCCTCAACTGACCGAGCCACCCAGGTGCTCCCTGAAAACATCCTTTGTTCGACTGAGTTCCAAATAATTGCTACCAAGTCACTACCAAGTTTTCACAATCATACGTAAGCTCCAAATTAACACATTTGTTATATCGCTTTTGATGACAGAGTGTTCCCATAGAGAAATCAATTCTGAGAATTCCTGATTGTACGATTGACCTCTGTCCCATGTAGACTCAGCCATACCCGTACCTTTTAAAAATGAATTCCCAAGGAGGCGTAATTGTTCAGACTTTCCTAGGACACATCTGGTGGCTTTACCCACTGGTGATACATATTCCTTAGTTTACATGGAAATTCAAATAAATAATAATAACACAAAAATGATAAGAATAAGGAAACCAAACTTGAGTCATTGGAATTGTCATTTTATGTGATCACCGGGCTTGAAAACTTTATAAACTGTGAAATGGAGAAATACAGGTGTCACGTTTTTGTTTGGCAAGTGCATGTTTTGTTTCACAGATTAACTACTGAGTTTTTAAAAAGCTCTAATTTACCGTTCTTTCCAGAAATTCAGTTGTCTTAAAATTAGAGTGAATCAAGAAAAGGATTGTTATTGATTATGACATGAACCTTATTAAAATAATGTTGTCAGACAGGGAACAAGATATTAAAAAAGTGATCTACATTGATGCTAAGCACTCTGGGTGTGCCACTGAAACAGAGTGCTTGGGTCCAGATCCCAACCCAGCTACTTAAACTCTGTGATTTTAGGCAAGAGATTAAATGTATTTGTCATATGGGAATTAAAAAATCCTAACTTCCAGAACGTGGCTGTTGTAAATAATGCTGCAATAAACACAGGGGTGCATGTATCTTCTCAAATCAGTCTTTTCACACTCCTTGGGTAAATACCCAGTGGAAAAATTATTGGATAATATGGTAGTTTTATTTTTATTTAAAAAAAATTATGAGGAACCTCCATACTGTTTTCCACAACGACTGTACCAATTTAGGTCCCCCCCGCCCCCGACAGCGCACGATGCTTCCCTTCTCCATATTGTTGCCAACACTATTTCTCGTCTTTTTGGTTCCAGCCATTTGACAGGTGTCAGATGGTATCTCATTGTGGTTTTGATTTGCATTCCCCCGATGATTAGTGAAGTTGAGCACCTTTTCATCTGTGTGCTGGCCACTTGTATGTCTCTTTGGAAAATGTCTATTCGGGTCTTCTGTCCACCTTTAATTGGATTATTTGGGTATTTTTTTTCCTTGTTGTTTGGTTGTGTAGATATTTAGATATTTTGGACACTAGCCCCTTAATGGATATATCATTTATATATGTTCTCCTATTCAGTAGGTTGCCTTTTGATTTGTGGATGGTTTCCTTAGCTGGGCAAAAGCTTTTTATTTTTGTGTAGTCCCAATAGCTTATTTTTGCTTTTGTTTCCTTTGCCTGAAAAGACATATTTGAAGCAGCTTGGGATCCAAGCAATATAGCTAGAGAGCCCACATCTTAAGCTGCTAGACTCATCTGTCAATGTAAATATTGAAGACTATCTTCACAATCAATTTCGATTAAAGGAAGTTGAGCCAGCAATAAAATAGAGTGAGGTATTATCCAGAGAAATGTATGAAATATTCTGTTTGAGTTTTAAGAAAGGCAGTCGTCGTAATTGTGAGATCAAAACAAGTGGCGGTCTATTTGGTGTGGCCAAGACTCTGATTCAAGGTGCTTCAAGAAGTCATTTGGTCTTCACGGTAATCTTTTCATTTTACGAGCTGGGACAAATGTGACTCAGAGATATTGATGACCATCAATTTATAGGAAGTCATTTATAAAGACCATCAATTTATAGGAAGTGGCACTGGCAGGGTTAAAACCTAAGCCTATTTCCAAAGCCACACATGCGCGGGTGGCCTTGCCGTTAGACAGCAAAAGAATAGGAAAAGGGTGAGAATGGCTGGTGGCAGAAACATTCCTGTCCTTGATCCCATTCTGTCCTCCTGAGTACCTTCCCTTACGTTCCTGTCACTTCCTGTCCAATGATAGCCTCCCTCAGGACACCTTCTGCTCTCTGGTTTGGAACTGCCCATTCACCCAGACTTTCAGGACCTGGCTTCTCCCTGGTTCCCTGTTACCTGCCACATTCTGACCCTCCCCCAGGGAATGTTAGTAGGTGGAATGTAAGGTACTCATGAAATATCAGGGACACACTTATCCTATGAATCATTCACTGTGGTCATCTGGGATTCAAATTTGCCTGAGCAGCCTGTATTTCTCTTTGCTAAATCTGACAACCTTGTTACCAGGAGACATCAAGCAAAATGTCCACATTCTATTATCAATATTCTTGCTCTCAGAACTCCAGACCGTTTCAACCTTCCTTTTCCTGAAGGCTTCATCCCCATAGTCAAACACAAAGATATTTTATAGAGGCTGATTTTTCATCTCCTTTTCTCCGTATTCCGAAATTTGATTGCAGAAGACTTTTATTAACATGCGCATTTTATCCAGTTTCTCCTTGGAGTGAAATAAACATACCCGCCATCTCCCTCTTGCTTCCCGAAATTCCTTATTGTGGCCCCCGAAAGGGCAAACTTTTGAATTTGTGACTTTCAGAACTCTATAAAACATGTCCACAAAGAAGTGTTATGGGTGAGGGTAGTGAGAATGAGGGATAAGATAGCCAGCTGGTTTTCTGTGGAAGAGAAGGGGGCAGGGAGACTGGAAATGAATCAAATACTCCTCAGCATGGTTATTAAAATGTATAAAATCATCAGTATTCCTATAGTAGGACTGAAAGATGTAGGATACGGCATGTGCTCCAAATAGTACTCGGAAGAGGCTGAGATTGGCAGCTATCAAAATGCATGTGTCTATTCCTACCTATATTTGGAAACCTCAGAAAATGGTCTGACACCAAAGCAACAAACTCTGAACACGCAGCTAACAAAATACCTCGAGTCTGGGTTAACACACGTGTACGCTCTTGTATGTATTATGGTTTTTATAGCAGGTGTTAGTGCTACGTGAATTTTTTTTCTTTAATTCCCTTTAGAAGAAAAAATATTGTTAAGATATAAGTAGGAAAGAAAGATAAGATTATTCTCATAATTCAATAAAGTGATAAAGGAGACTATCAAGAAAATGCGATTAAGAGTGTAGCCTAATTGGTGTTAAAATGTCGATATTCCAATAACCATATGCCAGCACTAAAGTTAACCTAATTAGGATATTTTCTTATCAAGCAATAAATCAAGTGGAAGACTGATTGCAGAGGAATCAGCTGACTCTTATGAAACATTCTGGAATTGGTTTTCTAAAAGTAAGATACCTCCAGACAGGTCAAAAAATGCTTGAAACGATCTGGATAACTTAGGGGTTCAGTACAGACTGTATAACCTGCGCAATCCTCCAAGGCCTTTTACATACGCTTTTAATACTTTATCCTTTTATAAGTTTTTTGTTTGTTTGTTTGTTTTAGTGAGACAATAGTAAACGTGAGATCAAGCAAACAAAAGTAAAAACAAACAACAACAAAAACACCCCCACAATGTCTTATTAAGTCAGGGGCAGTATCAGAAATCCTGCCATGATGATTAGCCTCCCAGATTGCCGACTCAGAGCCATGACAGATTCCAGGTATGAAGACATCATCATCACCTGGGAAGTCCCTGTGATGGGGCCTGACATGCCATGGCTTCGACCTAATTGGAAATCCAGGCTGAGCCCACGCACCGAATCCTCGAGGTGGCCTGACCCCAAATGCTTGCTTTCCTGGCAGCAATTCTGTCTTGGGCGTGAGAGGGAGTTTGAAGTCACTGGGGACGAACCACCCTCCTTCCAATGACCCAGCTCATCTGTGCTTTATCCTGATTTTGTCTCCATCCTTCACAATGAAGCCCCCATTTCAAGCTAGTCACCCCACTTATGGTTTTTAGCCCATTGTTCTCCATCTCTTCAAGGAGCGTGCTCCATTCATCATATCTAATTTCTCCAAGATCTTTAGTCTAAAAACATGCTTTTTTTTTTTTTTTTTTAAAGAACCAGGTTTAGGTTTCTCCCATTAGGAAAATCAGAAACTCTCCTTTGGTTTGGGCCCATCAACTACTTTCCAGCTCTTCCTTTCTCTCTTCCTCAATTTTCCTGTCTTATCTCCCATAAAGGGCCATGGATCCTTAAAACTTTTAATTCTTCACTTCACATTCACTCCCAGGGACCTGCCTTACTTCTTCCCCACCTTCACCCCCATACTCTGCCCTGGAAATATCCTTGCTAAAGCCAACCATGAAGACTTGCCAAATCCAGCGGCCATTTCTCAGTCCTTCTATTTCCCTGTGGTCTTTGAAATGTGGAGTCCATGTCTGACCCCCTTACCTACTCTGCTGTTCCCTTTTGGTCATAGCTTGGACATTCTGGCTCCTGGTCCTTAACTCATGGCTTTCCACAGGATTGT
The DNA here is from genome assembly GCF_048164855.1 of Canis lupus baileyi. Classification (NCBI taxonomy): domain Eukaryota; kingdom Metazoa; phylum Chordata; class Mammalia; order Carnivora; family Canidae; genus Canis; species Canis lupus. The sequence continues at coordinate 42,925,265 of NC_132851.1, read as the reverse complement.
GTCATAGGCCCTTTGGGTTTTTGTTGTTGTTGTTTTTAAAGATTTTATTTATTTATTCATGAAAGACAGAGAGATAGAGGCAGATACAGGAAGAGGTAGAAGAAGCAGGCTCTAAGCAGGGAGCCCGATGTGGGACTTCATTCCGGGACCTGGGGTCACACCCTGAGCCAAAGGCAGATGCTCAACTGCTGAGCCCCCCAGGTGTCTCAGTTGTTGTTTTTTTTTTTTTTTTTTTTAACGTGACAATTATTGTTTGCAGTATGATTTGTAGACCATTTCCAACTTATGTCCAGAGTCCAGACATCTCAAGGGAATTCCCAAACAGGGACACCTGGGAGGCTCAGTGGTTGAGTGCCTGCCTTCAGTTCAGGGTGTGATCCCAGGTCCTGGGATCGAGTCCCACATCAGTCTCCCCACAGGGAGCCTGCCTCTCCCTCTGCCTGTGTCTCTGCCTCTCTCTTTGTCTCTTAGGAATAAATAAATAAAATCTTTTAAAAAAAATTCCAAAGCACCATATATCTGCCAACTGGTCATCACTATCTGAGTGCTTTCCAAATCATGAAATCAACCTATTCTAAACTTACCCCCGTATACCTCCCCTAATGCCTCTGCCCTTCACTTCCTCAAAACTTTTATTTTTCTGTATTATCTGCTTGTGGTGTCAATGACTACAAATGGGGAAGAATAATCTTAGATTCATTTTTTGTGATCCATGCTCCCACCATCCACTTAATCACTCACTTCGATAATTACAGCTTCTAATCGTTTCCCGATTATTTTCCTGTGATCACTCTTCTGTCTCTCATCCCCTGCCACGATTTCTTTATTGAGCTATTCAGTATTTTTTTGAATTTGATCTTGCCGTGATAGGAACACTTACTATGAGATTTGTCTTCTTAACAAATTAAAAAAAAATTTTTCTTGACGAGTTTTTAATTACATAGTACAGCATTGTTAAACAGAAGCACAGTATTTTACAGCAGATCTCTGGAACTCATTTAACTTGCATAACTGAAACTTTATACTTGGTCGCCAGCAGCTCCCCATTTCCCTCACCACCCTTCACACCCAGAAAACCTCATTCTCCTTTCTGTTTCTGTGAGTTCGACTACTTTAGATGCCTCAGGTAAGTGGAATCATGCAGCATTAGTCTTTCTACGCCTTGCTTGTCTCACCTAACATACTATCTCCCAGGTTCAGCTATGTTGCTGGTTTTTGCAGAAATTCCTTCTTTTTTTCTAAGGTGGAATCATATTCTATTGTATGTATAGACCACATTTTTAAAATAATATTTTATTTATTTATTCCTGAGGGACATGCAGAGACACAGGCAGAGGGAGAAGCAGGCTCCACGCAGGGAGCCCGACGGGGGACCCAATCCCAGGACCCTGGGTCACAGCCTGAGCCAGAGGCAGGTGCTTGACTGCTGAGCCCCCCGGGTGCCCCTAGACCATATTTTTTTATTCAGTCTCTATCAATGGACATTTGGGCTTCTCTGCATAGTATTGGCTATTGTGAATACAAGTTTCCCCTGCTGCTGCAAAGAGCTTTGTGCCACTTTGCTTTTACAAATGACTTCTATTAGGCACCTCTTTTTGCTGCCTGGAAGAAATCCAGAGAGGATATTTGCTTTTAGGAAATGTTAAGTGCTTCTTCACTTTATGCCATTTTGGTCCATAAAAGGTTTCACGGGAGTGCTCCGATTTGGACTGGTGGAGGAAGCCTAAAATGCTACAGTGAACATAGAGGCTCCTCAAAAAATTAAAACCAGACTATCATATGCAGCAATCCCCCCCTTGAAGTATATAGCCGAAGGAAATCAGGCGTTTGAAGAGATAACTATCATTAGTTTACTCTTTTTTTCCCTGTTTGCAGTATTATCCTCGTCAAATCTGTAATCCTGTCTGCAGCCAGCATGACCTGCTGTTAAACTCATATGACTGTAATGTTCATATGCTCCATTCAATACCTAGTGACCCCCCCCCCATTAAAAGCATCCTCTTAAATAAAAAAAAAAAAAATAGAAATGACCCATCGTTACTGCCCAGCATGAATGTGAGCGACCCGGCATGGTATGAAAGGATTTCTTGATCTGTGGCCATTACCAGATTCAACAAATGCAATTATTGCATGTGACATACTTAAATTAGTTATTATTTATCTGAAATTCAAATTTAATCAGGCAAGCTGTATTTCGCTGGCAACCTCTGTGACGGGGAACCTGATTACTTCTCTGGCTCATGGCTCCCTGTGGTCCACCCATAACACCATCTCCACCCCTGGTACCTTATAATCCACCCCCCTCAAAAGAAAAAAAAAGACTTACTGGCTTACTTCACTCTTTCTTCTTGTCTTTTAAGCCTCTCTGCCTTCCTGCCAGGGATGTCTCCTCTCTGTAGCGTGCTCCCCTTCTCTGTAGTAGCTGTCCTCCTGTCTGCCCGGCGCCACCCCAATTCTCAAGTGGACTTCAGTCAAGTGTGGCCATATGATCAAAGCACCTCCAAGGAAATGGGGCTAAATGTCATCTGTGCCATAATCGACTCCTGTTTCATAAAACCTGCAGAGAGTGCCCTAACTTGTTCTTTGGAATGATGAATGACACGGAGGGGGATCTTAAATCCGTGTACCAAGCTGATAACCAAGCTACCGTCAGCCCGGGTCCCTGCAAAACTCCCTGAAGTGCAGTTTCCCCGTCCTCCTGGAGCACCTGCTTCAGACTGTTTTGTGAGCAAAAGTAAAGCTCTGTTGAGCCATATTACATTAGGATGCAATTAGCCTATCTCACCAATTCATTGTTTTTCCCTATATTCAAGTCTCAGATGAATAAATATTACCCCGTGTGGTAAGATTCTGTGGCCTCCAGAATACTGGGTTGCAAAAGAAGATGGAGAATAGATGAAGGAGGTTTGACAACTCTGAGGAGTAAGAGCTGCAGTGAGAAATGTAAGACTTTCATTAAATTGTATTTGGGACACATATTAGAATATTAAAATAGAAGAGGCCCGTATCCTCATTATTATAAACAAAGGCATATAGCTTAATGGTTTTTTTTCTCATGACTAAATTTGAGCCTTTCTGATTTTCACCTTTGAAATAAATTAGCAAGGTTTACCATTAACAAGGCTTTTGAATAAAATCACTCCAAAAATCAATTCCCTTACAAGTCACTGCATTCTAATACATATTCCTAAAAATAGAAAATACTCTTATAATAATTTTTACGTTTAAAAATATGGGAAAGCCTCTATTGTATTTTATACCAAGCATTGGCATTTTTTTTCTCTAAAGGCTCATAGAAGAAATATCTTCAAATCTATAGGCCATAATATTCTATGCAACTGATGAATCACTAAATTCTATCTCTGAAATTTATAATACACTCTATGTTAATTAAATTGATTTTAAATTAAAAAGAAAATAGTATGGCATATACTTCCACTCCAGAAAAAAAAAAAAAAAAAGTTATAGGCCATAGGGTCTCTGTCACAGTTAATTCAACTCTGCCCTGAAAATGCAGACCTGCCGTAGATGACATATAAAGAAACCCAATAAAACTTTATTTACATCTTCCTCCATCTCTGTCTCTCTCTCTCCAAATTCCCCTTTTTCTCCTCCTCTTTTTCTTCCTCCCGCTTTTCTGCTCTCCATCTCTCTCTCTCTCTGTAAAGGAAATATCCCAGATGCCTCCAAAGCCACACTTCCTGTCCTGTCCTCAGACCCTCCTTCTTTCTTTCGTCCCTTCCAGAGGGAACAACTATTCTGAAGATGGCATCAGCCGTTCCTAGGTTGACGTCTGTGCTTCCCCTACGTGCACCTGCAACCGGGATGATGCTAATTAGCCTGTTGTTGTTGTTTTTTTTTTAAGTCATGCAAATAATATCATTTTTGCAAGCCAGTGTTTTCACTAAAGGCTGTCTTGAAATTTTACAGTGTAGACTGAGTCAGTGCACTTTGGTGTTATCTTCAGTTTATTCCCCACTCTCCACGAGTTCACAGTGTAGAGTCATACTGTTTTTTTGTTTTGTTTTGTTTTTTGTTTGTTAACTCTGGATATCTTTGTGCACTTGTAGGAAGTGTAATGTCCGTGGGTGAGATTTTCTCCTAGACTTTTCCAAGTGGAAATGCTGAGTCTAAGTCGGGTGTATCTTCAGTCTTGCCAACTTGCTTTTCAAATTAGATGTATGTTCTTACTAGGATTATGTTAGCTTCTGTTTCCTTGCATCTTGCCACTCAAATGTTGCCTACTTGACGTCTGGGAGATGGAATTCCCTGGTTGATTGAATGGTAAGTGCTTCTTCGGCTTATAAAGTGCTTATGTTGAACAGGATCTAAATGGTTACTGTGCCCTAACACATGGAATCATCTCCATTTTACAGCTGCAATATCAGAGGCTCAAAGATGTAATTTTCCCAGGGTCACGTGGCTAGTCAGTGATAAAACCAGAAATTGAACCCAGGTGGTTTGATTTCACAGTCCATGTTCTTTTTTTTTTAATTTTTCATTTTCGCTCTTTTTTGAACTTTATTATTTTTTTTAAATTTGCATTTTGCTTTATTTGGGTTTTTTAGGATTTTATTTATTTATTTAAGAGACAAAAAGATAGTGAAAGAGAGCAAGGGTGGGAGGAGAGGGAGAAGCAGGTTCCCTCCCTAGCAAGGAGCCCGATGTGAGGCTCGATCCCAGGACCTTAAGATTATGACCTGGGCTGAAGGCAGACACTTAAACGACTGAGCCACGCAGGTGCCCCTAAAATTTAAATTTTAGTTAATGAACATACACTGTAATATTGGTTTCTGGAGTCGAATTCAGTGATTCATCACTTACACACAGAGTCCATGTTCCTCACCCACGAAACTAATAATTCTCTCTCTTGTTTGACTTTGCTTCTCTCCAATTATGAGTGAGGTTGATGACCATTTTATGTGTTTGCTAAACTTCAGATTTATCTTTGTGAACTGCCTGAATATGCTTGTCTCATTGACTCATCATTATGTAATTGTGCTTATTTTTATTGGTTTGCAGAGGTTTCTGTATATATTCTGAAAAGCGAATACTATTTAGTGTATATAGGATGCAACCATTTTCTCCAAGTCAAGAGCTCAGCTTTTCTTTTTCTTATGTCATTTTGAGTTTTTTTTAAAAATTCATCACGCATTATTTTTTCCATCATGGTTGTCTTTAATTTTTTATTGAAGTAATTCTTTCCTGTTTCAAAATCATAAAGATATTTCTTCACGATTTCTTCTTAATATGTCTTTCTTTTATTTTTCCATACAGATAGCCAATTTTACCAGTAATATTTATGGAAAATTCTATCCTTTGCTGCACTGAATCATAATGTCACCTGCAACATTTATCATTTTTCCTACATGTAAAGTTATTTGGGGGCTCTTTATTCCTTTCCATTGAGATATTCCATCTCCTCATAGATAGCAAAATAGTTTAACTGCAATATCTTTTTAGTAAGTCTTATCATCTAGTGGGATGAATTTTCTCCCATGCAATTAGAATACTAACACTTGGATATATTCATTTCTTCAGCTTTCCATGTAAAATTTCGGATCAATTTGAATATGCAAAAACACAAAACAACAACAAAACAACAACAAAAGGCAAACACCAACTTGTGGATTGGGGATAATTTGAATGCATGGATTAATTTAGGGAGAACTGACATTTTTATTTTATTGAGTCTTTGCAGACATAAACTGGCAAACATGGCAAATCTCTCAATCCCTTGTGTTTTTTTATGTCTTTTTTGAGATCTAATATATTTTTTCATAAAAGTCCCATATAATATGGGTTAGATTTATTCTTAAGCACCTTATTTTTTGTTTTTATTGTAAATAACTCTTTTGAAGTTAGATTTTCTAATTATTCATTCCAGGCATTTATGAAAGCTATAGATTCTTATGACAGTAGGCTTCCTTATGTTGTTGCTCCTTTAAAATGAAATGTCTTTAACATTTCCTCATTAAAAATGATACAGGTTTTGTTTTGTTTTTTTTTTTTAAATTTTTATTTATTTATGATAGTCACAGAGAGAGAGAGAGAGAGAGAGAGAGGCAGAGACACAGGCAGAGGGTGAAGCAGGCTCCATGCACTGGGAGCCCGACGTGGGATTCGATCCCGAGTCTCCAGGATCGCGCCCTGGGCCAAAGGCAGGCGCCGAACCGCTGCGCCACCCAGGGATCCCATGATACAGGTTTTGAAAGATAATCTATAGCAAAGTTAAGGACATTCTTTTCTATTCCTAAATTTAAAAAGATTTTTTAAAGTTTTTATTTTAGCTCCAGTGCAGTTAACATACAGTTTCAGGTGTACAGTACAGTGAGTCACCCCTTCCATACAACACCCAGTGCTCACCCGATAAAGCCCTCCTTAATCCCCATCACCCATCCCACCCACCCCCACCCACCTCCCTTCTGGTGACCATCAGTTTGTTCTCTAGAGTTAAGAGTCTGTCTTGGTTTGCTCCTCTCCCCTGTTCTCCCCTTTGTTCATTTTTTTTGTCTCTTAAATTCTGCATATGAGTGAAATCATATGGAACCTGTCTTTCTCTGACTGACTTACTTTGCTTAGCATAATACTCTCTAGCTCCATCCATGTCATTGCAAATGGCAAGATTTCCTTCTTTTTTTTTGGGGGGGGGGGGCTGATTAACAAATATCCCATTGTATATATAGACCACATCTTTATCCGTTTATCAGTTGATGGACACTTGGGCTGTTTCCATAATTTGGCTATTATAGAAATGCTGCTCTGGGCAATGGGGTTTCTCACTGAGTTAGTATTTTTGTATTTTTTGAGAAAATACCTAGTGGTACAATTGCTGGATCATAAGGTAGGTCTATTTTTACCTTCCCAAGGAAGCTCCATACTGTTCTTCAGAGCACCTACCCCAGTTTGCATTTCCCATAGTGAAAGAGGGTTCCCCTTTTTCCACATCCTCGCTCATCTCCAATTACACCTCAGTAGAGGTGCTTCAACCAAACTGGTCTCTTTCCTTTGTCTGTGATCTCTCCTCTGTGTCTTTCCTCCTATACCATTTCCTGTCCCATAAAGCCCCTCTTACTGCACTGTCTCTGCAGTTTCAGTGCCATCCATCTGCATTTATTAGGATCATGTTAGCTCTTAAAACAGACCAACTCTTCAATTCTAATGACAACACGATAAAGAGTTTATTTCTCGTTCAATGAAGGTGCTCTTGGTCAGTGGTGTGGGGTGAGGTGTGGTCAGAGGAGTCATCTACCTCACAAGGTCACTCAAGACCGCCCATCTTCAGGTCATCCAAGGGCAACCTGGTCATCACTGTCCAGCTTGCAGAAAGGGAGGAGATGGGAGAGAAGGGACACCACTTCCTGATCCCAAGGGAGCCACATACATTCATTGGTGAGAACGACTTTTATGGCCCTGCATAATCTCAAGGGAATTTTAGAAAAGAGGTCTATGTGATCAGTAGGGGCATGAGCCTTTGATGGGCAGTGAGTGGTCTCTGCCGAATCATCTGTCATGACGCATCTTTATACCACCTTCCTAGTCAGATAAGCAGTGTTTCCCATTGGCCCTTTGTAGCATTAAAAAAAAAATCTATTAGGGGGGTGGGTGCCTGGGTGGCTCAGTCAGTTAAGCATCTGCCTTTGGCTCAAGTCATAATCTCCTACGGGAATCAAGTCCTGCAATGGGCTCACCATTCAGCGGGGAGCCTGTTTCTTCCTCTCCCTTTGCCCTTCTCTCCACTCATGTCGCTCTCTTTGTTTCTCAAATAAATACATAAGGTCTTTTTAAAAAGACTTAGGAGCACCTGCGTAGCTCAGTCTGTTCAGCATCAGCCTTTGGTTCAGGTCATGATTCCCTCCTCAGTGGGGGAGTCTGCTTCTCTCTCTGCCCCTGCCCATGCACGTGCATGCTCTCTCTCGCTCGCTCTCTCTCATTCACTTCTCTCCCTATAATAAATAAATACAATCTTTAAAAATAAAAAAAATAAAAAGTTTAAAAAATCTATTCGGTTCTACATGGCCTATCAGGTATTTCTTACATGTATTACTTTTTTTAAACTCAATTTCTCATTGTACTTGTCTGGCAATGTCCTTTACATTACATTACTCACAATACTCTTTGTATCCACTGTGGTCATGAGTAAGAACTCTTAAATTGGGTTTCATTCTGAATATGTTGTTCAGGATATTAGTTTTTAGAAACAAACGACCCAAGATTTTTTCAGTCTCTGAAATACCAAGAATGATACTTGGATGACGCAGGAGGAAAGGGACCCAGTAAATGTTTCCTGAGACACAATATCCCTGAAGTGAGGGAGAGGTTCACAGAGGGTCCCTGCCACAAGTACATGATCATCTTAGGGTGCACGTGGCTACACAAGGTTAGAAACTGACCTTTAGGGGCTGATTGTGCTCCACCTCTGTCAACGGCAAAAAGAGAGGTGCGTTGAGGTCCTAACCGCCAGTACTTCAGAATTCAAAGTTTTTTTTTTTTTTTGGTTTGTTTGTTTTTTGGAAATAAGGTCTTTACAGAGATAATCAAGTCATAATGAGGTCATTAGAGTGGATTCTATTCCAGTATGATGGGTGTCATTATAAAATCAAAAAGTCAGACGCAAAGGTAAACCCGCACAGAAGAAAGATGAAGTGAAGACAGAAGGGGAACGTCATGAGAAGATAAAGGAGAAACTGGAGTAACGTAGGCATGAGCCAAACAACGTCTGCAGCCAGCAGAAGCTGGGAGAGATGAGGACGGGGCTCCCCCCTTGGGGTTCAGAGGGGACAGGGAGCTACCGACACCGTGGTTTGGGACCTCCTGCTCCCAGAAACGCGAGACAATACATTTTTCTGCTCTTTGCATGTCTGGATTTTCTTTCTCTTTTATTCTCATTGCCACTTCCTCGGAGAGGTCTTTCCTTGCCAACGAACCTACAGCATCACTATTGCCCCCCGTGAGCCCATCCTAATGTAGTTGAGCAGAGTTACTGTCTGCGTCCCTCCTTAAAATCTAACTGACACAGGGGCAGGCTGTTAGGCTCCCATCTGTTAGCCCCTCTCGGCCCAGCACCAGGACTCCTGTCTCACAGGGTCTCCAGAAGCAATCGGCCAGGGGATGAACGGTTGCTCCTTTTGCTCTAGGAGATAGGAAAGTGAGCTAAATCGTCAGATATTGTCAAACTTTTTTGTCATAGTTTGGATTTAAAATACATAGATTCTGAAGCCAAACGTACTTGGCTCAAATCCCAGCCTCATCACTTCGCAGCTCTGAATTAGGGCAAAGTGAATCACCTGCTTGCTACCCAGCTGCTGCATCTGTAGAGTGGAGCTAATATCTACAACTACGGACCTGCGCCGTTATCCTGGTTGAGTGAATTACACACAAAGGATTCGGAGGTAGGCCCAGCACATGGCAAATGCTTTCTAAATATTTGCTATTACTATTTTTATTATTATCATTACTGAAGATACACCAGATAGATAATTATTTTCTAGAGTCGATTAAAAAAAAAAAAAAGAGTTGAAGACTGTTTTCTGTGCCCATAAGAACTTTAGTATATAACTAGGGAGACTATAGAAGTTATTATTCTTTAAGATTTTACTTATTTATTGGGGGGAGAGGAGAGAGAGAGAGAGAGAGAGCATGAGCAGTGAGAGACGCAGACTCCCCACTGAGCAGGAGCCGGGTGTGGGGCTCTATCCCAGAACCCTGGGATCAGGACCTGAGCTGAAGGCGGACAGAGGCTCACCTGACCCACTCAGGTGCCCCTAGAAGTGAAGTTATTGGAATAAACTTCAACTTACCAATTTAAAGTAGATGAGAAAATACAAATATAAGATGCAATATTGGGGGTAATAATTAGGATGAAAATGAGTGTAATTAAGATCACATATCATACAGTCCTCGCCAAACGAGTGGCACTGCTTAGGACTGATTTCATCATTTCTCGTCGCCTGCATTACAAAGCTGCATTCCAAAAAGCATTACTTACATGGGACTTCGTTAGAGCTTACGGATTTCTCCTGAAATATTTCTTTAAAAAGTACTTTCAGGGGACCCTGGGTGGCTCAGTGGTTAGGAGCCTGCCTTTGGCTCAGGGCCTGACCCCAAGGTCCTGGGATTGAGTCCCACATCGGGCTCCCTGCATGGACCCTGCTTCTCCCTCTGCCTGTGTCTCTCATGAATAAATAAATAAGATCTTAAAAAATAAAAATAAATAAAAAGTTCCTTCATGATATGGAGAGATCCAGCAAAGAGCAGAAATCTACGGCAGAGTGCTGGGTGTCTCGGGGCCTCCCACGGGCACCAAAAATTAAGCATCAGAATGCTGCTTATACTCTGGAGCGTTCTTTTTCTTGGAGGAATTCTTGAGCTAAACTTTCAGTTTGGCTTTGCCATTAAAATCACTTCATATTCCGAGCTCGTCTTCAGGACTTAGACATCTTATTAGAACATACCATTTTCAATAGCTACCTATTGGGAATATCCAGATTCTCAAGCATCATGGATGGAAAAGAGAGTGGTTTCTGAACCCATCTGGCCATCTGTGCTAAGCAGTTCTGAGCAAACACCCTGGAAAAATTGATTCTGCTTGCAAATTTATACATTTGGTCCTAAATTCCCTGTGTTTGTTTAGTGTTCCTCCACTGGGCAGCAGAGATGCTAAGTGGTAATGACAAACTCAGATATGCACATTTAGTTGATTATGTTGGATTCCAAACACCTGAGCCAAGAGTTGGTCGCTATTCAATAATCCCAGTTATCCTCCTGCTGCCGTGTGACTCGTTTTATATGTAGGATAGGAAAAGATCATATATCTCACCCTATTTCTCCCCACACAGGCCCTATCTCTGCTTTTCAGGTCTTTCTATAATTGCTTCAATCAATGCAATAACGCATTAAATAGATATTTAAGGAAAATCAATTCAGAACACTATCATTAGCAAACACTGTAAGCCTAGAGATTTTGATGCAAACCACTCAACTCCAGGAAGGGGTTTATCTGCAACAAAATGTGCACAAAATCACCTGTGACATTTACCAGTACTGACTTGGTTGATGCTTAAATCTTGGTTTTTAGTTCCTTTTTTTTTTTTTAAGATGCTACATGGCCTGTATGTTATTTTTTCAAAAAATGATGATGAAGTTATGTGTGACCAAAATGTTATCTTTGATTATGTAGTCTAAATATTTTCAGCATTATCTCAGAAACATTAAAAACCAATTTTGTACCCCACTGATAAAATTACTTTAATATTCCTCATGTCTAGGAAAGGTATGCTAAAAACAATCAACTATATAAGTTTTTCATTTCAACTTTTTATAGAAAATTTTTCCTGAGATGAATCCATTTCTTTCCTTCCCTTCTCTTCATCTGACTCTCTCTGGATCTCTTTCTTTTCCTGTGTCTTTTTGATGGAACGACTAGTTGTTACCAGGTTGAGCACCTGAATCCTTTTTTTTTGTTTGTTTGTTTTTTTGTTACCAGGTTGATTTTAGGCAGTGACTCCAGAAATGAAATCAGAGCGGTGGCTCTAAAAGTCAAGGGCCAAAACAGAAACCTCTTCAGGATCTCTGAGTGTGTGCAAAATGAAATAAATAGTTGGAAATTGGGTAATATTGTCACCGTCACTAGTTCACAAACTTCTGTGCCTATCAGAATTATCTAAGGAGGAGGGGGTGCTGGCTAAAACACATATTTCTAAGCCCCCACCATAGAAACTCTGAATCAATGTGTCTGAGCTGAGACTTATTATTTTTTTTAAACATCCAGATGAGTCTTAAGTGATCCCTGAAGTGTGAAGGGATCCAGAAATGACATTTTCAGAAACAATCATTTCTAGACTAAAGGTTCTTTCATCTTATTCAAACATTCTTTCGTATCTTTCTTACTGGTTAATTTTTCAACATCTTGCTTTATTTTTCCCAGGGCCCAAATCTCACGTGTCTGTTATAAATGACTGGAGTGCTTAGGGGAGTTGTCAAAAATCCCAGCAGAGCCGACTTAAACCTCAACTGCTGCAAAAGTGATATGGCAAGCCATTTAGAATTTATAGATAAATTTTGGCTAAAATTCTGAACTCATCTTGAATCCAAAGGCAAGGTTCAAGGCCCAGTATCCATGGGCGGTAAAGCCAGTGAACCTTGGATGGTAATATTTTGTGTACCAGATGTGCTGCTTTGATTCATATATGTAAAAACTTTGTGCTTTCCTTCAGCATCAATGCAGAAACCAAGTCTTGTCGTTGTTTGTACCTCTCATGTCTTTTCTACTATTCAGGTTTGGCTCCATAGACCCTCAAGTAATAGTATTCACCTATAGGAAATAAACCAATTAACATTTTATATTTAAAAATTACAGATTGTTTTGGTCTAAACCTTAGAGATAATTCTCCTTTGGCAAAAAGTTTAAGCCATCCTAACTTTTTTTCTAACTGATAAAAGTCACTGTTTACAACGTGATTGTAAATTTAATTCCTATATAGATATGGTGACCAAAAGTTATGTGTAGAAGTCACTACCATGACATATATTTAATAATAAAGTGATGAGTTTCCTAGGGTTACCGTAACTTTGGGTAAACGTATTCTTTCGTTGTTCCGAGGGTTAGATGTCTAAAATCGAAAGGCTATGCTCCCCTGAGACTCCTGGTCGAATCTTCCATTGCTTCATCCTAGCTTCTGGTGGTGGTCTTCAGTCCTTGGTATTCCTTGACTTGCAGCTATAAAACTCCAGTTTCTGCCTTCATCTTCATATGACCTTCTTTTCTTTGGGTCTTTGTGCCCAAATCCCAGCCCCCCATCCTATAAGGACACTGGTCATCAAATTAAGAATCACTTTAATCTAATATGACCATATTTTAACTTGATTAGATCGGCAAAAAGCCTGCTTACAAATAAGTTCACATTCAAGGTACTAGGGGTTAGGACTCGAACGGATGTTTCTGGGGGTACATAATTCAACCCACAGCATAAACTAAAAATCAGCGTTTGCTGATTCTTTGCTTCATGTTGACATTTCTGTTTGCCTAAAATGATGAAAATTTGACTCGCAAATTAAAAAAAAATTTCCAGATAAAGTAATCACGAAAATCACAGATTGGGGATAAAAATCAGAAAAAAAAATGAAATTCATGATATTAAAGCCTTATTCACCAAGGATATTTTAAGATTTGGTTCCTCTTTAGTACTTCTTGAAGTAGCTGAAGAGAACCTGTCTTAGGCTCATGCTTGGATGATGGTGGAGGAGCCAAGAAAGCATGGGGCCATTTCCTACAATATGAAGCAGTGAACCACAGCCCTGTGAACAGACGAGTATGAACTTGCTTGTGTAGGTTTGCTTAGAAAAACACGAGTCCAGTGTCATGAAGTCAGTGATCATAGGGCTCTGGTTACAGTTTTATGAAGCAGAGGAAGTAGAATCACTGTTTAACTCAGAATCTCACTGTTTCTTGTATCTCTAACTCTTGTCTCACTCAGCTACACTGACCCAGCAAGAGTGGAAGATGGGGCTCAAGGAAGGAATCTTGGGAAGGCCTTTGACTTGGCAACAAAAACCAGATACAGATGTTATGGCACTTCATGTTTCTTACCTTCTGAAACTCGTTCAGATGGCTCTTAAACACTGCCATGTTGGTGCTAATGGTTTTTGCTGTTGTCACTTCCACAAGTATTCCTCTTTTAGCCAATAAAACTTTCCACAGATGAATTTGTGGAAGTGTTCTCCACAAGTGTTCTCCTCTCCTTTGTTCTCCTGGTCCATCCCTATTTTTCGGTCATGAGTTACAATCTCGGTGGCCTGTCACTTCATTAAGCTGCTTCATTTATTTTCTGGGAGTCTTAGATATTCTTAGTGAAACGATCTGTGGGTGATTGCACCTGATATCTATGAATTAAAAAATCACTTTGGCGATTACGGATAAGAAAGCTAACTTGTGAAATTCTAAGATGTGTCTACTGATAATCCTTATAACACAGTGAATTCCTTATATTGTCATCAACTCTGATTTAGACCTGCCACTCAGGAACACTTGGTAGCAGAGGTGGTTTTCACAAACACCAATTTCCTGTTCTGTGCCATCTTCTTTCATTCAAAAAATCTCTCTGTGTAAAAATTGCAAATGCCTTTTGGCTAAGTGAATGTTAGCAGTTGCCTCTCTCTGCATTTCACCATATTATCAGCCTTTGAGTATTTTTTTTAGCAGAGAATAGACATGACACTGCCCAGGGGACCTGCTTCTGATTTTATTTTCTAAGAAAGACATATCAGTTTGGGCAGACACTCTGCTCTTTTCACTTTTGTGGGTTCTTTCCTTTCAAGAGAACTGGACAGATTAATAGTGTCCCACTAGTTACCAAAAGTTACATAATTCTGCATTCATTAACTCTCTGTATAAGTTTAAAGAAGGATTACAAATTGGGAAGATAACCAGATCCTTAAAACTGTCCTTGGTTAACAAATTCATGATCAGATGTATGCAGCATTTTCTGTTACTTCTCTAAGAATATGAATTAAGGATTTAACTTATTGATCTCCTAATTAAATGTCATAATCAGAATACATAAACATGAAATTTAAATGTCTAGCTTACAGTTTAAAATAACAAGACTTTTTCCATATAAAAATTATAAACTATTTTTAAATGTAATTTAAATTTAAATTAGTAAGGAATTCTATCATTTTACATAAACTTTGTTTAAAAATAATCACTCACTAATATTTTTTTACTCAAAAAATCTTAAAAATAAAACTATTTTGTTTTTGGGCTATGAAGTTTTATTACTTTAATTTTATACTGTCAAATTTTTTTTTAAATATTTATTTATTTATTATTTATGATAAACAGAGAGAGAGAGAGAGTGGCAGAGACACAGGAGGAGGGAGAAGCAGGCTCCATGCTGAGAGCCTGACATGGGACTCGATCCCGGGACTCCAGGATCGCACCCTGGGCCAAAGGCAGGCGCTAAACCACTGAGCCACCCAGGGATACCCTATACTGTCAAATTAAGCAAAATTAAGCCACTGGCAAATACAAGCAATGGCATATTGCTTGTATTACTATATGAATGGGTCATTAAAATACATGATTTCTCTTTTAAGCAGAATTGAGAAGACCTTTGATATGGAGAAGACTGAATTTTTGTATACTTTAGACTCTGCCCTAAGCAGAAAGAGAGGAGACATGGTAAAGAAAGTAAGAGCTAAGGGATTCACGTGGATCATAGTGAGTCAGAAACAAGCCCTGAGCGAGTATTGGTGCTTAGAATCCACTTAGATACTCCAAAGATAAAGGGATAGGGGATAAGAGCAATACCATTGCCTCACCTCAGGGATTTTCCAGTCTAAGGAGACAATTGATATGCATTAAAAATAAATGAACCATACCAATGAGAATAAGCAGTGATGAATTGAATAGTTCATATTAAGCCACACTTTGAGTTCAAAGTACTGATCATAACGGACTTCACTCATGAGAGTCCATTATAATATTGCAACAGATGAAAGAAATCTTGGAATTAGAGCAGCTAGACATCATGTTACAATGCCACTTTTACCACTTTTTACCTGTATTGCTTTAGAAAAAATTGCATAATTTACTTTTAATTTTCTTATCTGTAAGATGGGCTAAAGGATTTGGTTTTTGTTTCATTTTGTAGAAATGAACTTTCTACAAGTAGACCATTGATGAACTACCATAAATAATAATTTAAGGACTCTTGGGCTTCCAGGGAAATCTCCGGTCCTCAAAAAAAGAAGGAAGAGGAGGAGCAAAGAGAAGATGGAGAAGAGAATTTGGATAGTGTCTATAAGCCTAGCCCTCTATGGGGACCGACACTAATAAGGGAACTGAGATAGCCAAAGTCAGATGGGAAAGCGAGGCTGTATTATCACAAGACAGGGGAGCCAAGCTATAGTCTGCATTCGTCTAGGGCTACTGAAGGAAAGAGTATCAATTTCCTGACAACCTGGATGCAAGTAGAGAAAAACCAAATTCTCTTTGCAAGAAAGTAATTTATTAAAGAAATATTTCAAGAAAAGAGAGAATCACTATATCGGAAAAGTTCAAGAGCTTAACAATCAACTTTTATAAAAAACATATAACTAAATATAATAATGATAAGGTCTCCATTATGGAATTACAAAAAAATCAAAAATAAGACTGAAGTCAGTACTGGTCAACAATAGCATATAAGTAGAGCTCAAATTTCTGCTTTCTTGTTTAGTTCAAGAGGATGGCCAAAATGTTGATTAGGCTGAAGCTTGAAGTCTAAAGACATCATATGTTCATGGTAAATTTTCATACCCACTAAAAAGAATGAAAACAGAGTTTATAAATCCCATATTAGTTGAAGGAAAAATATGAAACCAGAATAAAAATATAATTAAAAATTTTAGTCAAGAAAAAAGAGAAAAGAAAAAGGAACAGAGGATGAAAAGGAAAGTGAAAGAAAATAAAAATTAAAAAGTAAGAGATTAGTAATTCACATAAATATAAATGGACTGAAACGTCCAGATAAAAATCATTGATTTTCAGATAAGATTAAAAATAAAAATCCAACCAAACACTACTTACAAAAGTCATATTTAAAACTTCAGAAAAAAAAAAAAATAAATAAATAAAATAAAACTTCAGAAATAGGGATGCCCAGGGCTCTCAGTGGTTGAGTGTCTCCCTCCAGCTCAGGGCGTGATCCTGGGGTTCCGGGATCGAGTCCCATGTCAGGCTCCCCGCATGGAGCCTGCTTTTCCCTCTGCCTGTGTCTCTGCCTCTCTCTGTGTGTGTCTCTCATGAATAAATGTATTAAATCTTTTGAAAAATGAATTTTGTCTTGCTACACTAAGTATGACCTATTTATATATATATTTGTAAATATTATATATATTAATTAACACTGCAGATGTAGAGGAAAGCAGTTGATTTTTCTATGTTGCTCTTTTACCTAGCCTGCTCTAATCTTAAAGAGTTTTTTTGTTGTTGTTGTTCTAGATCATATTGCCTCAAATAACGATGCTTCTTTTGTCCCTTTACAATATTTCTACTTATTTTTTATTACTTATTTTATTGGCTGTACTCTTAAGGAAAAAAATTGAACAATAGTAATAATGACAGATATTTGGGGATGATTTTTTACTTTAATAGAAATTATACCTATCAAGCTAAGAAATCCCTTTTTCTTCCAATTTCTAGTTCACTATTAGAAAATTAAATCAGGAATGGATATTGGCTTCTACTCAATGTTGCTTCATATCTACGTAATGTTTTTGATGATGAAGTTGCTTTCATTTTTGAGATAAATATCACCTGGTAATGATTCATTTTCCATTTGTTATGTTGTTGGATTAAAATTGTGTTATGTTTTATTTAGATGTTTATATCCACGTTCAAAAAGTAGATAGACCCATAGTATTATTTTCTTTATGTGTGTATGGGGGGGGGTTGTTGTTGTTGGTTGGTTGGTTGTTTGGATTTAAGATCAGGGTTATGACGCTGGTTTCCTCACAGAACTGGGTAGGAAATTTTCTCTCGTTTTCTATTCTTTGGATCCATTTGTATCACATAGATCTTGTCATTTCCCCAGAGATCTGAATGACCAAAGGAAAAAGAATTATGGATTTCCCTCTCTTTCTCTTTATTTCTATGTCATTAGGTTCAGTATAATGATGAATAAGAAAGGATGTGATGGGATTCTTAGTCAATCTTGTTATTTGCAAGAGTGCAATTTGCTTTCCTTCTGAATCCAAGCAAGTCCTGGTTGGAACAGAGTACGTGGCTTCGGGGGCTGTAGTGCCCCCCATTCCTACCACTTTACCTAATGCTAATGTAAGATGTTTACACTTGGCTTTGAGTCTGTCTGAAATCTTACAGTCAGGAGGCATCCAAATACTATATGCAAATAAGGTGGGAAAGGACTGGGACACTTGTGGCCATCTGCCCTGCTTCCTAGATGCTCCCTTGTTCTCTTGGACTTCACTCATAAAACACAAGTTCAAAATGTCAATTGTTGTTTTAACACTGCAACAGCAAAGCATTAAACCAAGCACGCAGCCTTTCTGAGTGGGGAGCCATAGGTTGCAAACCCATGAAATCTGCCCTGATCTTTTTAAATTATTAAAATATAGTTGCATTGGGGTGTCTGGCTGGCTCCGTGTGAGGAGCCTGAAACTAGTGATCTTGGGATCATGAATTCGAGCCCCACATCAGGCATAGAGATTACTAAATAAATAAATAAGACAAAAAAAGTAGTTGCATACAATGTTTTAGTAGTTTTAGGTGTACAATTTATTGATTTGACAATTCCATACAATTCTCAGTGCTCACCACAGTAAGCGGAGTCACCATCTGTCACCATATAATATTTTTACAATACTAATGACTATACATCCCTAATACTGTATTTTTCATCTTCACAACTTGCTTATTTTATAATTGGAAGTTTGTACCTTTTAATCCCCTTCATCTGTTTCACCTTTCTCTCGCATCCCACCCCGCTGGCAGCCACCAATTTCTCCTTAGTATTTAAGAATCTGCTTGGGATTTGTTTGCTTGTTGATTTATTTTTGAGACTCTACATATAAGTGAAATCAGCTGGTGTTTGCCTTTCTCTGACTTATTTCACTCATATAAGACTATCTAGGTCCATCCATGTTGTTGCAAATGGCAAGGTCTCATCCCTTTATGGCTGAGTAATATTCCATCGTGTATGAATGCTACATCTCCTTGACACTTGGGTTGTCTCCATGTCTTGACTACTGTAAGTAACAGTGCAGTAAACAGGAGTGAATGTATCTTTCCAAATTAGTGTATTCGTTTTCTTTGAGTTAACTACTTAGTAGGGGAATTATTGAATCATATGGCATTTCTATTTTTACCTTTTTGAGGAATTTCCATACTCTTTATCACAACAGCTATACCAATTTATATTCCTACCAACAGTGCACAAAGGTTCCTTTTTCTCCACATCCATGTCAACTCTTTTTATTTCTTGTCCTTTGAGACTAGCCATTCTGACTGGTGTGAGGTAATATCTCATATCTAACGAAAGGAAGAAGATATCTGCAAATGATATATTTGATAAGGGGTTAGTATTCAAAAAAACTTACATAACTTATGTAAAAACTTATATAACTCAACACCAAAAAAATAATCCACTTAAAAAATGAGCTGACGTCCTGAAAGACATTTTTCCAAAGAAAACATACAGATGGCCAACAAACATAGGAGAAGATGCTCAACATCACTAATCATCAGGGAATGCAAATCAAAACCGCAGTGAGACACCATCTCACACCAGTCGAAATGGTTGGTATTAAAATGTGTCCTGTTTTTAACCAAAAAGCTAGTTAGAAGCTACTCAATTATTAAACCATATTTTGAATAATTTAAAATGTCCATACATATTGAATATTTAAAACATCCAAATAGGAAAAATAAGTCATTATTTTTATCTCTGTCATTTAGGGATTTTACCTCACATTAGTCATCCATTAATACATATCCTTCTCCTATTTTCAGCTTACTACTTTTTTGACTTGATGTTTTTGTCTTGATAATTTGTAGTATATATGTTTTATTGATCACTTATTTTGGTCCATTTCATTTTTTACTTCAATTTTTCCAAGCCTGCTTTTTATTTTTATTCTTTTAGTAGTTAAAGAATTTTAACTCATGCTTCACATTTTTTCCAACAGTATGTAGCATAGGGGCACCTGGGTTAAGCAGGTCAGGTCAGGATCTCCGGGATCTGGGATCACCCTGCGTCTGGCTCCCTGGTCAGCGGGGAGCCTGATCCTCCTCCTTACTTGTGCTCTCTGTCACTATCTCTGTCTCTCCCTATCAAATAAAGAAATAAAGCCTTTAAAAAAACATGTAGAATTAATGTAGAGAATTAATCAGGATCTATTCGCCTTCCCAGTATCCATAGGATATTATTAATTCCTTTCAACCTCCCCTTCACAGTCTTCACATTCCTGTTAAACAAGAACAGGAATGTTGTTTAACATAACCCTATTCGTATTATGACTTAGTTATTTCTTTTTTCAACAATTTTTCTTGCTCTTTGCCTACTTTCTTGGACTCCGGGAACTTATTTTTGGGGATACAAAGAAGTATATGCTCAAAAGCCTATCTGAATCTCCACATGGATGTGTTAACTTGTCTATATCCACTGGTTTCACTCTGAGTGAGCTCATGGTTTTTCTCCTACACGGAGTTCTCCACCGGTGTCTATCACCTCATTATGGCAAAACCACCTAATTTATTATCAAGGCCAGACACCTGAGTGCCATCATGGTACAGCTGCCGCCCTCATGACTTTCTCTTCTTACCCACCAGCAGTTCGCCACTAAAATCTAGTGGTTTTTGCATTCTAGAATTCTATACTGTTTTCACTTCTCCCCATCACCACCACCATCACCACCCCCAACATCTTACTGCACTTTGTCTTTATCTCTCACCTAGAAAATAGGGAAAGGCTTTGAGTTGCTGCTGCTCTGTCTGCCTACAGTCAGTCTCCTCCCAAGCCATTCTTTTCCATGGCAGGGTGGTAGTCACAAAATACACATTTGATTTTGTTCCCAGCCTTGTCTCTGACTTAAATTGTTCTCCTATATTCCCTTTGTTCATCGGAAAAATGCTAAATTTCACAGGGTGCCTTATAAGAACTCAAATGTTCTAAGCCTCTGTGGTCCAGATTGGGCCATGTTGCATAATTGTGCCCCCTTTATTCAGTTTTTTATGATTTTTCATGCTTCCATGCAAATGGCACCTTGCTCATGCTCCTGTCTGGCTCCTCCCTCCCCCAGTCATCCAGTGCCTTCTATAATTTCTTTACCTTCACAATCCCTTTCTGAGCAAAGCCCTTCCTTTACATTTTGCAAAACCGAACTTCCTAAAATATGCCTTCATGGTATCAGTTAACACCACTCTTACTGCAGTTACAACTCTGCATTACTTTGTGTGATTGTTAAATAAATGTCTATCATCATCATTAGACAAATTAAACATCATTGTACATTTTGCATATTTCTCCCATTGTTTAGCCAGATGTCTTCCATGTATTGAGTTTCAACAAATAGTAAATGTATGAATCAACAAATGAATAAGTTGATAGTCGTTTTCGCTGGAGTATAACCTTGGCAAATTCTTTCAGTGAGGCTCTTTGGATGATCAAATGTTTGACTGTCGCCTACATTTGAAAGCCAAAATAACAGAATAAGTCTCTAAATTAAAAATACTTATTTTTTTTCTAAAACCTAAATGAAGGTTTTGACTCAGTCTTCTAGAAAACAAGAGTAGTCAGTGAAATTTTCAAGCTGAAACTTTTCCTTATCTTTTGTCTGTAGGATGCTTTATTTTCTTCTGGAAGTTTTTAAAATTCTCTGTTTACCTTGAAAATAAATTCCTTCATAGTTCACTGAGACGCATTTATAAAGGTATGACTTTTTTTTTTTTTACATTGCTTGAAACTCAGTGACACTTTCAATCTGAAAAATATGCTTATTATAGACAAGGGACACCTTCTATAATGTATTTTGTTATTATTGCCACTGCTTTCACTCTGATCTTTTTTTTTAAAGAATCCCTATTATTTAGATATGGACATGCTGGATTGATTTTTTTTTAGAGAAAGAGAGACAGACAGTGGGAGGTGTGCACGAAGGGGCATAAGGAAAAGGAGAGAGGGAATCTTAAGCAGGCTCCAAGCCTAGGGCAGAGCCTGACGCGGGGCTTGATTTCACGGCCCTGACATCAAGATTTGAGCCAAAATCAAGAGTCAGATGCTTGACCAGCTGAGCCACCCAGGCTCCCTGGATTGATTCTTCTTATTCTCTATGTATGCGTCATTTTGCCACAAATTCTAAGAAATTACCATGACATTTTATACAAGACTATTAATTTTATTTTTAACCATGTTCTTCTGTGGTTCATTTTGTCACATTCTACTTTGATAATAAAATATTTGGTTTCCCCCAAAAAATGTATTTTCTTAGTTGTCAACGCTTAAAAGACTTGCTATCCTATTTCTTTCGGAGGATTCGGAATAGAATTTTTAAAATTTTCTTCTGTTCTCTGATCTTTTTGTTCCAGGCAAGATATTTTTGTTTTTTATCCAAGTCCCTGTCTTTAATGCTCTTATTTATGTAATAGACCTATTTTTTGCTTTGTTTTCTGTTGTATTGATGAATGAATGTCTAAGTTACATAGTATGGGTAGATGGCATAGGCTTAGCCCAGCAGATTTTCAAGTATCTTTCTCCAATAGAATATTGTAGTGCCTAGACTTTGCCTTACTGGGGAGAGGGGGTAGTATGTCTTGACTGGACAACCTTATTTTAGAATGCAATGAAGTTTAACTGGTATATCGACTGAGCCCATCCCAACTACATATACACATTACCCACCTCTTACTTGCAGTCAAATCAAGGAGAGGCTTTTGTTTTGGTATATCTTTTACTGGGTATATCACCTTTCTCTTTACACACCTTTCCTTCCACCGCCTCACCTGTATTAGACATCAGAATTGCCTCAAAGCTCTTCTCCTTCATCCATTGAAGGGATTATCCCCAGAGAAGTCGTTGATTCTCTTTAGAGAACAATTGGATTTTTGTCCTGGGATCAGTGCTTCTTCTGCCTTCTACTTAGTGAAATGGACCAGCCCAGCCATGTAAACAAGGCCCAGGTCTTCTGATAACTGACCTAAGATTTCTTTAATTAGTTTACTCTGGGCTTGCGTTCTACTAAATTCTTCTTCTTTTTTTTTTCCCCCTGTGAGTGTGTCAAGCTAATATTTTCTCTACTCATCTTTATTTTTTTAAAAGATTTTATTTATTTATTCATGAGAGACATAGAGAGATAAAGAGAGAGAGAGAGAAGCAGGCTCCATCCAGGGAGCCTGACGCAGGACTCGATCCTGGGACTCCAGGATCATGCCCTGGGCTGAAGGCAGGCACTAACTAAACTGCTGATCCACCCAGGGATCCCCTCTACTCATCTTTAGACTGATCTCATCTGCTGTCACCCAGTATTTTTTTGTTCGGTTCATGACGGTCTTCTTGTTTTCTAGCACTGTCAAGGATTTAGCCCATTTGTTCTCTCTCTTCCCCATTTCCTGGCCATAACATATTAAAAAGGTTTGTAAGAGATTAAGCAATTTAAAAAAATGGCCTGCTATCTTCATTCAATCTCCTCCATTTCTTTTTCTGGTCCTTCTAGACCATACTACACTAGGGTGGAATATGTTCTGTAGTCTCTATGACATCAAGCATGAGGCCATATTCCCTAATGATTTTCAACAAATACATAGTACTAATAAAAGTGCGGCGGGTTTAATTCACTCCTTATAATTATTTTGTTTTATAGAATGCCCTGTGCTAAAGGGTAATATTTTTAATAAAATTTGTATTACCAAAAATTGAATCACAAAACAACCTTTTTGCTCTTAATAAAATACTTAAGTTTAGATTAATTTGGACTCATAATAAGGATTTTTATTATAAAGTTTTACTAGTTATATGTGTATTTCTGCTATTACACACAAAAAAGGATAGATTACAATGGAATATTACTCAGCCATCAGAAAGAATGAATATGTACCATTTACATCGACATGAATGGAGCTGGAAGGTATCATGCTGAGTGAAAAGTCAATCGGAGAAAGACAGTTATCATATGGTTTCACTCGTATGTGGAATATAAGAAATAGTGAAAGGGACCATAAAGGAAGGGGGGAAATTGAGTGGCAAAAAATTAAAGAAGACAAATCATGAGAGACTCCTAACTCTGGGAAACAAACAAAGGGTTGTGGATGGAGAGGTGGGTGCGGGGAGGGGGTCCCTGGGTGACGGACATTAAGGAAGGCAGGTGAAGAAGTGAGCCCTGGGAGTTATACTCTATATCGGCAAACTGGATTTAAATAAAATTTTAAAAAACGGACAAATTAGGAGAAGAAATTCAATAAAAACAAACATTAATAATTCTCATTTGCTCCTTGATCCACACACTCAGAATCTTCTCAATCTTCCATATAATCTTTTTGACCTTGACCTTGCAGTTCTACTTGTAAAATCGTTCACAGCACATTAAGGACAAATGGAGCAGCCAGCCATTCAAACAAAGGAGCTGGGAATCTTTAATCTTTGGTTAAACATATTCTTTTTGTACTTCTCTAATGCTGATATATAGTCACTGTTGTGTTAAAATCAATCATAATGTAACTCATAATTCCCAATTGGTTAGCGATCTTTATTTACATTTCTTGTAATTGAATAAAAGTAGTCCTAGCTTAGTTCTTTGTTATGGAAAAATTTGCCCTGAAAAGAATGCATATATTTGAATTTTCATCCAGACTCTGCATAATTTGTTTAAATAAGTTTTCATGTAGTAAGCAAATGGTGACCACCCCAGATCGTTTTTCACTGAACTACACAAAGTCAAAGCAGAATGTTCATTTCCATGAATGTTACGTTTTCGGAGCTTCATGGAGAGTTGTTTAATGCATCCTACTGGGTGCATACACTGTAGTAATGCTTCATATATTAAAAAATTTCTACCTTCAAGCTTTTAATGCATGACTATTAATGCATCTTGTAATTAAACACGGTTCTCCAAAAGTATTCCCAGTGCAAACTTCTTCCTTTCCATAGCCATTTTGACTGTTCCACACTGAAGGTATCGCCAGTACATCTTTTTTCTCTGGTAATGGTTTCCATTAGCATCATTCACAATCTTTTACTTTTAATCTGTAAGGCTTTAATGTCAGAAAGGGAGATTGATGTTACCGCTGCTGTTGAAATATTAGGTTTAGACTAAGTGCACTGTAAAGTGACATGAGAAGTTCAAGGTGTCTCAGTCCTAACAGAATCCACTCATTATTTAATTAGGCTCTGAAAGCTCTTAGCAGAAATTTCTGGCCTTATGTGAAAAACCTTTCAAGAGGTGCACATCACTGAAAGCTTCAGTTATAAGGGTGCCTTATCGTACAAATATAGTTCTGATATTTTGGAAATTATGATATCTGACAGCCACGAGTCTTCAGATAATTCCCTCATCCCCTCTGGTTTTTCTCTGCTATAATTCTACATCTATTTATCTGTTTTCCTGATTATTTCCACCCTGTAAATGTTACAGTGGAATTCACATCATAAAAACATAGTTTCTTTAAACCATATTTGCTTCTTGACCCGTGTTTATCAAATTAATGTAAAAATTTTTAAGTGGTCTAAATCCACAAAAATATGCTTTTCAGAGCATATGGCAACATAAACATTTGCTTTAAGGTGGAAAAATCTTAAGTTTGATAGAGTTTTATGGTTAAGGTGTGCTGGTCCCAATAATGGTCACAAGGAACTGAGTTAGAAGGCACAGTCTGCATTTTCATACATTTAGCCTTTTTAACTTATTTCCTGTTAAAATAACTAGACATAATATTATAGTATTGTAAATGATCGAAAGAAATTCTGACACTTGGTCCAGTCAGGCACTTCGATCCCCAATTTTTGTACAGCTGTGTGTCACAGTTCAATCCCATCAGATGAGGAGGACTTGAAGCTCATATAAGTGGTTCTAGTTTTAGTTGGGACTAAACACCATTTTTAGATTCTTGAAGTGGTGTTTCTCAGAGCTTAACTCGGTGTAAGCTCTGAAGCCTGGCAGATGAACCTCTGAATCCCGCCTCTGCCGTTTCCAAATGGGACCCGTCAAATCACGTAACCTCTCTAAGCCTTGGTTTCCTCATGAGTAAACAAGGCGCGATAGGCCCTGACTTTATAGTTATTGTGAGATGTAACCGAGATGGTAGGTATTTGCCTTTAGCGTGGTGCCTGGCCCCTAGTCGGTGTTCAGTAGATGTTTAATGTCACTCTGCTCCTGTACTCACTTGAGTAGCTATGAATGGAGAGAAACGATCCTGGTTGCATAACTAAGTTTGTTTCTAAGCCCATTGTGTCCTTAACTAATGGCTACACAGGAAGAGATGACACACACATGTTGCCATGGGATGGTATGAAACACTTGCTACGACACATCTTGGTGTCTGCATTTGACCATACTTCCATACTACAGTGTGTGTATTGTTGGCTTTGTGTGTGTGTGTGTGTGTGTGTGTGTGTGTGTGTGTGTCTGTTTACCTTGCACCTTTATTTACTTCTTAAAACAGATCTTTTGTCCCAGGTCACAGGAATGGATGAGAAACTCAGTGTAGAGCAATAATAGCATTTTATCCACTCTGGTCACAGGTTCTAAGGTAAGGATGGGGGCCTGTGGACCTGCTAAGTAGAGTAAAAGTAAATCCCTGAGATTTCTTAAATTGTATATATTACTGTTACAGTGATTTGCTCATAAATACACCGATTATATTTTTTCTGCTTAATATAAATTTCCCCAGATTTTCTGATCAATAACTTGAAATGTGCATTAAAAATTTAACTTTATTTTTTTTATTTTTATTTTATTTTATTAAAAAAGTTTTTTTAATTAGAGGTCAATTTGCCAACATATAGCATAACACCCAGTGCTCATCCGCCCAGTGCCCCCCTCAGTGCCCATCATCCAGTCACCCCAACCCTCCACCCACCTCTCTTTCTACTACCCTTTGCTCATTTCTCAGAGTTAAAAAAAATTAACTTTATGCATTTAGCA
This sequence comes from Canis lupus baileyi, assembly GCF_048164855.1. Classification (NCBI taxonomy): domain Eukaryota; kingdom Metazoa; phylum Chordata; class Mammalia; order Carnivora; family Canidae; genus Canis; species Canis lupus. The sequence continues at coordinate 42,898,634 of NC_132851.1, read as the reverse complement.
TTAGGTGTTAGAACTCTCCAATGACAATACAGTCAACATGTCACCCAACTTGCTTCAGAAGAGAGGCTTCAGTTACATTTCAAAGTTATACGCATCTAATAAAATATCTAAACAGGTGTATACAAATGATTTTTCTGAAAAGATAGATATTTTATTTGGTCTAAAATACTCGTTTAACAGGTGGAGCTGGCCAGAGGGATTGTGGAGTCAGACACCCAAACTCTGCTGAAACTCCTTTTCTGCTCTTACTTTCTTCTACTGTACCTGCTGCTGGGGGACTTGGTCATTGGCAGTCACATCTGAGAACTTTTGGGCCAGACATGTAAAGACCTGCTTTTTCTGTCCCATCATCAATAGTTTAGTGTTCCAGGGATTACCCTGTTATTAATCGACTCAGATTACTTGTCTCCCAACCCTCATCCTTGCTTTAGATTATGGGGCTGGGTTGGTGAGGTATTAGGATCGACTAGTCTAGGTTATAAATCCATCCCATCGCCTGGGCTGTGGGGTCTGTTACATAAGATGATGGACAGGAGCACCAAAGATATTCTCAGACATACACACACACACACACCCAATAAAGAATTTACTCCATTTATGTAAGTATGCTATCAAAAATCAACCTATAATTTGAAGACAAGAATCCATGTGATATTTAGGATAATATCAATATTTCCAGTTTGGCTTGGATAAGAGAGTGGAAGTAATAGAAAACGAGTTTTGGAGTTTAAATTGGGACTGCACCTTAGTAAGTCTTGTTTACAGGTCTAGAAGATTTGGCTCTGTTGCTGAAAGCCTTGGATATTTTCTGAGAACACGTACTATAATGAGAGCTATATTTCAGTGCCCTGTAGCTGGGATTTTAGTTTGGATAGTAGGTGGTAGCTAATAGAGATGAAAAGATCTCTAGAATTTCAGTAGATTCAGGAAGAGGTGAGAAGGTTATTACGATAGGTTCAATATGAGTTAATGAGAATCCTAAGCTGGGGAGAAGACTAAAATGAGGGGTGAGGGAGACGTCATCAAAGTATGCGCAACGGGATTAGGTGGCTGTCACCTGAGCAGGGAATCAATCGGGGACAGGAATAGAAATAATGAAGACTAAGACTGCAAACCCAGCTGATTATGAAGATTGTGGTGCTTTTATGAAAAAGAAAAATTGTAAAACATCGCAGGAGGAGCTGATTTACAGGGGAAAAAATAATGAGCTCTTTTTTTTTTTTTGGCATATGGTATTTGAAGTTTAGGAAATGTCCAGAAGGCAGTAAATTCAAGGTGCTAGAACTTCACAGAACTATCAGTTGCTAGACTTGCATGTGCAATCAATTATGGATGAGAGACAGTCCTATGATTACATGTATATGTGTGTGTGTACAGACACACGCACGTACACACATGTGTGTATATATATACACTGTGAATATGTGTGTGTATAGTATGTGCGTGAGGGCAGGGGGGTGTAAGTATGCATGTGTCTAGAAAGAGACAGAAAATAATCTTTTGTGGGAATGTTACTGTGTAGAGTGAATTGGGATGTGACATTAGGAGACTATAGACCTCATTCCTGCAAATAATGGTTAATTTTTATAATTAGGGGAAACAGACTAGAAATGATAACTGTTTTCTAAAATCTTAGAGGCTGTTAGTTGGAAGAGAAATAGGATGACAATCTGGCAGAGACTGCAAGAGATGAGATTTTAATAGAGGAACTAGGATCCTGTAATTCAGATCCAACAACCTCCAGTTGTTAAGGATGATATTTTCACTCATATAAGGACCATGACTTAACATCTACCGAGGGCCAGACGTGCGACTAAATCAACTTGTATTAGTTTCCAGTGGTTGCTGTAACAAATTACCATGTTAATAATGGAGGTTCTTTTTGGCGGGGGTGGGGGGGTTGAGGGAGGTTCATTTCTTTTTTAAACAGAGAAATGATGAATGTGCCCCAGAAACCTAGCTCCCATGAGTGAAATGTGGAGGTCGGTTTCAAATGTAGACCTGCTACAGGGTGTCTGTGACTATTTTGCATGTGATCAAGCTTCTGAAGGGACAAGGACCACGTGATACCTTTTCTACTAGAAATATTTAGGTGCAGCAATCCAGTACCATCACGGACGTGACCTAGAGTTCTTCCACAGAGCGAAGAAAATAGGTTTTCCTTGTTATTTATGGTTCGCAAATACCTTTTACTTCTCTTTAAAAGAATAACTCGAAAGGAATAATATAGGGACCTTCCCAAAGGAATATTTAGAGTAACTAGAGAGACTGTAAGCCCCTTCTTATCCTCACTGGCAAGGCTTATCTTCTCCTATGTTTTTTGCTTGTTCTTGTTACAGCTTGTAAGCTTAATTAAACTCGGCTTTATCTTTTTTTTTTAGTTAAAACAAAACAAAAAGAAATTCTGTGGGAATAAAATAATTCCCGATGGGCTTAGACATTTTTTGGTAGGTCATACTAATTTCATTTAATTCAGTTCAACAAAGAGTTGCTGAATCGGTATGAGCCCCAGTCATGGGGGTGGTGCTTCAGGGAATAACAAAGATACAAAAGAAAAACAATCTCTGTACCCTAGTGACTGACCAGTAGGTCGACGTGTGCTTGTGCGTACAGAACAAAGGGATGAAAGTTAAAACTAGTATAGAAATGACTATTATTTAAGATAAAATAGGCTCCATACTTTGAAATGGATTCAAACAAACTGTGATGGGTCATTAAGAGAGCAGGGAGGTTCTATGGAAGGCTTTATGCTGAAAACACCCTTTGACATAGGCTTTGGAGGGTATGGAGCGAGGAAGGAATACAGTCCATGGGGAGGAAAATAGGCAGAGATTAAGTAAGGCATTTACCGGAAACAGCAAGTATACTTGGGCTGTTATATGGGAACCACTACAGAATGGCCTGACATCATCATTGGGGTCACGCTGAGGACAACCCTTAATGCCAAAATGTGATATTCACATTCCATTTCATTCTTCCTGTTTGGAAGGTTTTTGTACAAGTGAGATACTCGATGGATTTAGACTGCAGGAATATTTATTTAGCAACATTGCAAAAATAGTTTGAAGTGGGACCAAAGTGCAGTCAGAGAACTGGTTAAGAGTCACAGTAAGAGGTAATGAGAAACCTGTTATAAGTGGTGGAAATGGGAACAGAAAGGAAGGGATTGATTTAAGAGCCCCAGTAAGGTAGCATTAACAAGACCTGGAAGTAATTGGAAATAAAAAATGATTCCATTGGGTAGCCAAAGGTGACCTTGGAGAAATAACTACTAGGAAGACACAGATGTATAAAATGGAAAGAAGGCCATAAGATTACTTTTGAACTTTTCAACTAAACATATATTTTCTCTGACGGTTTTTCCTAATGCTGCATTACATTTGCTTATTCACTTTATTAGTACATTTGGTTCAGTGACAACACAAATCAGCTCCTGAGCTGAGTGACACAAGGAAACCTAAGACACAGTCCCTGACCTCATGAAAACCATAACCATTCTGAGGAAGATAGGACACCAGATGGTGACTCTGGGACACTTATTTGTATGGGGATGATGAGAGCTTTCTTACCTCTCTGTGGTCATCTTGGTGAATATTTAGTGACATAGGAGGCCGTGAATGTTCATTCAGGAATGATTGATAGAGTAAGTAGTAGATACTACAGAAATTCAGAGGAGTAAAGATCATTTTTTAATTTGGTCAAGCAGTTACTCTGATTAAGCCTTCATGGTAGGGCTATAAAAGTAGTCTCCACCTTCAATGCATTTACAGTTTAGGCCTGGGAGACAGACACACTGTAAATAAATAAGTGCAATCAAAAGTTAACAGATACAAGATGGATCCAAAAAATGCACTAGAGACCACAGCATGTTTATCTTTCCAAATTACAGTTCTTTTATTTTCTTTTTTATTGTCCTTCATTCATAGAAACAAGTAACTAATGATGGTAGAGACTATAGGAAACATAAAAAAGTGAATTCAATTTTTCTCATATAAAAATTCATCTTTATTCAAATATCTTTTTATTCTAAAATGAACTCATCTCCTTTATGATGACTTAAGTTTCAATTTTGGGTGAGAATTTAACTAATGATTTAAAAATTATGCCCATTCCTTATTATGCCATCAGAGTTCGCTCCAACCACAATTTACTCCTGCTCCTTCCTTCTTATCCAATTCGAACTTTACTTACAGGTGTGTTACTGTCACCCTAAGCCTGACCTCCTTGTGTGTGTGCATGTGTGTCCTCTAGTAACTAACACTATGCCTGGTACACAGTAGGTGCTCAACAAATGTTTAGAAAATCAAATAGAGTTTTTTTTTTTTCCCTTTTGACTCAACAGCTTAATACCTGGAGACATGTGGTGCTAATATTTAAGATGGATTGGTTCATTCTGTTCAAGTAGCACATAACCATTCACACACCATTGAATTTAGTGCTATTAAAGGGTAATTTCCCTTCTGGGAATTGTGCCTGTTGCAGATATATTTTACATATTCAGTCTCTTTTATCATCACTAGGCAGGTAAAGAGATTAAAATAAAAGTTTTTTTTTTCAAGTATACAGCTGTACACGTAGACTGCATTTGGAAATGCCTGTGTATCCCAAGAAAAAATATGGAATTACTCTTATTCAACATCCTTACACCCAGACCGACCCAGAAGTCACCTTTCTTCTTTAAAGATGAAAATACTAACATTTGATGTCTGTACTGCAATAGCCACTCAAATGAAATAGTAAAGCTCTAATTTCCTCCTTTTTGTATCAGTGTAATACAACTCAATGGAATTAATTGAAAGCCCTGTTTTGACCGATTTTACAGTTTGGCCCATCATGATACTTTCAATTTGTTTCATTTTGTTTAGTGTCATGTTTTTACTATTGCCTTTAGTTCACACATTTTAATAGCTTGGAAGAGAGCTTTTGTGTTTTATTTCCTCAAATAAGTTCCTTCTAGGGCATGAAAACTTAACACTTCGTAGCCTCTCAAATCTATTGTAGAGAACTTCATGGCAAATTGCTTCAACATATAGTCTCTCCCTTCTCATTACACCTCTGTGACTACGTATTACTATTCTTATTTGATTTTTACTAAAAACCTAAGGCCTAAAGAAGCCAAGAGACACCTGGAACTCACGTGTCCCGTAGGTACCTTGAGTAGAGCCAGAGTGGAAGTATTTGGGTTCTTCCAAGAGTTCTCTCAATCTTCAGATAAATAAATCGGCCACATATGACCAAATAGCACTGGATATTTATGCTGAGTAATAATAGCTAACATTGTGAGCATTTACACACTCCTAAGTGTTCTAGATGCATTAGCTCATTTAATCCTTACCGGGATTCTGTAGAAAGAGAGGCACAAAGAAACTCTCCCAAGGAAAAGACCCCTAGTAAGTTGTTGAGCGAGAGGATGCAAGCCCGGCCAGGCTGCACTGTGTCGCCTTAAATGTCACTCTCATTGCTTGTGCTTCCATGACAGGAACAGGTTTAATGAAACAAACGTAAACTGATAATGCCTTCTAACCTACATTTCCTATCAGGAAGCTTCGAGAAAGTTATCCTTGAGCCCTGTAATTCTTTGAAGTACTTTGATGGCAATTGAATTTGTTTCCACACTCTAAGAAGTAATTTTTAATAATGGTCCCTCTTTAATGTTTTATATTTAATATCTGATTAGAATTTTACTGCCTGGAAAATTTCTTCCTAGTCATTGCATAAGTTAGTGTTACTGAACTTGGTAACATAAATGTTGGCCAACCCCACCAAAAAAAGACCAAATTTTAGAGAGGTCACATGATGAGCACAAAGTGCTTTGTTAAAGTGGCTTAGCCAAGCTCAAACCCAGATCTTCCAAGGCCATTCCCATATTGAATAAAGATGTGAGCATAATAAATGAGCATAGTGTGTGTGTGTGTGCATGTTGTATACTGACTGTTCCTTAAAAAAGTAATAACCTGGGGAGAGGCATGACCTAGTTAGCTGGTCTTCAAGTCTCCTAGGCTAGGCTGTCATTCCCTTGAAATATGATCAACTCCTAGATGAAAGTCCTCGTCTATCTAATGACAAATAGCCAAATGAAAAGATTTAATTGTCCAAATACTTTTTGGAAAGTTTCTAGGTGTACATATGTATTGGGTATTTTAAAATAATTAATTCCTTTTAAAAGTTAACTCTTGAATAAGTAACAGATTTGCTTATTCATTGATTCATTGCTTATTCTAATAATTACTGGTGAGCTTATTTACGTGATGGAAAAAAGCCCAGCTGGTAAGACCACCAAATCACATTTTGTTTTCTTTTCTTAAACTCAATCTGATTCATGCTCTAACTCACAGGGCAAAATGCTTCTAGGAAGAGCATGTAGGTGTATGTATTTTATTCTATTACTAGCTGAAGAGACACACAGAAGTTTCTGACACACAAGCTGTGCCCGTATTTGCTTAACGCTATTTAAATTATTTTTCATCTTGTGCTCAGGGCATTTCATGTGGCTTTGGATCATTGAATGGAATAATGTAAAATTAAAGTTTTAAATTATCCCTGGAAGCCTACAATTAGCAGACATCCTCAAGAAAACTAAGCAACTAGAGTAAATCATTATTTCCTCTGAAGTTATTTATTTTTCTTAAATTTCACATCGTAAAAAACCCATAAATCATTTTATTATTGTATCTTAGCCCCAATTTGAGTGCACTAACTTATCAGTAATTATTTAAAGTATGCCTAATCAAATAGGAATAATAATACATAATATGTTATGCATTATTAAAAATTCTTAACATCAATCAAAAGGAGACTATTTGTTACTCCCAGTGATTTATACAGAGAATTATCATAGTATTCTGTGCATTCGAAAGTGTGGACAAAAAATTAAGTCAAGCAATTTCCTTGAAGTCATAGTATAAACATCTGAGCCTTTTTGGTGTGCTGATGAGAGCCCACCTTGCCTAACAATAGCTTATGAAATAGCAGGAGTGAAAAATAAAGGTGTAGGTTTGTTGTTTCTGGTTAATATCTATACCTATTCTAAGTTCTTAAAAATGTTCCTAAGATGGTAATAAATTCAGGTTCCCACTTCTTTTTTTTTTTTCAGAGTTTAAAGTCTATACTGGGAGATACTGTACATTTTAAATAGTGTATAAAATATCATAAAAATAGCCTGTGAGCTTCACCAGAGCACCTACTATGAGCCTCCTCTAGATCCTAACATGGTACCTGACACTCGGTGACCTCAGCAGAACTCCGTTGGCCAAACCAATCAATGCCTTCTTCCAAGAAGTCTTCCTGGATGTTCTGTGTTATTGCACAGGAGCAATTCATTTCCAACACACGGATGTTACATTCTCCTGTAATGGGCAGTTTCTGCATGTGTGTGTGTTTATTGGGAGGACAGGAGGAAGCTTATTTCCATGAATAAATTGTGATGCCATTAGGCATAATGGTTACAACACATGGACTTTAGATAACTCTGTACCTTCCCTAGCACATATACTTGATAAGCATCTTTCTCCCAGTGAATAAAAACAGAATGAAGCATCTGCTTTCATAGTACCTAACACGTACCCCTTTTCTGTGCTGTCTTCCATTTTGATGTTACTTTTCGGCCTTGGTGTCTCTATCAAATGCTCTATTCCCCTGCCTGTTAACTGAAAGAGATTTCTCATCACTCCATTATCCCTAAATATAAATTGGTTTCCCCAAGTATTTGCAGTTAATCATTTAGTCATTATAGGGAATGAAAACTATAGATTCTTCTGGAGGGATATCTGGTTAAAGTAATGTAGGAGATTGACAGAAAAGGAAAAAAAGCATTCATTTATATCCTATTTTGGAGTAGCCTCCTAGACATCATGCTAGCTTGAGGTCACACCCACAAAAAAGATTAGATAAATAGATGCTGCACCTCCTCCACCACCCTGAGCTCCACATAAACACACATACATGCAAACCCTTCAGCAAACTTAAAATCTCCCAGAGTTGGCCCTGAACATCTGCACATCAGAAAAAAAAAAATCACAATGATACACTCAGTTGTTGATATTTACTATACTAGACCCTTTTGTACAGTATTTCATTTCATCTCAATCCCATGAGGTGAAGTGCTATTACCCCATTTTACAGATGAGAAAGTTGAGGCTTAGAGGAGCCATGCATGTTGCTCAAGGCCACTAGACTATTTGCCAGAGAGCTAGAACTTGATTCCAGATCACTAGGACTTGAAACCCATTTCCTTTTCAATATTGTTGCCCCTAAAATCTGATGCTATTCAAACACTGATCCTACAAGTAACACTGGAGAGGATGAGTAGCACCAGGGTGGGTCCATTAGTCAGGATCTCAGAAGACAGAGAAGGCACATCCAACTGAGTAGGTCGAGAAAAGGTAAACCGACGGTTTACAACCTAGTGGCAGTACCCTCGTGCCAGTTACAGTAGACATGGTTAAGGCCTGGAGGCCTGAGGGTGTGGGCCTCTGGAGTATGGAAAGAGAGGTAGCAAAGGGAGGGAGGTGGGAGGGGAGACGGAGGTGCCAGGCAAGGCTATACCTCTTGGTCCAGGAGTGCGGCCAGGTACAGAGATCCTGGGGGTGGGCTGGGCTGGGGGCATGGTCTTGCCGGTCTTCATCATTGGCTGAATCCAACTGGAAGCCAGAAGACAAGGGAGCTTGAGGACTTACTTTGTGCCCATCAGCTGAGGACAGAGGAATGTTCAGAATGGATTTGGGTTAGGCAGCAAGGAGTGTTAGCAGTACATCTTCTCTGCTCCCCAAGTTATCGATGATCTATTAGGGAACAAATGCTCATTAAGAAAACCTCCTAAACTTGATCATACCCATAATTAATCGGCATGCTGAGTGTTTCAACGTGCGTTAATCGAGGTGGGTGTTGTATTTCATCCCCAAATATAAATAAACTATTGCAACATTCAACACTTTTTTTTTTGAAGATGAATGTTTTTGGTTTAAAATTTAAGAACGATAAAGCTTATTTAGTTTGACCTTCCTACTACTTATTAGTTGTTCTACTCAGTTTTCTTTTTCTCCTTTCTTTTCTTTTTAGGACCACCTCAGAAAATAGTGTCCCCCAAACAAGAACATGAAGATAGGAAACACGACAAAGTGACAGATAAAGGAAGTGAAAGTGGGACTTCCTGTAATGAGCTCTCCACTTCCAGCTGTGACAGCCACTCAGAGGCGAGCACTCCGCAGGACAACCCACCCAGTGCCCAGCAAGCCACAGCTCACCAACCCAACACCTTGACATTGGATCGCCCTTCCAAAAAAGCACCTGTGCAGTGGATGCCCCCGCCAGACAAACGCAGAAACAGTGAACTCTTTCAGACGCTCATCAGCAAGTCCCGGGAAACAAATCTATCCAAAAAGAAAGTCTGTGAGAAGCTTAGTGTGGAAGAAGAAATGAAAAAGTGTATTCAGGATTTTAAAAAAATCCACATTCCAGATTATTTCCCAGAGCGCAAACGCCAGTGGCAATCGGAACTGCTGCAGAAGTATGGGTTATAGTAATTGTCGCGTTCCTGCGGTATGTCGATGACATTCGATGTTTACTACAGTGTCACCACCTGACTATATCCTAACGGTGGTCAGTGTGATTCCTTGCTGCTCTTTCTTTTTGTGAACAGTGGATGTGGGACAGTATTTTCTTTCTCTCCTTTTTTTTTTTTTTTTTGGTTGTTGTTGTTGTTTTAGAAATATGATTTTGAAGGAGAAAAATAAGTGTTTAATCAAAATGGCATATCTGACTCAAACCATTTTTGCAAGAATGAAAGTAAAATGTGCATGATTAAGAAGCTTCAAATCTTGATTTTTGAACTGTGGTCAACTGGATATGTTTGTCATTTCGTGACTCACCAAAAACAAACCATCCTATCACTCCGACTAAAATGACAATATGGGTGAAGCAACATCAAGTAAAATGTTAGATGATGGTTTTGGGACCCCAGTCCAAAACTGTTTAAATGTTAATGCAATAAAACAAGTATTATTTTTGCATGAACACAATGTAACAAATAAATCACAAGACGTAGGGAAGATCTGTTTGTTGCTTGGGAAGAAAATATTACAAAAAATAAAAATAAAAAAATGTTTCAGGCAAAGCCTATAAATGTAAACTGTCTAGGAGGTTGATCTTATTTGTTCTGGATCTGTGATATTTTTGTGTATGTGTACGGTGTTCTGTATGTTAAGATGGTGTAAATATGCCTTATGCTGTTGTGTTATGGCGCTGACATTCATATTAATGCTAGTCATGATTATTTCTGTGAAATGAGTCCTTACATCAGGCTGTGAAAATTGGTATAATGATCCTCTGAAAGATCCTATTATCATGTTAATCAAAATAATCGAGGGAAGTGGTAAAGAGCTTTATGTATTTATTAAAAAAAGGAAAATATATTAGAATTCCTTGATTTCTGTCGACTCTTCTTTGAAAATGCTCAAGTGTCACGTTGTCTTCAAAGTCCCTTTAAAATTCCAAAAGCTGGAGAATGACATGTTCAACCGTGATGTTGAGTTGTTAGACTTTTCACATAATTCGAAATGGACATGGAGTCCGATCCAGATAGCCCTGGGATTGATTAATAAACCCATAACCCACAAGAGAAAAAGACTTCATCTGAGGATGCATCTGAGGATGCGCTGAAGTTTTATTTCAGCTGACAACCAGATTGAAAGCTTCTCCAAGAACAATTGGGGAGTTACCTCTTACAAATTAAGAGACAAAAAAAAAAATGTCAAAAGCAAGCTGAAATGTTAGCCTGAGTGGCAAGAGATTTCTTCCTCGTTCCATATAGGAAAATGAGCTTTCTTACTGTAGGTCACGTAGTTTTTGCCTCACCATCTCTATGGAAAGAAATACATTAATATCACGAAATTGCACTCAAGAAGAGTCTGAGAGAGAAGGTAAAAATATCTTAAGAATGATAGAGATCCTGCTCGGGCTCCCTGCATGGAGCCTGCTTCTCCCTCTGCCTGTGTCTCTGCCTCTCTCTCTCTCTCTCTCTCTCTGTGTCTCTCATGAATAAATAAATAAAATCTTAGAAAAAAAATGACAGAGCTCAATCTTTGTGGTGAGTTGAAACAGAAGCTGAGTAGCACTTGTATCATTTCTCTAGGATGATATAGGGAGGTAAGCACTATTAACTCCAGAATGTTTTCATCTACATACATCTTTAATGTATTCTTAGATTTCTTACTCTCCTATTATACAAAATGCCACCTACCGTGGACTATTAAAGAAAACCCAGATATGTGATTGACCTTGAATTACCTATCAAGGGAAGGAGCTACTCTCAAATTCTGCACTTCCTTTTGGGAAGGCTCGGAGTCTTGCCATGGCCTGATAGTAGCTGCAGAATGCTGGTTAAATAAATAAGGCTTGGGGGTTAGGTTGCCACAGTTCAAATCTCAGCTCTCCTATTTATGACCTGTGTGATCTTAGGGATAATGGGCATAATATTTATAAGAGAAGACTTAAATGAGGTAATGAAGAAGAGCATCCCTACCACACCTGGGGACAGAGGGAAAGGGGGAAGCGGTGGTCTTACTAGAGTCCAGGAACCAAAGCCAACAGATGGGGAATTTGGAATAGGGAGGAACAAGCTGTCCAATACGAACTGTAGCCACTAAAGAGTCACAACCACTTCCACATATGCCTCCTAAACAATAAGAAAGGGGGGAGGGTATTATCTTAGTTTCCCCAAATCCCACCAGTGCTCTCCATTGTTCCAGTGTAAGTGGAAACCAGTTGGCAGTGGAGCCTGGGAAATTAATTCATCAAGATGATTTTGTGTGCCCTTGCAACACAAAGCCCAACGACACGATACAAAGGCAGGGAGTAGATCTGAACAAACAAACAAACAAAACCTCCCTGGAACTTTGATTGAGATTGCATTGATTCTGCAGATCACATTGGGAAGAACTGACATCTTGGCACTACTATCAAGTCGTCTATCCATGAATATGGAATATTTCTCTATTTAGTTCTTATTTGATTCAATTCATCAGAGTATTGTAGTTTTTCTCATACAGATTTTATAGTAATGTTGTCGTATTTTATATCTAAGCATTTAATTTTGGGGGTGGTAATGTAAATTGTAATGTGTTTTTAATTTCAAATTCCACTTGTTCATTGCTGGCATGTTAGAGCCCCCCACTTCTTGAAGAATAAAATCCAAACACTAATATTATAGGCCCGCAATAAAGGGGTTTCATATCAGCTTACCTTTCCTGGGCAACAAAGTACTTCTAAAACTTAGTGACTTTAAAACAATAACCATCTATCAACTCACAATTCCGAGGATTGGCAATTTGGGCAAAGATCAAGTAAGCTGTTCTTCCTCTGATCTCATATGAGCTTACTCACCTAGACAATTTACTGGTAGTTGTCAATTGCTAAATAATCTGTACTGACTTCACTCCATATTTGGCCATTGACAAGCTTCAATCAGGATGCCTCAGTTCTCCACATATTCTAGCTCAGATTTATTCACATGGTGGCAGGGGTTCAAGAGTGTGAGGCCAGAGGCCAAGGGTGTGAGCCCTAGAGGCTGGGGTCAAAACTCATAAAATATCGCTTCCCCTGCATTCTCTTAATCCAAGCAAGTCTTCTCAAATTCAAAGAATATGAAAGTATACACTAGCACTTCATGAAAGGAAGCAACGAAGAGTTTATGACCATTTGTAATCCTCTGTGGATCCAATCTATCCTTTCCAGATTTACATCTGGAAGCAAACTCTGCACACCAGTTACTAGTGATTTGCTAAGACTAAAAATTGTCCCCTCCCCACACTCACACACACATACAAACTTCATTCACATTTGACGTCTTACCCATATCACATATTTCAATTCAAATGGCACCTACACTCCAAAACTTTCTTTAATTCCTCAGGGCAGAATTATTAGTCATTACATTTTCAGACATCTCAGACTTTTTAAAAAATATCTGGACTTGATGCACAAATTATGTTTTATAATATAAAAGGGTAGCTATATACATGTGTATTTCCCATAGGTTTGAAAGATTTTTCATGTTAAGATTTTACTTTTCTTTGAATGAGGGGAAACAATAAGTACAAAGTGTCTAGCACACAGCAGGTTTTACTAATTTTGGCAAATGCATAAACACTCTTTTCAATATAAGACTCTCTCCAGCAATCCTTGATACATTCTCTTCCTGCCTCACAACCTGCTGAAAGCTATTTTACAATGTTTTCAGGCCAAATCCCGCTCACTGGTCCTCACTGCTGCTCCTTTACAGGGAGATTATTCAAATGAGTATCTTAAAAAAATGTTTCAGTTCATTCCAATTTGGATGAATGTGGTTTTAGCATCTTCTGATGCTAAAGAGATTCAGTGGCTAGGCCTTAAAATCACTTCTTCCCCACAGGGTTTACCTTGTGTGTAGCATAGAGTACACATAACCTGTGACCATGTGTATTGGTGTTCTTAGTTTAGGTTAGTTAAGCAAATATTATGAAAGGATAGTTATGTTCATCTAAAAAGGATACAATTTGGAAAAGCTTCCCATAAAGCTGTTAAACATCAAATCTATTTTCTTCAAGAGTATCCTCCCTCTCCATTATGTAGTCCTAAAACATTCACTTTAGAGCATAACATACGTAGGTTAAAAGAATCCCACACCTGCAGGGTTGAAAGAATCTTAAAAGTCATGTACATTTTCTATATAAATGCATCCAAAGTAATCTGTGCCTATTGCTAGAGTGCCTACTATGGGCAAGGCACTTTACCAGATGTATTGAAGATACAGCAGTAAATAAGCAATAGTAAAAATGCCTAAGAGCGTATAGATTTAATTTCAACCATACGATGTATACACAATCACTATGATAAAGTGTAGGCAGTGGTGTGAGCTATAATAAAAGCACAAATATTGCAACATAGATTTAGAGGAAAGAGACAGCTTTATGGTAGAGGTAGAATTTGAGCTGGGACATGAAAGAAGGTGGATTTGGGTTTGTACATATAAGGGTGTTGCAAAGGAGACTCTACAAGGAAAGAAATGAGTCTTTAATAGGTAAGAAGACAGTAGTAGGCGAAGATACTATAGAAACATTTTCACAGAAAAATATCATTGAATATATTCTTTTTTAAAAGATTACTTATTTATTTATTCATGAGAAACACAAAGAGGGAGAGAGAAAGAGAGAGAGAGAGAGGCAGAGACACAGGCAGAGGGAGAAGCAGGCTCCATGCAGGGAGCCCGACGTGGGACTCGATCCCGGGTCTCCAGGATCACACCCTGGGCCGAAGGTGGCACTAAACCTCTAAGCCACCTGAGCTGCCTGACTATATTCTTGAATATAACTTTTTAAAGGAATAAGCCCTTCTTATTTTGAAGGATAATTTAATGAAGACTATTCTAATAATGATTTTCATATTCAAGACTATATGCTCATAACTAAATTCTCCTCATACCCACCCAGTCTGCTTTTCCCTGTGGCCCGCAGTCTCTAATTGCAGCAGCAGGGAGTTAAGGTAGAAGCAAATTAGTTTTATGTGTGGTGTAGGAAAGTAGTCCAGTTTCATTCCTTTGCATGCCATTGTCCAGTTATCCCCACACCATTAGTTGAAGAGACAATTTTTTTCCCTTGGATAGTCTTTCCTGCTTTGTTGAAGATTGGTTGGCCATACAGCTTTGGGTCCATTTCTGGGAGTTCTCTTCATTCCACTGATCTATGTGTCTGCTTTTGTACCAGTACCCTACTGTCTTGATGATCACAGCTTTGTAATTTAGCTTGAAGTCTGGAATCCTGCTGCCTCAGCTTTGGTTTTCTTTTTCAGGATTGCTTTGGCTAGTTGGGATCTTTTGTGGGTCCCTACAAATTTTAGGATTATTTTTTCTAGTCCTGTGAAAAATGCTGGTGGTAGTTTGATGAGGATTGCAGAGAATGTGTAGATTATTTTGGGTAGCATAGACATTTTAACAATATTTGTTCTTCTAATCTGTGGGCATGGAAAGTTTTTCCATTTCTTTGTGTCCTCTTCAGTTTCTTTCATAAGTGTTCTATAGTTTTCAGAGTATAGATTTTTTACCTCTTTGATTAGATTTATGTCTAAGTGTCTTATTGTTTTTGGTGCAGTTGTAAATGGGATCTATTTCTTGATTTCTTTTTCTGCTGCCAAATTATTGGTGTATAGAAATACCACAGATTTCTGTATATTGATTTTATATCCTGTAACTTTGCTGGATTCCTATATTCTAGAAATTTTTGAGCGGAGTCTTTTGTATTTTCTACATAGAGTATTGTGTCATCTGCAAAGAGTGACTTCTTCCTGGATGATTTGGATAGGTTTTATTTATTTTGTTGTTGTTGTCTGAATGCTGTGGCTAGGACTTCCAGTACTGTAGTAAATAGTGATGGTGGGCATCCCTGTCTTGTTCCTGACTGTAGAGAAAAAATCTCAGTTTTTCCCTGCTAAAGATGATGTAAGCTGTGGGTCTTTCATTTGTGGTTTTTATGATGTTGAGATATGTTCCATCTATACCTACTGTTTTGAGGGTTTTTATCAAGAATGGATGTTGCATTTTTGTCAAATACCTTTTTTTTTTACAGCTATTGAGAGGATCATGTCACTTTGTTTAAATAGACAATTTCCCCTGTGGATAACTATGAAAGAATTCCATATGGTCATACACAAACTCTTACCTTCCTTCCTCTGTAAATACAGTGATCATCTAAAAGCTTCACATTCTCTCCAGTTTCCAAACTTCCATTAGCTTCCCATTCCCATAGACTGGAAATAGCCAGTCTTTTATTTTTTTAAGATTTTATTTATCTATTCCCGAGAGATACAGAGAGAGAGGCAGAGACACAGGCAGAGGGAGAAGCAGGCTCCCTGCAGGGAGCCCGATGTGGGACTTGATCCTAGTACCCCGGGGTCACAACCTGGGCCGAAGGCAGACACTCAACCGCTGAGCGCCCAGGTGTCCCAAAACATACATCTTTGATGTGGCTCAAAAGGCTCAGGTCTCCACTGACTACTACAGCTTCATGAAAGTTACACAAACAAGGAACAGCTATAATGATGAAAAATAGGTATACTTCAGTTTTCTGAATGAGAAAGTTGATGAATAGTTAATGGGAGGCCATAACTCAGGAGTCTTAAGGTTGCAGCCTGAGTAAAAAATTAGCATCCGATAATAGAGCAAGTTGGGCATTTGAGATCATTTATTTGTCCTGAAGTTTCACTGTACGAATTCGTGCTCCTTTGTTTACTCTCTTATTCATTCATTCTGTGATTCATTAATGTATGTATTTGTTTACTTACACTATTTAATTTGGATGCTTGATATTTAATTAATCATAATCATTTATCAAGTACTCAATTGTGCAAAATACCATTTAAATATAATAAAGATAAAAATAGCAGAGATGATAACTCTTCTTTCGTGTAATTACAGAATGAATCTAAGGCAACATCTGAAAATTATTTGGAAGTATAACAATCACATATCTCTACTAAAAAAGGTCAAATCAGAAAATATCTTCATGGCAAGAAGGTCTTTTTATAGGTAGTTGAAAAGGGTTTTGATCAATGCCGAACATGTTTAAGGTGCCTTACATGTATTGAGTCCTCACAACAACCCTTAGGACAGGCTCAGTAATCATCACCATGTCCCGTACCTACAGCTACTATGTGGTAGAGATAGGGTTTGAACCCAGGCAAAGTTTGCTATGATGAGTTTATCTGGGCTTTGATCAGATTATTGAGTTGGTATGAAAAACCTTAGAGGGAAAAGGGAATTCCAATTGGAGAATAGAAAGAGCAGAAACAAACGGGAAGGGGATATGCCTCACTGGACTGAGGCCGATAGAATTTAGGGACTGCGATGGTGAAATGAACCAAGTGTGGGCATTTGGGATATAATCTGGAGGCAGATGGAGCCACTGAGAGCTGTGCGTGAGGGAGTAGAACTATGAAAGCAGTGTTTGATGAAGGATAATCTTGCCTGGTATGGGTTATTTACTTGACAGGACATAGGAGGAGCTCTCAGGGATTGATTAATCAATCATGCAATGATGTCAGAGCTATGGAAGTCAAACCTGAGTAGCGAAGAAAGTTCGAATAAGCAGATCCAAGTGATCCTGGCACTTCTGGATTCTCTTTAAACCCTAAAGTATTGAAATCACCAATGAAAACCATCTCTTTCTGTGGCCGCACTCTCCATTCCTTCTGGTCTGCATGTGCAACTGGCCTTTCTGAGATCATGCTTCGATTTCATGAGATTTCCAGTCTGGTATTCACTCCATTACCCACCTCCGCCCTCAGTCTATTGCTTTCTATTTTATTCACTTAATTTTTAAAAATCTTGAATTTGTAAGGTCCATCTTTTTGCTTGCATAGCTCCAGAGGCCTGTCGGTTTAGCCCTGATGTTTCTGGTGAGAGTACGTGATAGCTGGTGCTATAAACTTCCTGTTGCTTCTTATCAAGAGGCACTAATGCTTGAGGTCTCTCTTACACATGAGGCGAATATTAGGTGGTGGGATCACTTTCGAGCATCCTGATCCACCCATTCATTGCACAGTTTCCCATTATCTTTTCATATAATAATCTTAGCAGCCATGGATAGCTGCTGCTTAGGTCCATTATTTCATTAGGGTTTGAAAAATGGTGACGTTTTATTTTTATTACTCTGCCATGAAAACAAAATCTGAAGGAAAGTGGGAAAATATGGTAGGAGAGGACTGCGTACTGTGTTCTTGCATTCTCAGTCTCTGTCCTGCTTCACCCTGTAGGTAGGGTTGGGCTGGCAAGTCATCTTTAGCTTGGGAGAGGCCGAGGGAACATTCACACCAGTTAATGAATGTCGTCCCTGCCATAATAAATATCATACCGGCGAACACAAAGGAAGAAGTGGCAAATTTCACTTGCTGGTTTATAGTTAGAAGCAGCTGGAAAAAAGGGACGGGGTGGGAGTGTGCGTGTGTGCACACACGGTGATAAAACTAAAGAATGAGAGTAGGCAAAGAATGGAGTCTTCATTAATTGTATAATCTTGTGTGTAAGTTTTCTTTTTTCCTCATGGGCAGTGAGATGAAGGTATTAGGAAGAGAATATGAAAGCTTCGTGTTGCAGGAAGATCACATTGCTAGCAGCATGAAGGATGGAGCAGAGGAGAAGGTCTGAAGGCAGACCACTGTGGTCCTCATGACTGAAGCCAAAGTGCAACACGATGAAGGTGGGAACGTGTAGCTGCAATGGGAACTACTTGCATACGCCTCTGGTTTGGTACTTGTGAAACTGCACCATGATTCCTAGTTCATCTGCGTTGAGTTGCAATAGACACCAAGTCTAGGGGTGGGGACCCCATTTGCCCCAGGGGCAGGCAAGAAACGTAGATCATTTTAAAATGCCAATGAAACCAACTATTAATTCATCTGCTTTTTATTCTCCCCGGGTATCCGCAATCCTAAACAACGTTAGATTAAAATATTCCTCCCCAGGGGGAAAAAAATTCCATGGGTCTGAGTTCTAATTCACTCGTTTCCTTTCATTCCTTTTAACTAATCAGTTTGCATTTAGTCTCTTTAAGGCATTTTAAGGAAAACTTAATTCAAAATGGATGAAAGATATAAATGTGAGACAGGAAACCATCAAAATCCTGGAGGAGAACACAGGCAACAACCTCTTTGACTTCAGATATTGCTACTTTTTACCAAACACATCTCTCAAGGCAAGGGAAACAAAGAAAAAATGAACTATTGTAACTTCATCAAGATAAAAGCTTCTTCACACCGAAGGAAGCAGTTAACAAAACTAAAAGGCATCCTACGGGATGGGAGAAGATATTTGCAAATGACAGAGCTGCAAAGGGTTAGTATCCAAGATCTACAAAGAACTTATCAAACTCAACACCCAAAAAACACATAATCCAGTTAAGAAATGGGCAGAAGACAGGAGTAGACATTTTTCCAAAGATGACATGCAGACGGTCAACGGACACATGATAGATGCTCCATGTCCCTCATCAGCAGAGAAATACAGGTCACAACCAGGATGAGATACCACCTCACACCTGTCAGAATGACAAAAGTGAGCAACACAGCAACCAACTCCTGAAATCAATATCACACTAAATATTAAGTAACTAGAATTTAAATAAAAATTTGAAGGAGAGAAAAATATAAGCAGAGCGGTAAGCACTGGTTATGGAGAGGAGTAAAATAATTGGAAAGCCTCAGGGCTATTAGGAATATATCCTTTTCTTAGGATATCTCAGCACCTTTGATACAAATGCCTCTGTTGGCTTAACTGTTTTTATAAGCTTCTTATAACCGTCATACCTTCACTGTCAATGGGAATTAAAGTTAAGTTAAAAAAAAAAAAAAGCAGATGCAAATGGAATTCCAGTTCAGTCATTCACTACCTACTGGTGTTTTATTCTGGAATTCATTTTCCCTTGGCTACAGAGGGGGGATCTGCATTACCTAGCAGATAATACATAGCAGTTTATAAAGCACAACTAGATATTTCTCTATTAGTAGCAGAAAATGAGTTCAAGTAGGTTGGCAGCAATAATTGTGCACCCGGAGGAAGATAGGAGTGTAGGGATGGAGAATCAAGTATTCTTAAAAAGACGTGAAGAATGGGAAGCTTCATACCCCATTACACGTTCTCAGGCACAGCCTGTTGAGGTGTCATCTATTTGTCACATCAAACTCCTGCAGAAACCCCATTAGCCTGTGTGAACCAGTTAGAGGCTGGCTCTGCAACTGGCATGACAATATCTCTTCTCATCACATGCTATGTGAGTATCCCAACCTTGCTTTCCCTTCCTGTGAAGACCACCAGCAAGTGGACCCAGCCCCGTCCAGCTGCTACATGTATCATTTATATCGTGTATCTCCAGGGCCAGAAAAATACATGCCCAGTGCCTCAAGGGTTCCAAGGTCCATGACCACACTGCTCAGATTTGTATTTACTGGCAACATTCCTGTGTCCTTGATAATAACAGAAATACAATCGCCTCTACATGAGTTAAGTGACCGTACAAGTCCCATGCTTTCTGAGCTCCCAATTAGGAAATAACCTAAATAATTACGGATTGGCTTTGAATCTTTTCATTTAAATCACTTTTTGTTGCAGAAGTGATCCTCAGTGGCCATATCAATTGTAAATATCAAATATCACAAATATCCTCCTCTTATTTGGGAAGAGGAGGCCCCCTGGAGTGTTTCGCTGGATTCAGATCAATTGTATCCCACCAGTACATCTATTTCAAAAGTGCTGCAGTGTTCAGATATAGGCTGGCAGGTTGTGCATAGAGGCCTTTGCTTCATTGTGTTAGAAGCTCTGTGTCTTCCTTGCTGGGGGCTTGTACATTTGCTTTGGCCAGCGAGATTCTTTTTATTATTATTATTTTATTATTTTATTTTATTTTATTTTATTTTATTTTATTTTATTTTATTTTATTTTATTTTATTATTTTATTTTATTTATTTTATTTACTTAATTTAATTTAATTTAATTTAATTTAATTTTTTTATTTTTTTGGCCAGCGATTCTTGACATCACAGGCTAAACGCAGGCATGCCTTTGATCCTAAAACAATGCACCTGCTAACGCCACTGGATTTGGTTGTGTAAAGGAGTTGTTCCACACGTCTGCTTTTCATCCTCTGGTTGACTTTGCTACATTATCTGCGGTCACCTTTAGGTCGTCGGACCACACTTTTTTCTTTATTCCTAGCTCTGCATAACATAAGAGCTCACCAGGCCTGAGTTTTCACCAACACCACCATCTAGTGCCAAAAGCAACCAGTGGAAGCTGTTGGGTAGAACCTCGCTCTCCTGCACCCTGACTCCCTGGGCTCCGTGACAAGCTGCTTGAACAGCAGTGCAGTTCCTGTGCTCTCCTGTGAGCTAACGTGGCTAGTTCCCAAATGTGACTTTGAGTGTTATTCCCAGACAACCATAGCAACTTAATTTTCATTAAATTTTTCTTCAGATTGTTAAAACTAAATATAAAGCTAAATCTTACTATTTAAAGGGTGATGTGTAGATACATAAGAATGCCGGCGTGTGTATTATTATTTTGCATCTCTGATGAATTCGAGGTGCTAATTAACTGAGCTAATTTAAGTGCCCCTTTCATTTTAGACTTCGTTCCTGTGTTTTTGTTTGTTTTTGAAAGAAGTCCTAGGAATCTGTTTCCCGTCTAGGCAAGTATGATAGACTATGACTGACACACCTTCTTGTGAGTGAGGATCTTGCTTTAGCTCCAACACTCTTACAATTTCAGCTACTTACATAGATATATGTAGATGGGCAAGGACGATCAGTTGTATCTATGGGCCTCCTGCGTATATTGAAAGGTATGCTTAATTTGCCATAATTTTCTTTTTTTAAAATCAAATACCATAAAAGTCTTTATATAGTTGTCACTTTGTTCCTTTACCATAAGCACACAATAAACCCTGAATCCTTCAGCTGTGAACTCAAGTACTTTGGTTTTCTTAGTTTCTATGGCATGGTTTGGAAGGCATATGAAGGACCACATTGCTCTAATAAATCCATAACCACTTATTTTGGTCCTGGAATTTTGACGCTGGAAATTTGTTCTTATTTCGTTTAACTTTATTGGTTATTCTTTTCTCTTTAAATGTATAAATAGTTCTTGAGTAAATAAAGGGAACTAAGTTGTTTACAATAAAGCATGAAGAAGCTGGGTCCATTTTCTTACTCAATGGAAGGAGGTATTTAGAATGTTGGACATGGGTTATAGTGGTTGATGGCTGACATGGAGAAATAGATCAAAAGGCCCTAAAGGACTCTCGATCTATTCTACAGTGTTTCCTAGGGCCAGTCTGATTTCAACTCCCCATCATTTTTCTATAAGCGAGTACCTATCACTTGCACCCTATGATAACACCTAGGTCTACATTCAGGGTAAAAAAATATATGTATATCCCAATTACAGAGTTTGCTCTCCGCTATTTTTAGCCTTCCCCATGTAATCTCCAGTTCACCCCGTGAAGATTTAATAGATTTTTCAGTAAATTTATCATCTTAAAGTTGGGCACAACCATGTCCTGCATTGCCCTCGTTTCATTTCAGAATATATTTATAGCTTGGATCATGGTGCCAGAGGGTCCTGAACAACACGGCCTGGGTCAGCCAAGAGCACTTCTTGGACATTTGTCGCCAATGTTCAACTGTGAACACAAGGAGTCAGCAAACTATTTTTATGACTCCAAGTGACTACACAGCCTAGGCTGTTCCATTTCCAAGAAACGATTTATATAATCTGTAGCAGGGTGAAAAGAACAAAATAAAGCATAATATTTTTTCCAGCGTTTCCATCTTTCATTGTCAGACAATTTTGCTTGCTTGCGATTCTATAATATCTCTGTTAGCAGAGAGAAGCATCCCCCCCCCCCTTTCATGTACCAAATAATAAAGAAAAAGTTGTAACTGGACTTTGACGTGGTTATTTTGGAAATCAAGGAAGCGGGAAAATCACTAAAAAGGAAAGAACAGTGACTGGGCCATGTCCTTTGTCCTTGCCCAGGCTTGTGTAATTGTTTAAAAGGTAACTCCTTGCCAGAAGTCTGAAAAAACAGATTAATATTTGGTCATTCTTAATGTTACTGCAAACAGAAAATAAAGGGACTTGGCTGAAAGGTTCTTCAAACTGATATCTGTTACTTGGATAAGTGACCTTTCCAGTCATCCTTTATTAAAAATTAATGTGAACCCTCATCAGGATAAGCAAGTCTGCTCTGATTTGGGGGAAAAAGATCCTAAAACAAGCAAATAAGTCAATATGTTAAGTAAGTATATTTATTGAGCATTTCTTTCAACACCTCTATTTTCTTTCAGTATTTTCACCCAAACAAATTGTACGCTACTCCATTTCAAAAATGTACATGGCTTCCTTATATTTCCAGAGCACGATCAGTTTCATTTCTTGGGATTTGATAATTAGTAATTTTTCTACAGAGTATTTTTGAGGATGTTTATGATCACTCATAAGACAAAATCACTTGCTTTTTTTTTTTTTTCCCTCAGGAAATCTGTGAAATTTTCTTCTTTCAGATTTGCACACGTTGGAGAAATTAAAGTCCAAATAGCCGCAGACATAGTATTAATCTCTACATTATTGGCTTTATATGTTAATTTTTCTCTAGGTGCGGATGGTAGCACTGTCAGCCAAGGAGAATCACAGAGCTGACATTTTCCAGGTTCTGAGATTGACAGTCTGGGTTGAATGATCACTTGGGCATCTCCGCATAGAGACCTCACGTATGCTTCTCTTTTAGTGTCTTCTCTGTTGCTTCGTGATTGAAGTCGTCCTCTGGCAAGACACAGCAGCTTATGTCCCAGTGTGTCCCCTTCTCCTTTCTCAGCTCCCACACTTGCCATTTTTATAGATCTTACGCTGTAGCCAAACGGGATTGATCATCATTTCACAATATAACCCCAGGTTTTCAAACTGTAGCACTGCTTACACTCTTTTACCATCTGGAGTTTCCTTCTGCCCTCACAAATGGG
The DNA here is from genome assembly GCF_048164855.1 of Canis lupus baileyi. Taxonomy (NCBI): domain Eukaryota; kingdom Metazoa; phylum Chordata; class Mammalia; order Carnivora; family Canidae; genus Canis; species Canis lupus. The sequence continues at coordinate 42,875,099 of NC_132851.1, read as the reverse complement.
TAACTGTTCCTTGAAAATTGCCTCAAATTTTTCTCCCAGTTTCCTGATTGGCAAAGGCCTAACCTGCCCCTAATGCAAATGCCCCCAGAATCCGGTTTGTCGTCTATGATGATTACAGATTCATAATGCTTTATATTAATAGGCTTGTATGTGCTCATTCCCCTCCTGATTTGTGATATTTCTAAAATTCTAGAGTTTTGAATTCTAGAGTTGGGCTTCTTTATCAGCGCTGCATCCATGTAGCACCTACTATGTGTGTGTGTCTTTATGTGTGTGTGTATATACATATTTATATATATATTTATATTTGATATATTAAAACAGTTACATTGAAATGAAAAATGGGAAAGATGGAACTCAGAAAATGAATATCACTAAGAGGAAATGAAAATAAAAGCAGAGACCACAACCTATACATCACTACCACGTAGTGGATCTGGTTCACAGCATCAGAAATTAAAGTCTGGAGGAAATCTAAGGTTTAAATTTAGACAAGTTCAGTACACATCTATTGAGTATCTACTATAACTTTCCACACTTTTTATATTCATAGAAATATCCGTAAATGTATACATATGATGCTTATGTCTTGTACTTTTGCTAAACTGGAATCACATATATGCATTGTTTGCCATTTGCTTTTCTATTTTGGCAATTTAAGGAATATCTCCTCACATCAGTAAATAAAGAGGTAATTGTTCTTCCTAATGACCCTATGATATTTCATAATTTGAGGTATATCATAAGTCATTGATGAACAGTTAGATCTCTTGTTAAATGTAAAGCTAATATGAATATCTTGGTGTGTATATAACAATATTCTCAAACTCTATCTCTTTGGAACAGCTTCTTAGATGTGGGATTTCTGGTCAATAGGTTTACCCAGTCACAATTTTAATTTACCAGGCTAAATTAATCTCTATGGAGACTGTAGTTGTGCTTAATTGTATCTGTTTCCTCGATATTTACCCATATTTGAGATTACTAATAGTTTGCATTTTATTTCTAATCTCCTGGCAAATATAGTAACAGATAATTTCATTTTGTCCATCTTGTCTTCAAAGATACAGCAGAGGTAAGAGAAGGTGCTTACTTTGTTGTTGTTGTTTTTTCATATATCACAGAATAAAAGCCTAAGTCTGTGTACATGATTTTTATGAAATTGGAGGCTTATTTACCTAATTTAGACAACAATCTTTTGAAATATCTTTGTTTCTGTCCCAACTATTCTGCTCTAACCAGCCAAGGGGTATAAGAAAATAAAATAAGTGATAAAATGTAATGTCCGAGATGTAATCTACGTCTGAAATACACACATATATGTATTTGCAATGCATGTATTTTGCATGACTGTATTTTGTAAAACTGCATGTTCATTTTCAGATGTTATAATTTTTAAATTATATATATAGACAGTGTCAGCAATATAAATATTCAGTGTTGTTTTAACAGCGGTATACATTTAGACAGCACTTTCATTTTATCTCCAGTATTTATGCACAAACACATTAAAAGTAGACAACTATGTTATATATCACTCATATTCTCCATTTAATTTTATTTTAATCTGTCTTCTGTGCTTTCCATCTCAGAGTCAATAACTCTTTCCTCCCGCCTCACATGCCCTGTCAACTTTCTTGTATCTGAGTAATTTTAAATGAAATCCTATTTATCACTGCGTGCTTGGTTTCTTGTACCCCTGTTGACACCAAGATTATTAGACTTTATTTCGTATGTATAAAATAAGAAAAAAAATCCTTGTACCACTACCCATTAAAATCAGCATCATACCTCTATTATCTTTTGTTCTTTAAGAAGTATCTAACAAAAACTCCTAAAACTGTTGGTCCTGTTCTTTCCTGCTACCGCTGATAGACCTTAGATTTTAGACTTATTTTTATATTACGTGAATATGGGCAGGATAAAGTCTATGAAAAGAATCAAGGTTGTATCTGGGGATGATAGCAAGCCATCATCATGGGCCCCCAGAGTTGCTGGTACTGGTGATGATCCAGGGCATAGAATCCCTGGTTGCATCGATGCAATTTTAAAATTACAGTTAGGGCTAACACATGACAAATCCAGGCAAACAATGAGTTTTTTTATAAACACGGTGTTGAGTAACCTCTTCAATAACATATTTTCCTTAAATTGTTTCTGTTTTCTCTCCTTTGGATCACATACATATTTTAAGCTACCAAACTTCATCGGCAATGAATCAAGTAGGATTTCATTTTCCTCTAATAACCAGGAACGTTTAGGACCACTGTCTTCCTTGCGTGTTCGGAATCCTCAGCGTCACGAGTACCTGAGTCCCTAAGGTTTGGTCAATGAAGACACAACACCAGAGGTGAGTTTTAACAGTATATAATACAAGTGCTTCAGGAGCTCACTACTTTCAACCCAGCACCTGAACTGAGAAGACTCAAGTGCCTGTTCACAGAGATGCCAGAAACAAAGGCTCAGCCTTCCTCTAGATTCCATTACTTTGGCTTCATCTAGTTCCCATTGACCACAATCTATCTAATGAGAACATTTAACAACCAGGCATATTCATAAAAAAAGAACTTATTTCCCTAAATCGGAAGCTTCCAGATGTAAACATTTCCAGGCTTAATTCTTCATAACCTCACAGACACCCCATTTTCTTCCTTCCTTCCCCTTTCCTTCCTCTCCTTTCTTCTTTTTTTCTTTCCTTCTTCCTTCCTCTCTTCCTCCCCCCTCCACTTCATTCTCTCTCTTTTTCTTCTTTTTTCTTCCCTCTTTTATAAAATTGGCTTCCTTGTTTTGCAGGAAAGCTAGTGCCTGAGTTGTTAGACGCCCTTCTGTGGTTTTTTGTTTTGTTATTACATGGTTCGTGGAGCAGAGAAAAGAGAAGTCTGAAAATAAAAGAATCTTAGAAGACCTTGTTTCAAGGTATGTAACTGCATATGGATTGTAAAATGAAGCCTAAAAAAATATTTCTGGTAAATTTGTCTTTTGCTCAGATTGGTAGTGGGGGTGGGGAGTTCCCTTGCTAAACTTCAAGATTTATTCTCCACTCATGACATTCTAAACATTACACAGACTTTACTAATGATGCTATCCCTACCTATCAGAATTTTATATTCCTAGGCAATGAATTGTAAAAGCCGGTACAAAAAAATAATCATTTCAGGGACAAGAGAGAGAGAAAGGGCAGTAATAATGCATTACAGGGAGGCCAGGGTAAATAAAACCTTGGTATTATTTTATATTATAGGATGATAGAAATGGGAGAGTGAGAGAGGAAGTCAGGGAAATGTAGAAAGCACTAGAAAAAAAATTGTTGAGAAAAGAGAGGAACTTCCACAACAGAGGAAGTGAGAATGGGAAAATGGAAAAAAAAAAAAAAAAAAAAGCAAAACACAATCGTTTAAGGAGAATAAGAAGAGTAGAAAAAAAAAAAAAAAAAGCAAAGGTCAAAAGTGAAGGAAAAATACCAGAAAAATAAATGGTAGGAAGAGTTAGAAAGGGAAAACAGGAAGGAGGAAAGAAGGAAGGAACAGATAAAATATTAAATTCAGCAAACCAAAGATGCTTTAATCAGATAGGAATGAAAAGAATGATACAACATCCAATCCTTTTTATTTGAATTTGTATCAGAAACGAATGACTAGTATACTTAAATTCATTTCACATGGGAAAAATAAACAAAGTGCAAATCATTCAAATACTTTTTATGAGGAATAAAATTTACTTTCAGCTTTTATGATTTTCCCAGTGTTTCAGTTGTGTGTGTGTGTGTGTGTGTGTGTGTGTGTGTGTATTTACAGATTCAAGGCTGCTTCCACCAGTAATTTTCAATTATATCTTTATATTTAACAAAATGATTATTTAATTGGACTTTTCTCAAGGATTTAACACAGAAGAAGGCATAGATTAATATTCATTTCAATTCTACAATTTGAGGTTTTGAAGAGAGGGACCTGCCTGATTTGAAACAATTAAACGATTAATTAAGTTTTCCCAATAGAGTGAAACCTCTGCTATTAAAATTAAAATTTGTTTTATCGGGGAATAGCTGTCTGTAACCTCTGTAATATTAATAGCCAAATGCAAAAGGAAATAATGAATGAAAATAGCCCACAGGAGAAATAGAAACCGTTTGTATCAGGAGAGGCTGAGATTTAGAACTTAAATTATTTCGCAAATACAATATAAGACAGCCGTATGACGACAGAAACGAAGCAAGTGTCAGTGGTCAGAGAAAGTGTTGCAGAGGTTTTTATGATTAGTGATAGGACGCATTGAAGTTTTTTGTTCTTATGTAATTAACACTTGCTAACGACTTAGGATCAATGTGATTAATGGACCGTTCTCTCTGCAAATTTGTTTTCTGTGCTGCAGGAAGAAATGCCAAGCCACAGTGGTGGAAAAAAAATAATAATAATTAAGGCAAGAACAATGACTCTACGAAGAAAAAAAGCAAAATCTGTCAAAATAGCTCTACAGCAAGTCCAAGAGGAGCCCAGATCTCTTTCTGGATGTTGCCTCTGATGAGAAACAAGGGAGAAAAGCTTTACCAGTACTCACTGGAGATTTTCATTTATTTTAACAGCAGCACTTCCAAGATCAGTGATTTGTAAAATGTGCCCAGAGCTGAGCCCTTAGGAGCACTTCCAAAGAACAACCTATCTGTTCCCCTTTGCCAACTCTGTATTTATTATTGAATATACACAATACATTCATGCCTCTGGCCTCTGGACAGATTTTTGGGCTTTTTTTGGTTTGTTTCTTTTTCCATTACAAAGGATCCCCGTTATCCTGTCTTAGCATCGGAAAGCATGAGGCAGGTAAACATACACACACAAACACAGAAGCATACATAAACTCCAGGAATAAAGTAAAACCAGATGGACTCCCCCTGGTGCTAACCCAGGAGGTGATGCCCGTGGAACGGTGCTGGTCTGCCATCGGAGTTGATGAGCAAATGGATGGAAATCTGAATTTCCCAGACACCTGGGTCCTCTATGAATTAGTGAGTATGGGTTGAGATAAGGAGACATGGTTGCCCAAATCCTCTGCCAGCTACAAGGACCAGCTGCGGCAACCACAGCACACAGTTGCCTGTTCCCAGAGGGGAAAGGCTGTTGAGGCTCAAAATGAAGATTTCTGAAATCAGAGATGCAGTTTCTGTTTTCTTCTTCCCTTTTAGTCCCTCAGATACTTGTAGGAAATGAGTTGATGCTTACGGGTCCTGCACAGATCATGTCACCGAAGCCCGGGGGTAACTTGGCCCATTTTCTCTTTTCTCTACATGTACTGTGATCACCAGGCTTCTAGAATTCCATCACCTCCAAGGAAATTTGTAAAATGAGGCAAACTATTGATTTGAGTAAATCATATTTTCATAGATGTTCAAAAATAAATAAATAAATAAATAAATAAATAAATAAATAAATAACAAACTCTGAGCCAAAGAAAGCCACTGGGAAGTGTAGCCTGGTAGGGTGGCCTGCTGTACTGCCCTCCCCCTGAGAGTGGGCCTTCATCCAAGACCAGAGGCCGTCAGGAGAAAAGAAAGAGGGGAAGCCCCGCACAGGCCTTTGGTACCAGTTCTGAAACCAGGGCCCGATGCAGTGCCTATGCCATGTATTAGGGGCTATGGTGTCTCCCCAAAATTCATGACTTGAGGTGTTGATACAGGAGAGCCTGGTTCTCATCTCAGGAGTTGAAGAATGAATGTCACCCACACACGGGACTGAGCAAAGGGTTAGAAGTTTATTAAGCAAAGATGCATAGAGAGCTCTCAGGAGTGAGGGGGTCCCTACATGTTGCCCCTGAGGGCCTGTAGGGTTGGGCTTCTATTGGAAGCCAACCAGGGAACCTCCATCCTTGCAACAGCACCTATTGTTTCACCATTGAGGGAGGACTGGTGATAGGGTCGGTGATGGGGTCTCGTTATGCTTCGTGGGTCACAGGCGACTGTCATAAAAAGGCGCCCTCCCCGCCCACACCCGGGGCAGGTGGCCTGGCTTGCTGCCTTATGTCTGGGCTCCTTACACCTCAGCATCTGGGGGATTTTTGTGAGCCTGCTTCCGTGGCCCCCTTCCTGGCCCAGCCTGCCCACCTGTCCCCAGCTCAGGGCTCAGCTCAGTGTCTCAGGATGTGGACAAGTCTTTAAGGAGGAAACTAAGTTAAAATGATGTCATCGGGGTTGGGTGTGGGGGGATTGTGGATGGAAAATCATCGACAGGAAATCTCTGAGCTAAGGAGATGCATGGCCCAACCACCCTGAAGGATTCCTGTGAGCTCGGGGCCCGGCCACCGAAGCCACCTGTGGGTGATGGGGTTGAGGGACCCGTCGGGTCTTCAGGGCTGCCTGGTGGCCCCGCTGCAGCATTGAGGCTGCACCAGCTCCGCGGGACGCATTCCTGCTAAACCTGGACCAGGTGTCCCTTCTCTCCACAGCCTCCGCACCCTGGGTCCCCCGCAGGTGTCCAGGCCTGAGCCCCGGGGACAGGTGCCTCCTGGCCTGAGGCCCGGGGACAGGTGGCTCCTCCAGGCCTGAGCCCAGGGGACAGGTGCCTCCTCCACCCCTGAGCCCTGGGGACAGGTGCCTCCCCCCTCCCTCCCTCCCTGCTCCCTCCTTCCCTTCCTTCCTTCCTTCTTCCCTCCTTTCCTCCCTTCCCTTCTTTCCTTCCTTCTATCCTTCCTTCCTCCTCCTTCCTCCCTCCCCCTTTCTTCCTATCTTCCTCCTTTCTTCTTCCCTCCTTTCCTCCCTCCCTTCCTCCTATCCTTCCTTCCTTCCTTCCTTCCTCCTTCTTCCTCCCTCCCTCCCTTCCTTCCTCCCTCCCTTCCTTCCCTTCCTTCCTTCTCCTTCCTTCCTCCTTCCTTCCTTCACTATAAAACTCTGAATGTAGGGGCTTACCTTGGGCACATCTAGTGTGGCACTTACTCTGTGACATTGCCTGTGCCAGAAAGCTTAATGTGCATTCTAAAATCTAATCTCATAGCTTGGATCAATGGGCAGGCCTTGAATTCAGACTCACCTCAGTTCCGGTGTAGGTTTTGCTTCTCCCTGTCTATATGAGTCTGAGGCTATGACGTAACATTTCTGGGTCTCAGTTTCCTCATCAATAAAACATGCTCTACAGTATAGCTTTGAGAGTTATATGAGATGATGTATAGAAAATGCTTGGTAGAGTGTTTGGCACATAGTAAGACAAAATATATTAATTGTGATGATGAGCATGATGAAGATAAAAAAAAGGATGTGTTGATGCCTCTATTCAATAGTATAAATATTGAAGGTCAGAAGAGTGTGTAATTGGTCCACGGTCACACGGCTGGTAGGTTATGTTATTGGAATTTTAACCTAAGTGTGCAAGCTTAACCACTTTGTTATAGTGCCTCTTAACTCATGGCTATTGTACCTCCACTATGTACAGCAATGATGTTAGCTCTGGAATTACAAAATAAATAATGATATGAGTCTCCAAACTAAAGGAACTTCTATCTCGTGACTTATCCCCCTAAATACTTTTGCCACTGATGTCGAGATGCAGGTTACACTTTCCTTCTTACACTAAGTGGGCACAATTATTTTTTAAGAAAGCTGTACAATCATATTTTCATTTTACATCACTTATTTATTTCTGCTTTTATGGGAGGGTATGCCCTAAGGGTATCATGTGAATTGATTCTAGACTAAGCACCACGTTTAATAGTATTGGGTTTCCTTTTAGGCTTTCAGAGTTCCATAGCATATTTCTTTTGTTTTCACAGGATGGCTTATTTACTTGATATCCTCAGGATCCATTTGGTGGTATGAGCCAATAAATGCTTGATGATTATATACTCTACTTAGAAGAGCCAGACAGCTGTCTGAAGAGAATATGAAAGAAGAAGCTTTCCTATTATTAAATATTAAAACCATAAAAATTCCAGCAATATGGCAACAAATGAATTAAAGGAAGGCAACTGAGAATTAAAACTGCAAGCCTGCCATTAACCCACCCCGGGAGAGATTGCAGTATTCTCAGCACGCTGAACAAGGAGACTCAATGCAATTGCTTCATTCTCAAGGCACAGTGAGTTAAGAGGAGCTCTGACCCAAAGTTATAAAAATGACTGTTTTGTTTTATTTTTTCCTTCTTTAGCAAAGTATAAGAAAAAGCACAACTTTGTATGCTTCCATTCCATTACTTTTGTAAGCTGAAATATAAGAATTATTTTGAGTAGAATAATACTTCTGGTACCAATTTGATAATGCTCTAAAAGGATCTTTAGTTTACTAGCAAATTTAGTCTCACATGCATAGTAAACTATCAAGTTCAGGACTGAATAGGTTTTTAGATAATTTAGTAAATAGAAAAGGAACAGACTGTTCTTCAGTTATTTTAATGACATTCGAAGAAACTGGGAAAATGTCGGGCCTAGATATTCTAGGCACTGTGTCTTTGGGAAGATTACTACATCATTTTCTTTATCATTTAAATGAGTGTAGTGAAATGAAAGTGTCATTTATAAATAAAAGTTCTCTTAAAGGTGTTAGAATTTAAATAAAGCAAAGGCAAATTCCAGTAACTTTATTATTAGTAATAATCAGTTTGCAGATCTCCACCATATATCATGCCTCACCAGTATATCAAGACCCAGAGGGAGAGAACCACTTGACATTAATACTTACACAGTTAACAATTAGGTGTCCTGACAGATGCCTCAATAGGGTGCAGTGCAGGCACCAAAGTGGTGCAGTCATTACAAAGATGCAAAGATACTCAGTGGAGGCCTTTTTTTTTTTTTAAAGATTTTATTTATTTATTCATGAGAGACACAGAGAGAGAGAGAGAGAGAGAGGCAGAGGGAGAAGCAAGCTCCATGCAGGGAGCCCGACATGGGACTCGATCCCGGGTCTCAAGGATCACACTCTAGGTTGAAGGCAGGCGCTAAACTGCTGAGCCACCCAGGCTGCCCTTTTAAAGCACAAAACTTTTAAAGTGAATTCATTTGCTTTGATTTATAACACCTGAGTCTTGATCAAAGCTATGAAGTGTTATTATTATTATTTTTTAAGGAATAGATATTCCTTAAAAAGAGTCACTATACGGATGGACCCTGTAATGAGCCAGAAATTGAACATATGTCAGTGATGAAAGAGAAAAATGTAATCAATTAATTTTAGGTCCTGGAGAAGTTAAGATGTTTTTGGAGTTGGCTTGTTGTAAAAAAGAAGAAATTGTAAAGAATTGAGAAGAATTGTAAAAGAAGAAATTGTAAAGGAAATTGTAAAGGAAAATTGTAAAGTGGAGATCTGAAGTGATATACTTTAAACCAAGATTTTTAGGAGTTTTCCAGCATCTGGTATTGAAAAAAGCCTGAGATAAGCTGTGGATATGACTAGCAGAGATGAGGTGGAAGACAAGTCATTGAAGAAGTCAAAGAATGGATTGCTTGGGTTTCTGGCCTGGCACGGAAGGAGCTTGGAAGTTGTCATCCCATTCCGTTCCATTGCATTCCACTCATTTCAGTTTGGTGACTAAAAACCAACAACCTTTCTTTGATTGGTCAAAGTTGAGGTCACAGGGCAAACTGCTGCCTGCAAAAATGGAGACACAGACAGGCAGACACAGAGAAATCGTAACTTATGGGACCACAGAGCCACTAGTGGAAGTCTTCGAGGGAACCAGTACTGGGGTATGAAAACTGGATCTGTACTTGATGAATTGGTGGAAGCTCAGTGTGGAAAAATCTGAGTTAAAATACAAAAATAAAAACAAACAAACAAATAAAAAACACCAGTTGGATCCAGTCTTAGGGCAAAATACCTATACTTTTGTGAGTTTTACCTCTGAGACTCTACCAGATTCTCACAGTGAAGACTGGAGAAAAATCCCCTCATACTTCCAACAGGGGAAAAAGAAAATAGCCACAGTATTCTATTCTTCAGCAGGACTTCCTTCAGGAGAATCTACTTCACTTGAGCCTGACCTGCTGGGGTTTTATCTGAGCCACACTGACCTGGGAGAAGGTCAATTCCCAACTCCATCCCCCTATAACCATCTTGTCCCCCTGTAGGGGGGCAGGGCACAGAAATCTAACAGGTGAAGTTTACAATCCAAAGACACAGATTCACTAAAAGACTGAGATTTATTCATAGGAATACTTCCCCTCCCCACAACACCTCAGCATCAGGTTACTAAAGGCTTATGGATTGCAATTCTTTTTACTCAGTATGTCATTTTTGGCTTTCAACAAGAAAATTACAAGGCACACTAAAATGGCAAAAACACAAACAAAACAAAACAAAACAAAAAAACCAACACGGTTTGAAGAGATAGAGCAAACATCAAAACCAGAGTCAGATAAGGCAGGAATGTTGGAATCATCAGACTAACAAGATAACTATGATTAATATGCCAAGGGCTCTAGTAGAAAAAGGAGACAACAACAAGCACAGATGGGATGGAAGCAGAGATGGAAATTCTGAGAAAGACTCAATAGGAAATGTTAGAGAGAAAATAAACTGTAACAGAAGTCAATAATATCTGGCCAAATACCTTTGAGGAAAGAATCTCAAAACTTGAGGATGTATCAATAGAAACTTCCAAAACTGAAAGGCAAGGGGAAAAAAAGAATGAAAAAAATATATCAATATCCAAGAACTGTAGAACCATTCTCAAAGATGCCGTTGCATACATGTAACAACAGAAATACCAGAAGGAGAAAAAAGAGAAGGAACAGAAGAAATATTTGAAGCAGTCATGTCTGAGAGTTTCCTCAGTGTCGGATGCCAAACCACAGACCCAGGAAGGCTAGAGAACATCCAAAAAACAGCTCTCTCCAGGTATATCATATTCAAACTGCAAAAGCTCAAAAACAAAGAAAAAATCTTGAAAGAAGTCAGAGGATGAAAACCATCCAGGAGCAAAGATAAGAATTGTATCAACTTCTCAGAAACCATGCAAATGAGAGGAGGGTGGGTGGAGCGAAAATTTTAATTTTAAGGGGAAATTTTTAAGTGTTGAGAGAAAAAAAAGAACAAAAACACCGATCTAGAATTCTATAGCCTGTGAGATTATCCTTTATAAGTGAAGGAGAAATAAAGACTTTATCAAACCAAAAAAAAAAAAAAAAATCAGATCATGTATTGCCAATTGATCTTTCTGGCAAGGAATCTTAAAAGAAGTTCTTTAGAGAACAGGAAAATGATAGAGGGCAGCAGCTCAGATCTACCTATGGAGTGGAAAAGCATTAGGGAAAGAATTAGTGAAGGTAAATTAAAAACTTATTTTTTCTTATTCTTAACTAAGTAAAAATAGGTCGTTCAAAATAATCATAGCATCAATGCATTTGATGATTACATTGATTTGAGAGGAAGCAATAATGTAAGGGACAGGAGGAAGGAAATTAGGAAAACTTGGTTATTATAAGGAATGTGCACTGTGACCGGGTATAGTATTTTTTGAAAGTGGATTTGGATTAGTTGTAAATGTGTATAAGAAACTCTAGGGCAACCACTAAAAAAAGCTGGTAAAAGAAGTATAATTGATACACTAGGAGCTGATGGGCCTGGATATTAGAAGTGTCATCCGCATGAATATTGAAATGGCCAAGAGCAAAGACAGAAGTTATGGCGGGAAAATAGCCTTGAGCCAGAAACTTAAATATTCAACAGATGAAAGGAAAGAATCCTGAAATCTGTAGAAGTTACAAAAAGGATGGTAAGTGGTATGATTTGATGAAAGAGACTCACATCTGGGATATTTTAGGAAGGAGGGGATGAACACAATCTGATGCAGCAAATAAAGAAGTGAGACCTTTGTGTTGTAGACCGTAGGGCACAACTGAGTATATGACTAAGTTCGTATTTTAGGAAGTAGAAGCTGAGGGATCCCTGGCTGGCGCAGCGGTTTGGCGCCTGTCTTTGGCCCAGGGCGCGATCCTGGAGACCCGGGATCGAATCCCACGTCGGGTTCCCGGTGCATGGAGCCTGCTTCTCCCTCTGCCTATGTCTCTGCCTCTCTCTCTCTCTCTCTCTCTCTGTGAATGAATTTAAAAAAAAATCTTAAAAAAAAAAAAAAGGAAGTAGAAGCTGGGAAAGGAGAAGCACTTGGGTTGGGTCTCTGGTTACACATGAAGCATTAAAATCCCAGCCAGGATCATTGTCAGTTTTTGACCAAGGTGACCGAGGAAATGGCAACTGAAGCAGGAAAAAGCAGGGCGTGGATTTTGAAAAGGATTTGGGGCAAGGATGAAGAATTCAATTTTGAGCAATTGAATGTTAGATTCCTGCGGGACAGAGAAGTGAATGTGAAGAAGAGGGAGGAATTCCGGGTGACTCCTCGCTTCTTGTACTGCGTAACCTGGTAAAGGGTAGTTTCCAAGACTGTGATCGGGAACACCTAGGAATGATCAAGTTTAGTGCTAAATGTAATAAGCTCATTTTAAGAAAGGTGAAGCCTAGGTGGGTACCTGTGAGCAAAATATTCTGTATCAGGTAGGTTTAGGTTCAGAAGAGTAGAGCAGAAATGCCCCCAGCATTGTGATGTCAGTAAGATAGAGCCCTCCCTCTCTCTGATGGTCAGGAGACCGGAAGGTAGGGCTCCAGTCTGAGGCCACACGTGGTCAACCTGGATACGCCTCAATTAGGAACTGCTGTCCAGCTTTCAATTGTTGGAATTTAATTTAATTTCAATCTTGGGAAGACAAAAAGCAAACTTGCAGACTTCTCCGTGACAGTTGGGTATGTTAGGCACAGATTAGTTAATTGGACATAAATCTTTTCCAGATTTCTAAGGTGAAGTTACTTTCATTTTCATTTTACAGACGAAGGGAAAGACTCAGAGAAGCTAAGTAGCCTGCTCCAAGGTCAGTCAGTTAGCAAATGGCAGAAATCAGTTTTCCAAACCATGATCTCTGCTCTTTCTTTGTCATCTTCTTCCATTCGTGGATTTCCAACATTGTGTGTGGGGTTTTGGGAGAGGGTTTTTTTTTTCTTGTTTTGTTTTCATTTTTGTTTTGTTTTGTTTTGTTTCTTAAATGTGAGAAAGTTGAATGAGTATGGCTAAGACATTGGGTATAGAAGAACGCAAATTATTGCAGGAGCCTATAGAATTCATGGGTGAAGAGTAGGGATGGCACTGATTAATTATATAACTTGGGCTAGATTATCTATTAGGGATGTTTCTTTATTGGAACTTCTGGTGCATCTTTTTGGTGTGTGTGTTCTTTTTTTTTTTTTTTTTTAAATTTTTTATTTATTTATGATAGGCACACAGTGAGAGAGAGAGGCAGAGACATAGGCAGAGGGAGAAGCGGGCTCCATGCACCGGGAACCCGACGTGGGATTCGATCCCGGGTCTCCAGGATCACGCCCTGGGCCAAAGGCAGGCGCCAAACCGCTGCGCCACCCAGGGATCCCTGGTGTGTGTGTTCTAATGGAATTAGAGAAAGACAAAGTTTACATTTCCGAGGCAAGTGTCTATGGATGTATGTGTATGTATCCATTGCTTAGATGATGTATCATTTCACCTAGGTCTTTTAAGTTTGAAAAGGTTGAAACATCCATAAACTCACAACTGTAATGTGAATTTAGAAAAATAGAAGCTCTTTTTCTTCCTTGGAACTGACAACGCCTAGACTCATTTTATTTATTTATTTATTTATTTATTTATTTATTTATTTATTTAATGACAGTCTACTGTGGTTTTATTTTATTTATTTTATTTTTTTAAAAAGATTTTATTTATCATGAGAGAGAGAGAGAGAGAGAAAGAGAGAGAGAGGCAGAGACACAGGCAGAGGGAGAAGCAGGCTCCATGCAGGGAGCCCAACATGGGACTCGATCGTGGGTCTCCAGGATCACCCCTGGGCTGAAGGCTGTGCTAAACCTCTGAGCCACCCAGGGATTCCCCCCACCCCCCGATTTATATTTATGGTGAGAGACTGGTAAAGTAATAACCTTCTACTGGCTTCTATTAAAAAGAAAACCACTGACCCAAAATGGCATCACTCAGGTTAAAGCGGCAAGTCAGTCCAAGACTAAATACTGAACTTAGATGGATTTCAACCCACCAGGAGCCTAACCTTTAGCCTTCAGTCAGGAATTTTCTGATCAATGCCAGTAAGGTAATCTGTCACATGGGTCCTCTTCATCAGTCAAAGGAAGTTGAGATAATCCCCAAATGAAGGTGACCTCACCTAAAATAATCCTTTTTTTCTGTTTATACTTCCTTGTCCTGCCTCTGAAATCCTTTCCCTTTCTGTAGCTCCCCTCTGTGAACTTTATGGGGTGCTGCCCCATTCAGGGGTTGATGAATAAGGCCAATTAGAGCTTTACCATTTACTTGGTCCAATATTTGTTATTCAACACTAGATAAGTACTATTTCCATACGTCTAAAAGTTACATTTTTTTCCCCCACATAGCCTAAAAGACTGAAACTCTAAAGTACTGATAAAAGCTTAATTTATCATGCATTGTCTCTATTCTGCTAAAACAACACACACTGATCTCAGGGATGAATCTGTTGGAATTTGTAATGCTTTTTCACACATCTACAAACAAGTGTCGGCATATGTCAGACTTCATGAAATGGCCATATTCTTACAATAGCTGCCTATTATGCAGTATCTTATAAGAAGGAAAACGATTTTTGGACATGAAAGTTGTGAATGTATGTAGGCTACGCTTTAAGGTTAATAGAAAAGCTAGAAAAAAGAATTATCTATGAAATTAAAATAATTTATTATCTGTATTAACATCATCAGCATCACTTAAGAAGTTGTCATCTAGGAAGTACCCAAGAGAAGAATTAGTTCAGAGTGACTGGAGATATCTGAGAAAACAACAACCAAGTTATTTTGCATTTGTTAGAAACCAAGAAAATTCTAACTTTTTTAAGGCAAAGGTATTCATTCGTCCATTCTTAATCCATTCATTTACCCATTCTTTAATTTATACAACACTTGATTAATTGCCTCCTTTATACCACATACTGGGGCTGTGGGATAATGGCTTTTAACCAAGGATAAATGCCCACCCACTTAGTGGGCATTCAGAAATCTGATTTATTTGGTTGGGGCCACGGATGCACACTTCACATAAAGAAAAACCATTCCACCAAAGAGGCTGTAATAGCACGGACACTGAGAAACATTATATTTCAGAAATGCTGTGTGTACGGTCTCTTAACTACAAGAGACTCGTAGATTGATGGAAGCGTCAGATAGACCGGAACATGTTATCCTAGATGGCAAGTGCTTGTAGGCAGCCGCTCATTGGCTGTTACAGAATGGCCCAGCCGAGAGGCAAGGGGGCATGGAAGCCATCTCAGGCTGCTAAACCATGAACTGGAAGGAGTCAGCCAGGAAGAGAAGAGAGGCGACAAGTGTTCCAGGAGGAAGAGCTGGGGTGGCCGTGGCAAGGAAGCGTGAGAGAGGACGATGGTGTGTCCTGTCAAGTAAAAGTGAATGGTTGACTTCTCATAGGTAAATGCAGAAATGGGATGAAAAGGCCTGGAGACAAAGTCTAGGTCACATTGGAGATGGGGAGGCGACCTAAGAGGCGGTAGCAGTAATCTGGTGAGTAACTAGCCAGGCCTCACCTCAAACAGTGGCGGAGAGGAAGGAGTGAGGGGGCAACTCGAGAAAACATGGTAGCTTTCTTTGCCTGATACCTACACAGGTTTGCCTCAATACCCACAAGTGGAGTGTTCCGTGAAACCTTTTGCAAACTGAAATGGCATAAAATGAAGAAGTAATTATCATTAATTTACATGGAAAAATTGTTGAGTGTTCCCAGACCCGAACAACCTCTCAGGCTCTTCTGATCCTCAGGACACATCTCACTAATGGATGCAGAATAGGTGGAGATGGAGCACAGATGCTCACAGTCACAGCTCAGAGCTCCTGCAGCTTGCTGCTGACATGCTGAGTTGTAGCTCCTGAGAAGGAGCTTGGCTGGGCCCCTCTCGCTGCTCCAGACTGTGTGCTTCCCCTATGACAGCTCACTGCAAAACAGACGCCGGCTGCTCTTTAAATTTTCACCTTTTTTGGATTTCTTTTGGTTAGCGAAAACAGGTACTAATAACCTAAGTCTTCCAGAAAAGCAAAGTGGCTTAATAGAAACTTATGAAAAGCAGGGGTACCTGTGTGTCAACATACAACCAAATATCCCAAAGCAAATACCCCAAGTATCCTTTTTTGAGGCCACCAGGAAGGCCTATTCATCCTGAATGTATGTCTTACTATTTCTTGTTGTCTGAAACACCTTTAACACCAAAAGAGTAAATTCATTCCAGCAGGTCTGTTTGGAATGGAAATCTATTGACTTGGATAAAGACAATATATCAAGTTTAGCTATAAGAAATAGCAAGTATTAAGTCAGCGAATTTAGGGGAGCATGTACAGATCACCACAACCTTAGAGAAAATCAGGGTGGGATAAAAAGAAGACTGTAGAATGTTTGCATTTTTATGGTTCCAAGAGTGAGATAAGCCCAGATGAAAGTAGTAATTTGAACACATGAAAGAGTAGATCCTATTGAGCCTGAACTGCCCATGATTATGCTTATAGTGACTCCAAACCCAGGTGAAGAATATTATGGCGAAAAATATATATTTACATATGTATATAAGTTAATTCAACATAAAATATAGAAAATCTACATTGAAAGATTTGGGGTTTTTTTGTTTTTTTGTTTTTGTTTTAGTCATAAAAGAATAAGATCATTTTAGGATGGTCTACAGTTGGGTCAGTGAAACTGTATGGAATCTACATTTTGGGGAACTTCTTGGGACCTCAGACTTGCCTACTGAGGTGATAATCATTTGAGTAAATAAATGAATGCTTTAAGAATCCATGTTGGGATATCTAATTGGCCCCATATTGTCAGGGAACAGAGGAAAAATCTAAAATATATGATGTACGTGATTCAACCATTTAAATGCAATTACCTTTGGAGGAGGCAAGAAATTGAATTTATACTCAAATGTAAATTATTAATATCAGAATCTTTTTTGAGGATGTATTTTGATAATGGAAGAGAAATGCCCAGGTTTTGTTGTTGATGTTATTTTTTCTTAAAATGAATTTTAAAAAGATAAGGAAAGACAGAATGGGATTCTGAATCTAATCTTCATCTGTAACATTATTATTATTCTTAGATTACTGAATGTGAGACAGAAATCTTAAATTGTTAGACAAAACATTGATAGTAAGTTTTATCTTAGAAGATTTGCTTGACTGCACTGATGGATATTTACCCCAAAGATACGGATGCAACGAAATGCTGGGACACCTGCACCCCGATGTTCACAGCAGCAATGTCTACAATAGCCAAACTGTGGAAGGAGCCTCGGTGTCCATAGAAAGATGAACGGATAAAGAAGCTGTGGTTTATGTATACAATGGAATATTCCTCAGCCATTAGAAAGGACGGATACCCACCATTTGCTTCGACGTGGATGGAACTGGCGGGTATTATGCTGAGTGAAATAAGTCAATCGGAGAAGGACAAACATTATATGGTCTCATTCATTTGGGGAATATAAATAATAGTGAAAGGGAATAAAGGGGAAGGGAGAAGAAATGGGTAGGAGATATCAGAAAGGGAGACAGACCATGAAAGATTCCTAACTCTGGGAAACGAACTAGGGGTGGTGGAAGGGGAGGAGGGCGTGGGTGGGGTGAGTGGGTGACGGGCACTGACAGGGACACTTCACGGGATGAGCACTGGCATGTGTTATTCTGTATGTTGGCAAATTGAACACCAATAAAAAATAAATTTATTATTAAAAACAAAAAGATTTGTTTGAGATGTAAAATGTAGCAGTGACATGAAGATAACAGTGAATATTTGGATATGATTTGTTTTCTTTTATATTATTTGTAACATCAGATGACTTTTAATAAGTAAAAATAGACATTTTATAATGTTTTATTAAAATTATTTTAATACCATTGAGAATTACAAAAATGATGATTGAATCTATGTCTTGCTAAATCATAGATTATGCAATATATATTATGTATTTCATATTCACATGAAAAGATTTTCAAAAGAAGCCCTTCTTTCCTTCCTCCCTTCCTCTCTTTTTTTTTAAGATTTATTTATGTATTCATGATAGACACAGAGAGAGAGAGAAAAGCAGAGACACAGGCAGAGGGAGAAGCAGGCTCCATGCAGGAGCCTGATGTGGGACTCGATCCCAGGACTCCAGGATCACGCCCTGGGCCAAAGGCAGGCGCTAAACCACTGACCCACCCAGGGATCCCCTTCCTGCCTCTGTTTGAGAGAAATAACACACGTGCAAGTTGGGGGAGGGGAAGAGGGAGAGAATCTTCCAGCACTCTCCCCACTGAGCATAGAGCCCAGAGTGGAGCTCTGTGTTAGGACTCATGAGATCATGACCTTACCCCAAACCACAAGTTGGTAGCTTGACCGACTAAGCCCCCCAGGTGCTCCCCACAGAAGTATTTCCTATGAGAATTCAGACAGTACCTCTAGCTCATCTTTTCCCTTTCAAAATACTTATATTTGGAACCATTGTAAATCCTAAATAAAAAATAAATAAATTAAAATTAAAATTAAAATTAAAATTTAAAAAATGTTGGTTCTTTTTATACGTGGGTCATCACGGCAGTCATTCCCACATATCAACTGAAATAAATGTCAAGGCTACAGATGAACCATTTGGTAAATTTGTGTTTGGCTAAAACAGTTTTATAGTTTTGCCTTTTGCACTCTTTAACTCAAAAACCTTTCAACCTATTCCTTGTTTTCCGTGGTTTCTCAACCATTTGTTGGAATAACTTCTGTAACCTCCTCTGAAAGTATTCTGGGCCTTTCAGATATGCTGAACTGCTAAACTTTATGATCTCTTCTGGGGACCTGGGCCTGAATACATAAGTTTATTTTAAATGTCTGGGTACTCTTGTTATTATTTTTCTTATTGAGGCTGAATTACCTTTTATGATGTTTGGTTTAGCATTTTCCTTTTTTTTTTAAAATCAGTCTCTTGGGTTAAGAATTCCAAGGATGGTAATCCCTGGTTGGCTCAGCAGTTTGGTGCCTTCCTTTGGTCCAGGGCATGGTCCTGGAGTCCTGCGATTTAGTCCTCGTCAGGCTCCCAGCATGGACCCTGCTTCTCCCTCTGCCTGTGTCTCTGCCTCTCTCTCTCTCTCTCTCTCTCTCTCTCATGAATAAATAAATAAAATCTTAAAAAAAAAAAAAGAATTCCAAGGATGGATGGGCCTGCCTTCTTTGTACCAAAATAGTACAATATTTACATTATTTAAAAGAAAAAAAAAGTATCTTGAGCCTCTGCAATGGGCTCTACACTCAGTGTGGTGTCTGCTTGAGATTCTCTTTCTCTCCCTCTCTTCCTCCTCTTGCTTGCACATGCACGCGTGTTCTCTCTCTTTCTCTCTCTAAGATAAATAAATAAATTAAAAAATATATATGTTGAGTTTTCTTCTCATTATTATAAAATGATTCATAGCTGAAAATACTAGTGCCAAGTCAAGACTCTATTAATCCCTGGTACATTGTTGCTTTTTGCATCATGGACCTTATTTTATGATACTACCTTTTTAATGTTCAGTCTTGGTTGCCTCATAATTTTTTTTATACATATGTTCTCTGTAAACCTGTGCTCTTCAGAAAGCTCACTGAACAGCTACATTTATGTCAGCTAACCCCTTTTTTTAGTCTTTATTTGGATTATTATCATTTGTTTAACACATTTTTAAACATGTCCTCTAACCCATTTTAAAGTTCTTGATTATGATATTGACCAAGGCTTTAACATTCCCCCCCAGCTTAACTAAATTTAGGCAGGCTTTCTCATGAGTAGACCCTGATTTTTTCTAGAACATTTGATTTAGAACACTTAACAATTGTAATTTTTTCTTCTGCCTCTTTGAGATGTAAATCCTTTTAAAAACCCTCCAGTCAGTTTATAATCCAGAAATGTCTTTCTCAAGGACCAGGAAATGGTCTTTGAAATGGAATTATCAAGGAAGATACTCCTCTGGCTCTCAGTTTCTATGGGAGGGTAGGAGACTAATTTTAGGGGAGCCTCATTACAAGCTCTAAAACTTCCTTCTACCTTAGTTTACTTTTCCTTTGGGTAAGGGCACATAAACCCATATAGTCTTCAATCTCTCCCAGCCCAGCTTCTAGAATTCTCTAGTCCTTTATATCAGAAGAGTCTGGTTCAGATTGAATCCTGGCCTCTCTTCCTGATTGCAGTAGCCTTGAATAAAATCTTTGCTGGTTTGATTTTGTCCAGTGTAGTTTTTGCTTTGACAATGTATTACTGATTCTTTAAGTAATAATTTGCTTCTTTATTCTTAAAAAGATGGAATAAATTTCTAACTATTCTCTGAATTCCTCTTTTCCAGTTAATTACAGTAATGGTTGTTTCATAATTTATCTTCCTTTCTTTCCCCTGCCTGCCTTCTTCTCCTTCCTTCCTTCCTTCCTTCCTTCCTTCCTTCCTTCCTTCCTTCCTTCCTTCTTCCTTCCTTCCTTCTATCCTTCTTTACCTCCTTCTTCCCTCCCTCACTTTGTGACTCCCCCCTTCCCTCTTTTCCTTCCTCCTTTGGACAAAGAATATTAAGTCCTGTAATAATCCTTGTCCAGAACTATGCTATTAAAGCAATAGGCTTGGGTGTGAAGTTCTTGTTTTTTATGAATCTACCTTAGTCATTTGCCTTATTAGTCTAATTTGAGTTGAGAATAGCAATTCCTATCATCTCTTCATTAAAAGAGGAGGGAAGGGAGCTTTTCCTCCCATATTCTCATATTTTGCTAAGGGATTTCCATCCCACTCTCCAGAGGAAGCAGCAGTAAAGTATTTGCAAACCCTTTCTGAACACAGGAAGAGTCCCTCACCAGATTGGAGCTATGGAACACATTAAGGTGAATAATTATTTTAAGAAGCAGTAGTGGGTTGTCTCCTTCCTCTTCTTGTGTTGTGTATCTTGTACTTGTCAGCATATGCGTACAGCATTTGCTGTGCAAACACGACTTTTTCCCAGAGAGAATCTTCCTACTTTGGACTTTTACCAGAACCTAGATTAAGGGCATCTTTGGAGAGATGGGAAGGAAAGTAGAAGGAAACATAAGAAGTTCTGCTGACGATCTACATGTAACAGTTTCTTTGCCATATTTTGGGGTAACAAAGCTCACACCATTCTTTAAACCTTATTTTCATTTTTGTGCATTTTAAAAAATTTATTTGTGAGAGAGAGTATTGAGGGAGAGGGACAAAGGGAGAGGGAGAGAGAATCTCAGGCAGACTCTCGACTGAGTGATGAACAGGACACGGGGGGGGGCTGTCCTCATGTGATCACATGACCCTGAAATCACAACCAGAAGGAAAATCAAGAGTCCGATGCTTAACTGACTGAGCCACCCATGTGCCCTTTTGTGCTGCTTTTAAAATTAGTTAAATACAATAAGGGAGAAGGCATAAATATGCAAAATCTCTGAAATATGAAACAACACCCCCTTTTTCTGAGTAATGAAACCATCATTAATACAGGAAGTTAGAAGATAAACTGCTTTTAGTAGAATATGTAGCATTATTCCAGATCCAGATTCACTTCATATGTAGAATTGAATATAAAGTGATATAGATGTCATTTCTACTCACCTTATCAGTGTCAAAAATATTCCGATTCTCAGTGCAGATCCTCCAATTTAAGTATTTTAATCATTAAAATCCCACTGCACCAGGAGGAAAGAAAAAGACAAGAAAGAAATAATAAAGATGTGCAAACTTTACTCTCCCTTTTCTTAGATATGCTGCTTCAATCTTTTGGAAAAATATGGTAGCTGATTCTGTCCTATTCTCACCTTCCTCTTTTTACTCTTAGATCTCTGGATTTCTTAGCATAAAAGAGGTTCCAATGAAAATAAACACACGACAAGCTTTGTAATAACATGCAGCCTCTCGAATTAAGTTCAACTCAGAGCGGCACAGACTCTATGTGGAGTGTGAAGGCTTCTTGCACTAGAAATATTTTAAACTATTATAGTGTCAATTTGCTTCCGACCTTTTCTTGAGCTTGACAGTGAACTCACTTCGCTAAATCGAGCCATTGAGAATGATATTTGCTGTGGGTTTTTGTAGATGGCTTTTAAGATGCTGAGGAATGTTCCCTCTATCCCCACACTCTGAAGAGTTTTCATCAGGAATGGAGGCTGTATTTTGTCAAATGCTTTCTCTGCATCTATTGAGAGGATCCTATGGTTTTTGTTTTTTCTCTTGCTGATATTCTCCACCTTTCACTTTAGAGCTGTAGGTGTCCTTATGTCTAAAATGAGTCTTGGGATCCCTGGGTGGCTCAGTGGTTTAGCGCCTGCCTTTGGCACAGGGAGCGAACCTGGAGTCCTGGGATCCAGGCCCACGTCGGGCTCCTGGCCTGGAGCCTGCTTCCCTCTCCTCTTCCTCCCTCCCTCTCTATTATAAATAAATAAATAAGTAAATAAATAAATAAATAAATAAATAAATAAATAAATAAATCTTAAAAAAATAAATAAAAATAAAATGAGCCTCTTGTAGACAGCAAATAGATGGGTCCTGCTTTTTTATCCAGTCTGAAACCCTGCGCCTTTTGATGGGGTCATTAAGTCCATTCATGTTCAGAGTTACTATTGAAAGATATGAATTTAGTGTCATCATGATACCTATGCAGTCCTTGTTTTTGTGGGTTATTCCTTGGACCTCCTCTTTCTATTACAGAGTCCCTCTTAGTATTTCTTCCAGAGCTGGCTTGGTGGTCATGTATTCTTTCAGTTTCTGCCTATCTTGGAAGCTCCTGATCTCTCCTTCTATTCTGAATGAGAGCCTTGCTGGATAAAGGGTTCTCAGCTGCATGTTCTTCTCATTTAGGACCCTGAATTCATCCTGCCAGCCCTTTCTGGCCTGTCAGGTCTCTATGGAGAGGTCTGCTGTCAATCTAATATTTCTCCCCATAAAAGTCAGAGATTTCTTGTCTCTTGCAGCTTTAAGGATCTTCTCTTTATCTTTGGTATTTACAAGTTTCACTATTAAATGTCAAGGTGTTGAGTGGTTTTTGTTGGTTTTAGGGGAGATCTCTCTATTTCCGGGATCTGAATGCTGGAAGTTAGGAAAATGCTCAGCTATGATTTGTTCAAATACAGTGTCTGGACCTCTGTCCCTTTCGGCACCCTCGGGAACACCAATTAAACATGGATTTTTCCTTTTGAGGCTGTCATTTATTTCCCTTAACCTATCCTCATGACCTTTTAATTGTTTTTCTCTTTCTTCCTTAGTTTTCCTCTTTGCCATCAACTTGTCTTCTATGTCACTCACTCGTTCTTCTACCTTGTTAACCCTTGTCAGGACCTCTAGTTTGGATTGCATCTAATTTAATTGATTTTTAATTTTGGCCTGATTAGATTTAAATTCTGCAGTCAGGAAGTCTCTTGAATCCTTTACGCTTTTTTCTAGAGCTGCCAGTAGCTTTATAATAGTGCTTCTGACGTGGCTTTCTGACCTTGAACTGTAATACAAATCCTGTAACTCTGGGAGAGAGGACTGTTTCTATGTCTCTCTTTTGAGGTGAGTTTTTCTTTGTAGTCATTTTGCTCAGTGCAGAGTGGCCAGAAAAAAGTTGTACTGGGAAAAGGAGAAAAAGAGAGAGAGAGAAAAAAAAAAAAGAATTAGAAAAACACAGAAAAAAATGGAGGGAAGGAAACAGAAAACAAAAACAATGGGGAGTGTCCTCTGATTCTCTATACTGTAAATCTGTCTACTCCCCCTGGAGCTTTCCAGTGCTGCTTGGTCAATAACTGGCTTTTCTGCTGTCCCTCTAGGTGGTCTTCTGGGGGAGGGGCCTGCTGTGCTGGTTCTCAGGTGTGAACACCTGGAGGAGCTGCCCAGCCTCCTGCCTGGTGCAGGCTCAGTGAGAGCTGTTCATCCTGTGAGGCCCTTGCTCCATCCCAGGCACATGGTGACACCTGGAGGAACCACAGTGGCGGCGACCAGCTCCCCAGCCCTGGAGTCAGCTCTTGCACTACCTACTGTAGCTCCCAGTCTGCAGGGGCCTGGATGCTCTGGGGAGGGGGCCGCTGACCTGCATGTCTCGGGCCCCTGGGGCAGGAGCATCCTCGCTGTCCTGGGCCCTCCGGCCTCCATCTGCCCTGGGGATGCCGGATCCTGGGCTGTGTCCCCTACGCCCTGGGCTCCGGGCCTACGCTGCTGGAATCTGCTCCCGGGGCCCTGGGGCGCATGCTGCAGCCCCTCAGGCATCTCGGCCGGGGTGTGGGGGCTCCCCCCGGGTGCTGGTGCTGTGTTAGTGCCCCTGGGAGCCTGAGGGCCTCCCCGCCCTCCTGGGATCATGCTCCAGCTCCATGCGGCTCCTGCTCCTTCGTGGGGGCTCTCCTATCCTGGAGGTCATCACCCTGGGGCTTAGCCTGGCTCTTTGGCGGACTCTCTCCCATTGATACTTTTTTATTTCTTTACTTTTTCCCCATCTTCCTACCTAGATAGAAAAATGAACTCTTCTCCCTGCAGCCTTCCAGCTGCTCTCTCTTAAATCTTAGGCCCAATTCGGAGGTTTTCAGGATGATGTGAAAGTTATCCAGGGAAGTTGGGGGGGACAGGTGACCTGGGGACCCTCCTCTTCTCCCCCCTTCCCCTCCCCCATTCGTAGTGATTATTGATAGGAATGTATTTATTGCCGTCTGAACTCTCAGGTCATCAGCTTGGTGGCATTCCCCTCACGGAAATCCCTGAAGGCTCCTCTCCTTCATCGTCTTCAAAGCTCCAGTTGGAAAGGTTCACGCGCCCCCATGACATAGCCGAAGTACAAGACCTAAGGGGTCAGGCTCAATTAGCGATTCCAGACAGACGGTATAAGTGTGTTCAGTGAGCCTGAGTGTGCAAGCTGGTGAACATCTGGGACCACGGACATCAGAACAACAAAGACCAAACGGTCACCTTGTCCAGCAAGGAGAGTATGGGGGTTTCTCCAACCAAACCATTATTCTGGCAAGCGGGAACCAATGTCTGACCCATCAGGTTCCAGGAGGGCAGAGCGGCCACTAGACCCCAAACCAAGAAGCCAGGGCCTTCAGGGAATGTCTGCCTTCGAGAGAACTGCCCAGGGAGGCAGGAGATCCTAGCTCAGGGGTCAGCACAGGAGTTCATGGAACCTGGCCCAGGTGTGGCCTTCATGTACACAAATATCTCTCCCCCTCATGCACACCAAGAAGGAAAAGGACGTCAGAGATCACTGTCAAGGACCCAGGAGGATTCCAGGCTTGGTCAGGGGTGAAGTTGGAACCCGAGAGCGAGACTGAGGATGGAAGCCGTGCCTGCCCTGAGGTCATCCACTAATGATCTTCCCCTGGCCTCATGCCGTCCATGTGCAGCACAGGGTCTCTTTACGTGTGTGCCCACTTTGGTGTTGATGCAATTGCAGAGGTTGACCTAGACGACTCCACGCTCCGAATAATGGGAATGGCAAACCCGAAACCCAAGCCAAAAGAATCCACATCAGAAGAAGTGGCAAGACAAAGTCCTCCTTCCTTGAAAGTGTACAAAGGGAGCCCCTGTCCTGGGCAGGAGAGGGTCCTGGCGGGCGGTCCCCTTCAGGACCCCCAGGTCAGGGGTGTTGCTGTTCCTGGGGAAGTCCCTGCACCCTCTGAATATCAGCAGCTCTGAGGGGTGTCTCTGCTGTCTGCCCAAGTTCCTGACACTGTCCTCTGGGAAAGGGGGCCTGGGGATGTGCTTCAGGACCTGGGAGGAGGCTGGATCCTCTACTTCTTCCCACATACAGGAGCTGGGGACTCTGTAAGATTTCTCCTTTAAAATGAGCACAAGAGGGTCGCCTGGTAGCTCAGTGTCGGGGCCTCTGCCTCTGTCTCAGATCCTGACCCTGGAGCCCTGGGTTTCAGGCCCATGACCGACCCCCCACACGGAGCCCGCCTCTGTCTGTCCCTCGTCAATAAAGAAAACAATATCTGGATGGAAAAGATAGAAAATGACTATGAGACCTTTTGATTCTCTTAGATTCCAACAGGAAGCAAAAGACCCAAACGACTCCTGGACAGTAAAGCGGCTTTAATATCACAACATTGAAATCTTCCATTTATGAGTTAAGACCATGACATATCATCCTCCCAATAGAAGAGGCGGGAGGAAGTGGTGTCGCACAGACGGGCCCCGTCCCCTTGAGGCCCCTGCACCTCGGCTCAGGCCTGAGGGTGACTGCGGCCGGCTCCTCCTGTCTGGTGGCCGGCTCGGGGCTCCAGCTGGCAGGACAGGGTGTAGCTGAGGACAGAGGGACACGTGTGAGTTGAGCAGGAGCTTCAGGTCCGGAGTCTCCCCTGGGATTTCCAAGGAGCTGGAGCCTGGAGCCCCAGCAGCAGGGCTGGAGGCCGCCCCGGGAGCCAAAGGAGAAGGATCCCTGAGGGGCCCCTGAGCAGGCCGCCCTCCCGCCCTCAGCCCTGGGGGCCTCACCTCTCCTCCTCGCTGAGCCACGTCCCAGACTGGAACCAGGCCCGGAACGGCTGCTCGGGCTCGATGCGGTACCGATCCGCGGCCACCTGGAGCAGCAGGATCTCGGTCAGGACTCGGTACTCCTGGGCCCGGAGAGAGGACGGGGGCATGAGGAGCCTGGGGGCGGCGAGGCCTTCGGGGGCTGCGCCCGGGGACAGGGGCCCGGGGCTGGTCTCTGACACGTGGCGACCCCCCATCCTGCACACTCCTCCCGTCCCAGCTGGTTCTCAGAGGGGAGCCCACCCGGCCCAGCCCTGGCCAGGTGTCCCTGATGGCCGCGCCTCTGGCCTGGCCAACTGCGGGGACTTTCCCTTTCTCAGGGAACCGTCCCCGACAATGTGACAATGAGGGGATGGAGGCCCGGCGTGGTGCTCCCGGGGACCCCTCTGACAGCCCCAGCCTCCCCCTCCGTGCGGGAGCTCAGAGAGAGCCTCACCTTGTTCTTCTTCCGGTGGTTGACCTCATTGCCCTGGAAAGCAGACAAGCACAGTCCATCGGGGAGAGGCCTCGGGTGCTACTGGGTGCCGCTACCCACCCCCACTCACGCCCTAGGGCCAGGCACACAGGGGCCAGGACACCCCGGTGACAGGCCTGCGATCCAGGCCAGGCCCCGGGTCCAGGGAAAGGAGACCTGGCGGGGAGGGAGCAGATCTGGCGTCCCGGAGCACAGGAGGGGAGGCCAAAGCCTCAGGTGGGCAGGAGATGCGAGGCTCGCTAAGGGCCGCTCAGGCCGGGGACCCTGACGTCACTCGGCCCCCACAGGCTGAGGCCCACCCAGCCTGACCTCAGCCGCTTGGCATTCGGGCCGCAGACTCGATCTCGGGACCCGTGACCTAGGTGCAGCCTCCCTCACTCCTCCCAGCCCTGGGCCCTGGACCCGCGCTCCCAGGGCAGCGGGGAGCCTTTCAGGAGGGGAGACTTGCCAAGGACGGAGAGCTCGGGGCTCGGCTCAGGGGCCCTGTGCTCCCCCACATCAGGACTCTGGCCCCCCGTCCCAGCCCCGGGCCCACGCACCTCCAGGTACTCCTCCATGGCAGTATCCAGCATGAAGAGCTCGGTGAGGAAGGAGCCCAGGAAGGGGACGACACCCTGTGTCGGGGCGGGGAAGGAATGAGGCCCTGCTCTCGGGTCCCCGGGGTCCCTCCCTGGGACAGGTCAGCACCCCGGCCCGCCCGCCCCAGCTCCCACGTGGTGCACACCAGGACCCTTGGGGCCTCCCCTGGGCTCCCCCCTCACCCTCCCACAACACCAGAGTCCTCCTAAGCGCGTCAAGGGCGAGCTGTAGGACATCGGGGTGTAGGTGCTCCGGGCCCTGCCACCACTGACACATTGTTTCCAGCTGTATAGACCCTCCTCCGGGTCACCTCGAAAGAAGGGTTGTCGAAGCTGTGGCTACGGGAGGCAGAGCTGGAGTTGGACGGCCCCACCTGCCTTGATTTGGGGCCTTCCAGCTCTCCGGGGAGAACCCTCTCCTCTGGGCTCGAGGCCACGGATCCGGGGCTCGCTCACCTGCTGCTGCTGCCGCCTCTTCCATGCTGTCTGCATGTTGATCCCCAGGGCTCCAAGCTTAGCCGGCCGGTCCTGTAGGGCCAAGGACAAGTTCCTCAAGACCGTGATCACCTCGGGCCACTACTCCCACCAAACTTTCTTTTTTCTTTTCTTTTTATGTATATATTTATTTCTAATGCTGTTCATTTTGCCAACATATAGAATAACACCCAGTGCTCATGCCATCAGGTGCCCCTCCCAGTGCCCGTCACCCAGGCGCCCCCACACCCCGCCCACCTCCCCTTCCACCACCCATCTTTGACCTCACACCCTGGACATCGACCAGAAGCAGAGGGTAGCCGCGACGTCCTCCTTCAGCCTCCCGTGAGGGATTCCAGAACAACCTCAGCTCCAGCATTCACTCCCTGTGTGACCTGGAGCTTGCAGCCTGGCCTCCCTGAGCCTGGTTCCTCACTGGGAAAGGGGCGAATTCCAGCTCCCTCCCTCGGTCTCCCGAGGACCCAGGGTCCTATTCCTACCATCCCCGTTGGGGCCCTCATCCCATTCAAACCCCTCGCTGGGCGCAGGCCTGTCCTCTGGGCTCTCCAGTTCGGGAGAGGCCCCCATCGGGACCGGCTGGCGACAGGGAGCACGAGGGTCCAGCTCAGGGATCCTGGTTGAGCAGCAGCTGCTTTTCCACCCCTGGTGGATTTTCACCCCAGGCTGCGTCCACGTTCATGCCAAAGGCTTCACTCGCCGAAGGAATGCTCCGGGCCAGTCCCTAATTCAGTCACGTAGGACACCGTTGCTCCCACGCCGCCTCTCTTTCTATCCCAACACCTCCCATACTACCTTGAGAAGCAGGTTCCTGCTCTGGGGATTGTCCTGGGAGCACAGTTTTTCAAATGCTTGAATCTTCTTCCTGAGGAGAGAGAAAGAAGGCAGGACGGATGTTGGAACACTAGGGTCGGGTTGAGGGCAGACCCTGTGATCTGAGACCTCGAAGGAGTTCAACTGCTGGATCAGGGTTTCCTTGGGTTCCTCTGAGCACTCAGGTCGTTGAAGGACACGGGAGGGAGCTCTTTGGAGGGTCATCCGGTGCATCCGATGCCCTATTAATTGAACAGCTCTGCTTTGGTCAGTTTTGGTTTCAATTGCGAAGAGACTCTAGTTGCTGTCATGTTCGCATCCAAAACCTTGTACCTCAGCTCAGCCCAGACTCCCCAAATGGGGACCTTTGGAGGCATGGTGGCCTCTTGGCCAGGAAGCCTGAGAAAATCCCCTGCCCGCCTGCCCACCCACATCCTGTTGTCATGGATTCCTGCCTCCTAGGAAGTCCAGGGTGACCGAGGAAGCCAGAAAGGACAGGCCTATGGGACATCTCTCATCGTTCATGGTCCTTCTGGAGCAAGGACCCCTCACCTGGAAACTTTGGCCCATGTGTTCTTCAGGCGGTGAATTGAGACACTCTGCAGAGCCGAGAGGATGGCGTGCAGGGAGGAGTAGTTCCGTAAGGTTCGGCAGGCCTGGGGAGGAAGAGCATGAGCTGTCAGGTGGCCAGCAGGAGCCCTGTCTGCTGGAGAGCTGCACTCTGCTCAGTGTCAGTCTCCTCTCCTGCATGAGACGGATGTGCAGGGGCCTACAGAAGGGCGCATGGAGGACCCCCCGAGGAGCCCTGCTGGGGAGAGGCGGCATTTCCCTTCCCTCCAAGGAAAGAGTCATGTGGGAACTGAGCATCCCAACATCAGGCCATGCAAGGGATGGGCAGCATGTTCCCGGGAAGAAGAACTCAGAGCAGAGACTTCAGCCTTGAGGAATGATCAAGGGAAGAGCAGTTGCCAGGCTCAGAAGAGCAGGTCAGCCGGGCCTCCCGTAGGCTGACCTTGGCCACCTTGATCCAGTGCTCCACCACCTCCGCCCTGTCCCGGGCCGTCATGCGTGCGTTGCCAAGGCAGGTGGTGATGACGCAGTTGGCCACGTTGTTGAACTGGGTGACGGTGGCACTGACTGTGCATGTCCGGTGCTCATATCCAGGCTCATTTCTCTTGGACCAGATGGAGCCCAGGCACTGTTGGGGCTGCACCTTCTTGAAAAGATCCTAGAGAATAGGGGGACGCTCGCTCACACAGCCATTGCACATGCAGGATTCATGTCCTACATAGGGGTCCCCTGTCAGAGCCGGGGCTCAGCCGGCACAGAAAGTGGCCTGACCCAGTTAGAGTCCCTGGACTGCCCTCCATTGCTCTTCCCTGAGGGAGCCCAGTGCAGGATGAACGAGGAGCAGGTACTGCCAGGGGGTGGTAGGGGGGCAGGAGGGCCTCTGTACCCTGATCATCCCCACTAACTTCAAGTTACAGGTGGCAGTTTAAGGGGGATCCTCAGGGGGCATCTTCCCCTCCCAGTGTTCATGCCCTGGCCCTCCTCCCCTCTCAGCAGCACATTCTCACAGAGTAGGGGACAGCCACACATTTGTCTGCCTCCCTGAACTTCGGTTTCCATTAGATGCCTAATAAGTGTGGGGTGCTCGGCCTCCAAGGCAGGTGCGTGGTGAGTCGTGGGCTCGGCCGCACACAGTGAGTTGCCCCCGCTGCCCGCCCAGGACCAGGGCCTGCCCCTTTACGTATCAGTTCTGGCTCATGTAATCGACACAGGGACTCTGGGTCAGTCCATCCCATGGTCTAGCTCCACAGTCTGCAGCTGGACAGTGAGAGCAAGGGTTTGAGGAACTGGACAGGGTGAGGTGGTTGGTAAGGGATGGAGCTGAGATCTGGACCCCGACCACACAAGTGCGCATCAGGGAAAGGCAGGACTGGGGCAGATGACAGCAGGAAGCAAGCCTGCCCCGGCCCCCCGGCCTGGGCGCCCCGCTGCTCACCGCGTCTATGGAGGTCAACTGCTCTGCCACCAGCTTGGGAGGGAAGGCCATGAGCCCAGGCTGCTCCTCATGCCGCTGGTGCGCGGGGGTTCCCCAGTGGCAGGTGGCCTCTGGGGCTGGAGGTGGCTCCGTCTTTGTGCTTAGGGAAGGAGTGTCAGGCCCCACGAAGGCTGGTGGTGGAACTGACTGCAGTTCAGGACCCGGTACACGTGAGGAAGGCACCAGCTCTTGTTTCAGGTCTGGAGGAGCCGACGGAGGAGACGCCGGAAGGAGCCGTGGAGCTGGCACTGGGACAGGATAAGGAGAAATGTTTGTCCACAGGGCTGACTTGCCCCATGTCCTTCCAGAAACAGGGCAGAGTCCATGGCCGATAGAGAAACACGCAGCCCCTGAACCCCATCCCAGATAGTCTGCCCAGCTTGCAATCCCCCTTACCCTCTGACTCTGCGTCTGCCTCCGTGAGCTGCAGAAGTTGCCGTGGCATCACGATAATGGGGGCATGGCAATACAGGGCATACAGGTTTGCCTGCACCCAGGACTCCTGTACATCGAAGCAGGCCCGGTGCAGGGACGGCCAGGTGTCCTGCAGATTGCGGTCAGGCCAGGTCCCCGAGATGGGAGAGAGGGTGCTGGGGAGAGTCAGGTGCGGAGCCGCATCAGAGCATGGCCTTTCATGCCATGTGGTACTCGCATAGCACCATTCTTTGTGTAGGGGTCCCCGAGAATGTCCTCAGCATGACTTCCAACCCCCCTGTCGCTGGCCTTGCAGTAGATGACCTGGTCATCCAGAAAACCTGTCTGAGTCTGGTGTTTCTACTTCTTCTCTCTTCTCAATGGCCAAGGGCCTCCTCTACTGCATCCTCCACGCACACCGGATTTGGGGCTTAGGTTTGTGGCAGATTGGTGAGTGGTCTGCTCGCCAAAGCTTCTGTTCTTGGCCCCAGTGGTGTATGGGGTGGTCACTCACCTAGAGAATTGCCGGCCCAGGACTCGTTGGGCTGTGGTGAACACTTGGTAGAGACAAGAAAGGACTGGGTTGATGATGAGGCTTCTGTCCTGGAAGGATGGCACCAAGGACTGTAGAAAATCATCCATTCTCCCTTCTCTGAGCGTCAGCATGGTCCTGGCCTCACTCACGGATAGGGTTGATTGCTTTTCACACCAGAGACACAAGGAGGGGCACTGTAGTCAGCCTCCAAACCGGGAACCACTGGGAAGATCAAGGTCTGGCGCCCCGCCCACAGACTCCCAACCCCTCAGAAAGTTGCACAGGACAAGGGACTCGAGTGCCCACACAGAAAAAGGTTCGAGGCTTCAAAGTACCACTGGTTTTAGAGAAGACATGGTAAAGCATTGGCCACTTCAACACGTTCTGTTAGCCGAGCAACAACAGCATTCCTCTCAACTACTAGCTCTTACGAAGACCAGGATGCCACAGAGTCTTCAGTTACATCCCAACTGCCACGAGAACACAGAGGCCTAGACCCTCAAATGCTGTTCAAGTTCATATACATTGCGGGTGAGAAGAGACCAGAGCGTGGGCTGCATGGGGTTTCCCTTAAGCGGATGTGGCTTCGGCTGTCCCTGACCTAGGAGGAAGGCTCAAGGGAAAATTCCCTTCTCCTGCAGGGCCCAAGGGTGTCAGTTTTTTCTAGAGTAGGCTCTGGGCATGCCCTGATCCTCTCTGCGTGTGGATTGACCATGAATGGGGGCCTGCTCTCACTGCAGGCCTTTAATGGATGTGGTTGGTGGCCTGATCCCCTTCTGCTTGTCAGGGGAGATGGAGGAGTTGAACTCTTGGATGAGCACCTCATCCAAGCGTTCCTGGGTGGATCATTCCAAAAAGAGCCAGCTACTGGTGCCAGGAGGCATCAGAGGCCTTCCCCCTCATCTGGGGTTCCAGGTTATGGCAGGTCTAGCAACCCAAACAGTCTGTGGGGACACATAAGGTGCTCCTTGCAGGACCGCAGAGATGGCAAGAGAATGGCATTAGGTCAAAGGCCAGGGCCTTGAGAGTCTGAATGCCTGTGGCGGACGGCCCCATTGATGGAGGCCTACGAAGATCTATCAGGATACAGCTCATGAGCTGTTGGGCCTACAATGATCTGATGTGTTCTGAGAGACGACATGTTATTGAGAAACATATAGGGAGAAACTATGTAAACATTCGATATGAAAACATATAGGATGACTTCATCCCGCCCTTGCTTTTGTGTTAAATCACCCTCCTTAGTGTGATGATTTGGAAGGGCTCAGAGAAGGTCGGCAGGGACGGTGGAGCTGGCTTCTCCAAAGCATATCTGGGACTAGTAGGTGAAATAATAAAAACAGAAGACAGAAGATACTCTACATAGAAAACCCAAAAGCCTCCACCTCAAGATTGCTAGAACTCATACAGCAATTTGGTAGCGTGGCAGGGTACAAAATCAATGCCCAGAAATCAGTGGCATTTCTCTACACTACCAATGAGACTGAAGAAAGTGAACTTAAGGAGTCAATCCCATTTGCAATTGCACCCAAAAGCATAAGATACCTAGGAATAAACCTAACTAAAGACGTAAAGGATCTATACCCTAAAAACTACAGAACGCATCTGAAGGAAATAGAGGACGACACAAAGAGATGGAAAAATATTCCATGCTCATGGATTGGCAGAATTGATATTGTGAAAATGTCCATGTTACCCAGGGCAATGTACACGTTTAATGCAATCCCTATCAAAATACCGTGGCCTTTCTTCAGAGAGTTAGAACAAATTATTTTAAGGTTTGTGTGCAATCCGAAAAGACAGGGGAATCGCCAGGGGAATTTTAAAAAAGAAAACCATATCTGGGGGCATCACAATGCCAGATTTCAGGGTGTACTACAAAGCTGTGGTCATCAAGACAGTGTGGTCCTGGCACAAAAACAGACACATAGATCAATGGAACAGAATAGAGTACCCAGAAGTGGACCCTGAACTTTATGGTCAACTAATATTCGATAAGGAGGAAAGACGATCCACTGGAAGAAAGACAGTCTCTTCAATAAATGGTGCTGGGAAAATTGGACATCCACATGCAGAAGAATGAAACTAGACCACTCTCTTGCAGCAGACACAAAATTGAACTCAAAATGGATGAAAGATCTAAATGTGAGACAAGATTCCATCAAAATCCTAGAGGAGAACACAGGCAACACCCTTTTTGAACTCGGCCACAGTAACTTCTTGCAAGATACATCCACGAAGGCCAAAGAAACAAAAGCAAACGTGAACTATTGGGACTTCATCAAGATAAGAAGCTTTTGCACAGCAAAGGATACAGTCAACAATACTCAAAGACAACCTACAGAGTGGGAGAAGAGATTTGCAAATGACGTATCAGATCAAGGGCTAGTTTCCTAGATCTATAAAGAACTTATTCAACTCAACAGCAAAGAAACAAACAATCCAATCATGAAATGGGCAAAAGACATGAAGAGAAATCTCACAGAGGAAGACACAGACATGGCCAACACGCACATGAGAAAATGCTCTGCATCACTTGCCATCAGGGAAATACAAATCAAAGCCACAATGAGATACCACCTCGCCCCAGTGAGAATGGGGAAAATTCACAAAGCAGGAAACCACAAATGTTGGAGAGGATGTGGAGAAAAGGGAACCCTCTTACACTGTTGGTGGGAATGTGACCTGGTGCCGCCACTCTGGAAAAGTGTGTGGAGGTTCCTCAAAGAGTTAAAAACAGACCTGCCCTACGACCCTGCAATTGCAGTGTTGGGGATTTACCCCAAAGATACAGATGCACTGAGACGCCTGGACACTTGCACCCTAATGTTCACAGCAACAATGTCCACAATAGCCAAACTGTGGAAGGAGCCTCAGTGTCCATCGAAAGATGAACGGATAAAGAAGCTGTGGTTTATGTATACAATGGAATATTCCTCAGCCATTAGAAATGACAAATACCCATCATTTGCTTCGACGTAGATGGAACTGGAGGGTATTATGCTGAGTGAAGTAAGTCAGTCGGAGAAGGACAAACAGTGTATGTTCTCATCCATTTGGGGAATATAAATAATAGTGAAAGGGAATATAAGGGAAGGGAGAAGAAATGTGTGGGAAATATCAGAAAGGGAGACAGAACACGAAGACTCCTAACTCTGGGAAAAGAGCTAGGGGTGGTGGAAGGGGAGGAGGGCAGGCAGGGGGTGTGGGTGAGTGGGTGACGGTCACTGAGGGGGGCACTCGACGGATGAGCACTGGGTGTTATTCTGTATGTTGGCAAACTGAACACCAATAAAAACAACTTTATTATAAAAAAAAAAACAGAAGTAGAATGCAAAGATACTCATGGCTTTGGGAAAACAAAACAAAACAAAGCCCTCCAATTCCTCAAAACATGAACTATATCCTGCACCACTCCAACACAGGTGAAGAGTGTCCTCCCACATCCCACATAGCTGGAGGCTAGGCGTAGAGGTTCAGATCTCTCTGCGGTTGGGCCTGTGGGACACTCATGTGGACACACTAGGGGAGGGCCCCAGCTTTCTCTCCTCATTTGTGTGGGGGCCATATTTCTGGGGTGAGCCCTCTTCCGTTTCTTACCTCAGAGCAGAACCGATCCCTGTTTGTCGGGAGCACCAGATCATTGTCTAGGGAGCTGGAATAGTTGAAGCCAGAGACCATCTCTTCCAAGACCTCCTGGGTGCAGCTCTGCAAATAGAGTGCCCCGTAAATACAGGGCCAAGAGACCTTAGGGTCCTCCCGCGACATCACCCCCAGGGGACACCTGCATTAGAAACCACGTTCTCCTGTTCAGGCCAGAGGGGCAGCTGTGGAGACATCTGGCAAGGAGGAAGCCAGATGAAAGAGGCTCTTGGGCTCATGACTCCCATACTGGGAGTTGAGCTTGGTCCCCAGGACTCCCCTTCTCATCTGCCTGCTATGGCCTGGGGTCTGAACATCAAAGGTGTGTCAGGCTGCCAACAGCTGGCAGCTGGTTTGTGCCCAGAAGGGCATGTTCCTCTCCTCGGTCCCCTCTACACTCGCACACACACATACACACACACACCCAGACACACTCACACACGCATAAACACACAGACACACACACAAGGAGGTGGCAGAGGTGGGAGCCCGCTCAGCTGAGATCACAGTGTGCCTGCTCTCCAGTGGCCTCCCCAGGTTGCCTTGTTGTACCTGTTGAGGTCTCCTGCCACATAAGCAGAAACGTCGGAGAAGAGGGCCGAGCTGACGTCGACAGCTACGTGAACATCTCTCACTCTGGACTCTCCAGAGCCCAGAGCAACTCAAAGTAGGACAACAGCAAGAGGACATCTTGTTCTCTCAACCGTCTCCAGTAAAGTGAGCGGTTGTGGAATGCAGGTGCCTGGTCACCAGAGTTCCAAATCAGTTGCAGGCCTGTCACCAAGGAAGTGACATCACTTTTTCAAGATACTGGGACCTGGGCCCCTTCCTCCAGTCAGCCCTATCCAGAGCCCCTTCTTGGCAGATGAATGCTTACCCCATGCCATCCCCTTAGCTTTACATCATGTGCCAAGAAATGCCATAGACACAACCCACTGAACATGCAATGAGGTCTACCCGTGAGGACACGGAGCTGAATTCAGACCTTTATTTCTGAGTTTTCTCAGTGCTATGTCATACCTAACCCACTGGGTCTCTCAAATAGTTCACAGTTTCCCAACCTGCACTGTGGAGATCAGCCTGGAATCTCCTAGAATCTACTTCCTAGGCACATCACCAGGGGTCTATGCATGATATTTATAAGGCGTGTGGGCTGGTACCCAGTGTATCTGAAGCACAGATATACGGATGGAAGATTGACCAGAAGGGGTGGGATGAGCCATGGAGCACCGCTTGGCAGAGGCCTGGGCTCCAGCAATGGAATATCACAATAGCAGGTTCCTCTGGCCTCATTTCGATGGGCGCACCACGATGTGGTGGTAACGCTCCAGGAGCCAGACAGGGTCTGAGGCTAGGACTTCCAGTACTATGTTGACTAGCAGTGGTGAGAGTGGACATCCCTGTCTCATTCCTGGTCTTAGGGGAAAGGCTCCCAGTGCTTCCCCATTGAGAATGATATTTGCTGTGGGCTCTTGGTAGATGGCTCTTAAGAGTTAAGGAGTGTCCCCACCGTCCCTACACTCTGAAGAGTTTTCATCAGGAATGGAGGCGGTATTTTGTCAAATGCTTTCTCTGCATCTATGGAGAAGATCCCATGGTTCTTGATTTTTCTCTTGCTGATATGACCAATCACATTGATTGCTTTAGAGTGTTGAACCAGCCTTGCATCCCGGGCATAAATCCCACTTGGTCATGGTGAACAATCCTCTTAATGTCGCATTGGATCCTATTGGCTAGTATCTTGTTGAGAATGTTTCCGTCCATGTTCATCAGGGATATGGGTCTATAATTCTCCTTTCTGCTGGGTTCGTTGTCTAGTTTTGGAATCAAGGCGATGCTGGCCTCAGAGAACGAGTTTGGAAGTACCCCGTCTCTTTCTATCATTCCGAACAGCTTTAGTAGAATAGGTATGGTTTCTCCTTTCACGTTTGACAGAATTCCCCAGGGAAGGCCTCTGGCCTTGGACTTTTGCGTCTTGGGAGGTTTTTTGATGAGGCTTCAATTTCCTCCCTGGTTATTGGCCTGTCAGGTTTTCTATTTCTTTCTGTTCCAGTTTTGGTCGTTTGTGGTTTCCCAGAAATGCGTCTATTTCTTCTATATTGTCTAATTTATTGGTGTATTGCTGCTCATGATATGTTTTTTAAAATGGTTTGTGTTTCCTTGGTGTTGGTGGTCATCTCTCCTTTGTCATTCATGATTTCATTAATTCGTGGCTTTTCTCTCTTCTTTTTAATAAGGCTGGCTCATGGTTTATCTATGTTCTTAATTTTTTCAAAGAACCAACTCCTTGTTTTGTTGATCTGTTCCACAGGTCTTCTGGTCTCTATTTCATTAAGTTCTGGTCGAATCTTTATTAACACTCTTCTTCTGCTGGGTGTAGTTTCTATTTGCTTTTTTGTCTCCAGCTCCTTTCCATGCAAGGTTAGCTTTTGTACTTGAGTGCTTTCCAGTTTTTGGATGGATGCTTGCATTGCGATGTATTTGCCCCTCAGGCTGCTTTTGCTGTATCCCAAAGATTGTGACCGGTTGTATCTTCATTCTCATTGGCTTCCGTGAATCTTTTTAGTTCTTCTCCAATTTCCTGCTTGAGCCTTCCATCTTTCAGCAGGATGGTCCTTAACCTCCCCGTGTTTGAAATCCTTCCAAACTTCTTCTTGTGATTTAGTTCTAATTTCAAAGCATTATGGTGCCAAAATAGGCAGGGGACGATCCCAATCTTTTGGTATCGGTTCAGGCCTGATTTGTGACCCAGTATGTGGTCTATTCTGGAGAAAGTTCCATGCGCAGTTGAGAAAAATGTGTATTCAGTTAGTCTGATGTAAATTTCTGCAAATATCTGTGAAATCCATCTCGTCCGGTCTATCATTTAAAGCTCTGGTTTCTTTGGAGATGTTGTGCTTACAAGATCTGTGGATCGTAGAAAGCGCTACATTCAAGTCACCAAGAGTAAGTGTATCGTTATCTCAGTATGTCTTAACTTTGGTTACTAACTGGCTGATATACTTGGCAGCACCCACATTCGGGGCATAAATATTGATGATTGTTAGGTCTTCTTGTTGGGTCGATCCTTTAAGTATGATATAGTGTCCCTCTTCATCTCTTCCTACAGTCTTGGGGTTAAACTTTAGTTTATCTGATATAAGGATGGCTACCCCTGCTTACTTTTGAGGACCATTTGAATGGTACATGGTTCTTCACCCATTCATTTTCAGGCTGTAGGTGTTTGCCCCAAATGAGTCTCATGGATCCCTGGGTGGCTCAGCAGTTTGGCACCTGCCTTTGGCCTAGGGCGCGATCCTGGATTCCCGGGATCGAGTCCCACGTCCGGCTCCTGGCCTGGAGCCTGCTTCTCTCTCCTCCTGTGTCTCTGCCTCTCTCTCTCTCTCTATGTCCATCATCAATCAATCAATCTTAAAAAAATAAAAATGAAATGAGTCTCTTGTAGACAGCAAATAGGTAGGTCTTGCTTTTTCATCCAGTCTGAAACCCTGCACCTTTTGATGGGCTCATTAAGTCCATTCCCGTTCAGAGTTAGTATTGAAAGATAGGAATTTAGTGTCATCATGATACCTATGCAGTCCCTGTTTTTGTGGATTGTTTCCTTGGACCTCCTCTTTCTATTACAGAGTCCCCCTTTGTATTTCTTGCAGAGCCGGCTTGGTGGTCACATATTCTTTCAGTTCCTGCCTATCTTGGAAGCTCTTGATCTCTCCTTCTATTCTGGATGAGAGCCGTGCTGGATTTAGTAATCTCGGCTGCAGGTTCATCTCATTTAGGATCCTGAATGCATCCTGCCGGCCCTTTCTGGCCTGTCAGGTCTCTCTGGAGAGGTCTGCTGTTAATCTCATATTTCTACCCATAAAAGTCAGAGATCTCTTGTCTCTTGCTGCTTTAAGTATCTTCTCTTTCTCTTTGGAATTTGCAAGTTTCAGTATTCAATGTCGAGGTGTTGACTGGTTTTTATTCCTTTTGGGGTGGAATCTCTTCATTTCCTGGATCTGAATGCCTGTTTCCCTTCCCAAGTGAGGAAAGTTCTGAGCTATGATTTGTTCAAATGCATGTCTGGACCTCTGTCCCTTGCGGCGCCCTCGGGAACCCCAAGGAAATGGAGATTTTTCCTTCTGAGGCTGTCATTTTTTTCCCTTCACCGATCCTCATGATCTTTTAAATGTTTTTATCTTTTTTTCTCAGTTTCCCTCTTTGCCTTCAACTTGTCTTCTATGTCTCTCACTCGTTCTTCTACCTCATGAACCCTCGTCTTTAGGACCTCTAGTTTGGATTGCATCTCATTTAACTGATTTCTAATTTCTGCCTGGTGACCTCTAAAATCTGCAGTCATGAAGTCTCTTGAATCCTTTACGCTTTTTTCTAGAGACACCAGTAGCTTTATAATTGTGCTTCTGAATTGGCTTTCTGACGTTGAATTGTAATCCAAATTCTGTAACTCAGTGAGAAAGAGGAATGTTCCTGAGTCTCACTTTTGAGGTTAGTTTTTCCTTCAGTCATTTTGCTCAGTGCAGAGTGGCCAGAAACAAGTTGTATTGGGAAAAGGAGAAAAGAGCAGAAAAAAAGGAAAGAAGAAGAAGAGGGAGGAGGAGGAGGGGGAGGAAGAGGAGGAGGACGTGGAGGAGAAGAGAAAAAACGGAGGGGAAGCAAACAGAAAACCAAAAGCCAGGGGGCGTATCCTCTGAATCTATGTACTGTAACCCCCTCGACTTACCCTGGACCTTTGCAGTGCTGTTTGGGCAATAACAGGCTTTTCTGCTGTCCTTCTAGGTGGTCTTCTGGTGGCAGGTCCTGCTGTGCTGTTTCTAAGGAATGAGAACCTGGGGGAGCTGCGCAGGCCCCTGCCAGGTGCACGGCAAAGTGGGAGCTGTTCATCCTGTGAGGTCCCTGCTCATCCCAGGTACAAGGTGACCCCAGGAGGAACCACTGTGGCGGCAGCCGGCTCCCCAGCCCTGGAGTCAGCTCCCGCAGTAGCTACCTCAGCTCCCAGTCTCCAGGGGCCTGGATGCTCCAGGGGCAGGGCCGTGGACCTGCACAACTTGGATCCCCCTGGGCAGGAACATCCTCCTCTCCTGGGCCTTTGGGCTTTGCCTGTCCCGGGTGGAAGCCAGGTCCTGGGCTGTGCCCCTAGTACCCTGGGCGCTGGGACCTGCGTTGCTGGAATCCGCACTCGGGGCCCTGGGGCCCCCTGCAGCCCTTTAGGCATCTTGGCCGCGGGGTGGGGGCTCCCCCTGGGCGCAGGTGCTCTGTTAGTGCCCCCGGGAGCCTGAGGGCCTCCCCACCCTCCTGGGATCCTGCCAAACTCATTGGAACTCATGCTCCTCGGGGGCGGGGGGGCTCTCCTGCCCTGGGGGCCTCGCCCTGGAGCCTCAGCCTGGTTCTTCGGGGGGCCTCCCCTTGTTGGCTTTTTTATTTGTTTACTTTTTCCCCATCTTCCGACCTTCAGAGAAGCGCCAAATCTTCTCACTGCGGCCTTCCAGCTACTCTCTATTTAAATCTCAGGCCGAATTCATAGGTTTTCAGGATGATGCTAAAGTTATCTAGGTAAGTTGGGGGGGGCAGGTGACCTGCAGACCCTCTTCTTCCACCCCCTTGCCCCCTGCCCCATTCGTATGGTAATTGATAGGAATATATTTATTGCCATTTGATCCTTCAGGTCATCAGCTTGGTGGCATTGCCCTCACGGAAGTCCCTGAATGCTCCTCTCTCATTCATCATCTATCAACGATCCAGACAGCAAAGGCTCATGAGCCCCCATGACATAACCGAAGTATAAGACCTAAGGGGTCAGGCTCAGTTAGCGATTCCAGACAAGACAGTCTAAGTGTGTACACTGAGCCTGAGTGTGCAAGCTGCTGAATGTCTGGGACCACGGACATCAGAACAACAAAGACCTGTCTCGCAGGGAGATTGTGTGGGTTTCTGCGGCCGAACCATTATTCTGGCAAGGGGGAGCCGATGTCTGACCCATCAGGTCCAAGCAGGGAAGAGCGGCCACTAGGCCCTCGACCAAGAAACTGGGGCCATCAGGGAATTGCTGCTTTCAAGAGAGCTGCCCAGGGAGGTACAGGGAGGCAGGAGATCTTAGCTCAGGAGTCAGCACAGGAGTTCATGGAACCTGGCCCAGGTGTGGCCTTCATGTACACAAATATCTCTCCCCCTCATGCACACCAAGAGGGAAAAGGACGTCAGAGATCACTGTCAAGGACCCAGGAGGATTCCAGGCTTGGTCAGGGGTGAAGTTGGAACCCAAGAGCGAGACTGAGGATGGAAGCCGTGCCTGCCCTGAGGTCATCCACTAATGATCTTCCCCTGGCCTCATGCCGTCCATGTGCAGCACAGGGTCTCTTTACGTGTGTGCCCACTTTGGTGTTGATGCAATTGCAGAGGTTGACCTAGACGACTCCACGCTCCGAATAATGGGAATGGCAAACCCGAAACCCAAGCCAAAAGAATCCACATCAGAAGAAGTGGCAAGACAAAGTCCTCCTTCCTTGAAAGCGTACAAAGGGAGCCCCTGTCCTGGGCAGGAGAGGGTCCTGGCGGGCGGTCCC
The DNA here is from genome assembly GCF_048164855.1 of Canis lupus baileyi. Classification (NCBI taxonomy): domain Eukaryota; kingdom Metazoa; phylum Chordata; class Mammalia; order Carnivora; family Canidae; genus Canis; species Canis lupus. Next base: position 42,833,041 of record NC_132851.1, on the reverse strand, counting down.
CTTCAGGACCCCCAGGTCAGGGGTGTTGCTGTTCCTGGGGAAGTCCCTGCACCCTCTGAATATCAGCAGCTCTGAGGGGTGTCTCTGCTGTCTGCCCAAGTTCCTGACACTGTCCTCTGGGGAAGGGGGCCTGGGGATGCACTTCAGGAGCTGGGAGGAGGCTGGATCCTCTACTTCTTCCCACATACAGGAGCTGGGGACTCTGTAAGATTTCTCCTATAAAATGAGCACAAGAGGGTCGCCTGGTGGCTCAGTGTCGGGGCCTCTGCCTCTGTCTCAGATCCTGACCCTGGAGCCCTGGGTTTCAGGCCCATGACCGACCCCCCACACGGAGCCCGCCTCTGTCTGTCCCTCGTCAATAAAGAAAACAATATCTGGATGGAAAAGATAGAAAATGACTATGAGACCTTTTGATTCTCTTAGATTCCAACAGGAAGCAAAAGACCCAAACGACTCCTGGACAGTAAAGCGGCTTTAATATCACAACATTGAAATCTTCCATTTATGAGTTAAGACCATGACATATCATCCTCCCAATAGAAGAGGCGGGAGGAAGTGGTGTCGCACAGACGGGCCCCGTCCCCTTGAGGCCCCTGCACCTCGGCTCAGGCCTGAGGGTGACTGCGGCCGGCTCCTCCTGTCTGGTGGCCGGCTCGGGGCTCCAGCTGGCAGGACAGGGTGTAGCTGAGGACAGAGGGACACGTGTGAGTTGAGCAGGAGCTTCAGGTCCGGAGTCTCCCCTGGGATTTCCAAGGAGCTGGAGCCTGGAGCCCCAGCAGCAGGGCTGGAGGCCGCCCCGGGAGCCAAAGGAGAAGGATCCCTGAGGGGCCCCTGAGCAGGCCGCCCTCCCGCCCTCAGCCCTGGGGGCCTCACCTCTCCTCCTCGCTGAGCCACGTCCCAGACTGGAACCAGGCCCGGAACGGCTGCTCGGGCTCGATGCGGTACCGATCCGCGGCCACCTGGAGCAGCAGGATCTCGGTCAGGACTCGGTACTCCTGGGCCCGGAGAGAGGACGGGGGCATGAGGAGCCTGGGGGCGGCGAGGCCTTCGGGGGCTGCGCCCGGGGACAGGGGCCCGGGGCTGGTCTCTGACACGTGGCGACCCCCCATCCTGCACACTCCTCCCGTCCCAGCTGGTTCTCAGAGGGGAGCCCACCCGGCCCAGCCCTGGCCAGGTGTCCCTGATGGCCGCGCCTCTGGCCTGGCCAACTGCGGGGACTTTCCCTTTCTCAGGGAACCGTCCCCGACAATGTGACAATGAGGGGATGGAGGCCCGGCGTGGTGCTCCCGGGGACCCCTCTGACAGCCCCAGCCTCCCCCTCCGTGCGGGAGCTCAGAGAGAGCCTCACCTTGTTCTTCTTCCGGTGGTTGACCTCATTGCCCTGGAAAGCAGACAAGCACAGTCCATCGGGGAGAGGCCTCGGGTGCTACTGGGTGCCGCTACCCACCCCCACTCACGCCCTAGGGCCAGGCACACAGGGGCCAGGACACCCCGGTGACAGGCCTGCGATCCAGGCCAGGCCCTGGGTCCAGGGAAAGGAGACCTGGCGGGGAGGGAGCGGATCTGGCGTCCCGGAGCACAGGAGGGGAGGCCAAAGCCTCAGGTGGGCAGGAGATGCGAGGCTCGCTAAGGGCCGCTCAGGCCGGGGACCCTGACGTCACTCGGCCCCCACAGGCTGAGGCCCACCCAGCCTGACCTCAGCCGCTTGGCATTCGGGCCGCAGACTCGATCTCGGGACCCGTGACCTAGGTGCAGCCTCCCTCACTCCTCCCAGCCCTGGGCCCTGGACCCGCGCTCCCAGGGCAGCGGGGAGCCTTTCAGGAGGGGAGACTTGCCAAGGACGGAGAGCTCGGGGCTCGGCTCAGGGGCCCTGTGCTCCCCCACATCAGGACTCTGGCCCCCCGTCCCAGCCCCGGGCCCACGCACCTCCAGGTACTCCTCCATGGCAGTATCCAGCATGAAGAGCTCGGTGAGGAAGGAGCCCAGGAAGGGGACGACACCCTGTGTCGGGGCGGGGAAGGAATGAGGCCCTGCTCTCGGGTCCCCGGGGTCCCTCCCTGGGACAGGTCAGCACCCCGGCCCGCCCGCCCCAGCTCCCACGTGGTGCACACCAGGACCCTTGGGGCCTCCCCTGGGCTCCCCCCCTCACCCTCCCACAACACCAGAGTCCTCCTAAGCGCGTCAAGGGCGAGCTGTAGGACATCGGGGTGTAGGTGCTCCGGGCCCTGCCACCACTGACACATTGTTTCCAGCTGTATAGACCCTCCTCCGGGTCACCTCGAAAGAAGGGTTGTCGAAGCTGTGGCTACGGGAGGCAGAGCTGGAGTTGGACGGCCCCACCTGCCTTGATTTGGGGCCTTCCAGCTCTCCGGGGAGAACCCTCTCCTCTGGGCTCGAGGCCACGGATCCGGGGCTCGCTCACCTGCTGCTGCTGCCGCCTCTTCCATGCTGTCTGCATGTTGATCCCCAGGGCTCCAAGCTTAGCCGGCCGGTCCTGTAGGGCCAAGGACAAGTTCCTCAAGACCGTGATCACCTCGGGCCACTACTCCCACCAAACTTTCTTTTTTCTTTTCTTTTTATGTATATATTTATTTCTAATGCTGTTCATTTTGCCAACATATAGAATAACACCCAGTGCTCATGCCATCAGGTGCCCCTCCCAGTGCCCGTCACCCAGGCGCCCCCACACCCCGCCCACCTCCCCTTCCACCACCCATCTTTGACCTCACACCCTGGACATCGACCAGAAGCAGAGGGTAGCCGCAACGTCCTCCTTCAGCCTCCCGTGAGGGATTCCAGAACAACCTCAGCTCCAGCATTCACTCCCTGTGTGACCTGGAGCTTGCAGCCTGGCCTCCCTGAGCCTGGTTCCTCACTGGGAAAGGGGCGAATTCCAGCTCCCTCCCTCGGTCTCCCGAGGACCCAGGGTCCTATTCCTACCATCCCCGTTGGGGCCCTCATCCCATTCAAACCCCTCGCTGGGCGCAGGCCTGTCCTCTGGGCTCTCCAGTTCGGGAGAGGCCCCCATCGGGACCGGCTGGCGACAGGGAGCACGAGGGTCCAGCTCAGGGATCCTGGTTGAGCAGCAGCTGCTTTTCCACCCCTGGTGGATTTTCACCCCAGGCTGCGTCCACGTTCATGCCAAAGGCTTCACTCGCCGAAGGAATGCTCCGGGCCAGTCCCTAATTCAGTCACGTAGGACACCGTTGCTCCCACGCCGCCTCTCTTTCTATCCCAACACCTCCCATACTACCTTGAGAAGCAGGTTCCTGCTCTGGGGATTGTCCTGGGAACACAGTTTTTCAAATGCTTGAATCTTCTTCCTGAGGAGAGAGAAAGAAGGCAGGACGGATGTTGGAACACTAGGGTCGGGTTGAGGGCAGACCCTGTGATCTGAGACCTCGAAGGAGTTCAACTGCTGGATCAGGGTTTCCTTGGGTTCCTCTGAGCACTCAGGTCGTTGAAGGACACGGGAGGGAGCTCTTTGGAGGGTCATCCGGTGCATCCGATGCCCTATTAATTGAACGGCTCTGCTTTGGTCAGTTTTGGTTTCAATTGCGAAGAGACTCTAGTTGCTGTCATGTTCGCATCCAAAACCTTGTACCTCAGCTCAGCCCAGACTCCCCAAATGGGGACCTTTGGAGGCATGGTGGCCTCTTGGCCAGGAAGCCTGAGAAAATCCCCTGCCCGCCTGCCCACCCACATCCTGTTGTCATGGATTCCTGCCTCCTAGGAAGTCCAGGGTGACCGAGGAAGCCAGAAAGGACAGGCCTATGGGACATCTCTCATCGTTCATGGTCCTTCTGGAGCAAGGACCCCTCACCTGGAAACTTTGGCCCATGTGTTCTTCAGGCGGTGAATTGAGACACTCTGCAGAGCCGAGAGGATGGCGTGCAGGGAGGAGTAGTTCCGTAAGGTTCGGCAGGCCTGGGGAGGAAGAGCATGAGCTGTCAGGTGGCCAGCAGGAGCCCTGTCTGCTGGAGAGCTGCACTCTGCTCAGTGTCAGTCTCCTCTCCTGCATGAGACGGATGTGCAGGGGCCTACAGAAGGGCGCATGGAGGACCCCCCGAGGAGCCCTGCTGGGGAGAGGCGGCATTTCCCTTCCCTCCAAGGAAAGAGTCATGTGGGAACTGAGCATCCCAACATCAGGCCATGCAAGGGATGGGCAGCATGTTCCCGGGAAGAAGAACTCAGAGCAGAGACTTCAGCCTTGAGGAATGATCAAGGGAAGAGCAGTTGCCAGGCTCAGAAGAGCAGGTCAGCCGGGCCTCCCGTAGGCTGACCTTGGCCACCTTGATCCAGTGCTCCACCACCTCCGCCCTGTCCCGGGCCGTCATGCGTGCGTTGCCAAGGCAGGTGGTGATGACGCAGTTGGCCACGTTGTTGAACTGGGTGACGGTGGCACTGACTGTGCATGTCCGGTGCTCATATCCAGGCTCATTTCTCTTGGACCAGATGGAGCCCAGGCACTGTTGGGGCTGCACCTTCTTGAAAAGATCCTAGAGAATAGGGGGACGCTCGCTCACACAGCCATTGCACATGCAGGATTCATGTCCTACATAGGGGTCCCCTGTCAGAGCCGGGGCTCAGCCAGCACAGAAAGTGGCCTGACCCAGTTAGAGTCCCTGGACTGCCCTCCATTGCTCTTCCCTGAGGGAGCCCAGTGCAGGATGAACGAGGAGCAGGTACTGCCAGGGGGTGGTAGGGGGGCAGGAGGGCCTCTGTACCCTGATCATCCCCACTAACTTCAAGTTACAGGTGGCAGTTTAAGGGGGATCCTCAGGGGGCATCTTCCCCTCCCAGTGTTCATGCCCTGGCCCTCCTCCCCTCTCAGCAGCACATTCTCACAGAGTAGGGGACAGCCACACATTTGTCTGCCTCCCTGAACTTCGGTTTCCATTAGATGCCTAATAAGTGTGGGGTGCTCGGCCTCCAAGGCAGGTGCGTGGTGAGTCGTGGGCTCGGCCGCACACAGTGAGTTGCCCCCGCTGCCCGCCCAGGACCAGGGCCTGCCCCTTTACGTATCAGTTCTGGCTCATGTAATCGACACAGGGACTCTGGGTCAGTCCATCCCATGGTCTAGCTCCACAGTCTGCAGCTGGACAGTGAGAGCAAGGGTTTGAGGAACTGGACAGGGTGAGGTGGTTGGTAAGGGATGGAGCTGAGATCTGGACCCCGACCACACAAGTGCGCATCAGGGAAAGGCAGGACTGGGGCAGATGACAGCAGGAAGCAAGCCTGCCCCGGCCCCCCGGCCTGGGCGCCCCGCTGCTCACCGCGTCTATGGAGGTCAACTGCTCTGCCACCAGCTTGGGAGGGAAGGCCATGAGCCCAGGCTGCTCCTCATGCCGCTGGTGCGCGGGGGTTCCCCAGTGGCAGGTGGCCTCTGGGGCTGGAGGTGGCTCCGTCTTTGTGCTTAGGGAAGGAGTGTCAGTCCCCACGAAGGCTGGTGGTGGAACTGACTGCAGTTCAGGACCCGGTACACGTGAGGAAGGCACCAGCTCTTGTTTCAGGTCTGGAGGAGCCGACGGAGGAGACGCCGGAAGGAGCCGTGGAGCTGGCACTGGGACAGGATAAGGAGAATTGTTTGTCCACAGGGCTGACTTGCCCCATGTCCTTCCAGAAACAGGGCAGAGTCCATGGCCGATAGAGAAACACGCAGCCCCTGAACCCCATCCCAGATAGTCTGCCCAGCTTGCAATCCCCCTTACCCTCTGACTCTGCGTCTGCCTCCGTGAGCTGCAGAAGTTGCCGTGGCATCACGATAATGGGGGCATGGCAATACAGGGCATACAGGTTTGCCTGCACCCAGGACTCCTGTACATCGAAGCAGGCCCGGTGCAGGGACGGCCAGGTGTCCTGCAGATTGCGGTCAGGCCAGGTCCCCGAGATGGGAGAGAGGGTGCTGGGGAGAGTCAGGTGCGGAGCCGCATCAGAGCATGGCCTTTCATGCCATGTGGTACTCGCATAGCACCATTCTTTGTGTAGGGGTCCCCGAGAATGTCCTCAGCATGACTTCCAACCCCCCTGTCGCTGGCCTTGCAGTAGATGACCTGGTCATCCAGAAAACCTGTCTGAGTCTGGTGTTTCTACTTCTTCTCTCTTCTCAATGGCCAAGGGCCTCCTCTACTGCATCCTCCACGCACACCGGATTTGGGGCTTAGGTTTGTGGCAGATTGGTGAGTGGTCTGCTCGCCAAAGCTTCTGTTCTTGGCCCCAGTGGTGTATGGGGTGGTCACTCACCTAGAGAATTGCCGGCCCAGGACTCGTTGGGCTGTGGTGAACACTTGGTAGAGACAAGAAAGGACTGGGTTGATGATGAGGCTTCTGTCCTGGAAGGATGGCACCAAGGACTGTAGAAAATCATCCATTCTCCCTTCTCTGAGCGTCAGCATGGTCCTGGCCTCACTCACGGATAGGGTTGATTGCTTTTCACACCAGAGACACAAGGAGGGGCACTGTAGTCAGCCTCCAAACCGGGAACCACTGGGAAGATCAAGGTCTGGCGCCCCGCCCACAGACTCCCAACCCCTCAGAAAGTTGCACAGGACAAGGGACTCGAGTGCCCACACAGAAAAAGGTTCGAGGCTTCAAAGTACCACTGGTTTTAGAGAAGACATGGTAAAGCATTGGCCACTTCAACACGTTCTGTTAGCCGAGCAACAACAGCATTCCTCTCAACTACTAGCTCTTACGAAGACCAGGATGCCACAGAGTCTTCAGTTACATCCCAACTGCCACGAGAACACAGAGGCCTAGACCCTCAAATGCTGTTCAAGATCATATACATCGCAGGTGAGAAGAGACCAGAGCGTGGGCTGCATGGGGTTTCCCTTAAGCAGATGTGGCTTCGGCTGTTCCTGACCTAGGAGGAAGGCTCAAGGGAAAATTCCCTTCTCCTGCAGGGCCCAAGGGTGTCAGTTTTTTCTAGAGTAGGCTCTGGGCATGCCCTGATCCTCTCTGCGTGTGGATTGACCATGAATGGGGGCCTGCTCTCACTGCAGGCCTTTAATGGATGTGGTTGGTGGCCTGATCCCCTTCTGCTTGTCAGGGGAGATGGAGGAGTTGAACTCTTGGATGAGCACCTCATCCAAGCGTTCCTGGGTGGATCATTCCAAAAAGAGCCAGCTACTGGTGCCAGGAGGCATCAGAGGCCTTCCCCCTCATCTGGGGTTCCAGGTTATGGCAGGTCTAGCAACCCAAACAGTCTGTGGGGACACATAAGGTGCTCCTTGCAGGACCGCAGAGATGGCAAGAGAATGGCATTAGGTCAAAGGCCAGGGCCTTGAGAGTCTGAATGCCTGTGGCAGACGGCCCCATTGATGGAGGCCTACGAAGATCTATCAGGATACAGCTCATGAGCTGTTGGGCCTACAATGATCTGATGTGTTCTGAGAGACGACATGTTATTGAGAAACATATAGGGAGAAACTATGTAAACATTCGATATGAAAACATATAGGATGACTTCATCCCGCCCTTGCTTTTGTGTTAAATCACCCTCCCTAGTGTGATGATTTGGAAGGGCTCAGAGAAGGTCGGCAGGGACGGTGGAGCTGGCTTCTCCAAAGCATATCTGGGACTAGTAGGTGAAATAATAAAAACAGAAGACAGAAGATACTCTACATAGAAAACCCAAAAGCCTCCACCTCAAGATTTCTAGAACTCATACAGCAATTTGGTAGCGTGGCAGGGTACAAAATCAATGCCCAGAAATCAGTGGCATTTCTCTACACTACCAATGAGACTGAAGAAAGTGAACTTAAGGAGTCAATCCCATTTGCAATTGCACCCAAAAGCATAAGATACCTAGGAATAAACCTAACTAAAGAGGTAAAGGATCTATACCCTAAAAGCTACAGAACGCATCTGAAGGAAATAGAGGACGACACAAAGAGATGGAAAAATATTCCATGCTCATGGATTGGCAGAATTGATATTGTGAAAATGTCCATGTTACCCAGGGCAATTTACACGTTTAATGCAATCCCTATCAAAATACCGTGGCCTTTCTTCAGAGAGTTAGAACAAATTATTTTAAGGTTTGTGTGCAATCCGAAAAGACAGGGGAATCGCCAGGGGAATTTTAAAAAAGAAAACCATAGCTGGGGGCATCACAATGCCAGATTTCAGGGTGTACTACAAAGCTGTGGTCATCAAGACAGTGTGGTCCTGGCACAAAAACAGACACATAGATCAATGGAACAGAATAGAGAACCCAGAATTGGACCCTGAACTTTATGGTCAACTAATATTCGATAAGGAGGAAAGACGATCCACTGGAAGAAAGACAGTCTCTTCAATAAATGGTGCTGGGAAAATTGGACATCCACATGCAGAAGAATGAAACTAGACCACTCTCTTGCAGCAGACACAAAATTGAACTCAAAATGGATGAAAGATCTAAATGTGAGACAAGATTCCATCAAAATCCTAGAGGAGAACACAGGCAACACCCTTTTTGAACTCGGCCACAGTAACTTCTTGCAAGATACATCCACGAAGGCAAAAGAAATAAAAGCAAACGTGAACTATTGGGACTTCATCAAGATAAGAAGCTTTTACACAGCAAAGGATACAGTCAACAATACTCAAAGACAACCTACAGAGTGGGAGAAGAGATTTGCAAATGACGTATCAGATCAAGGGCTAGTTTCCTAGATCTATAAAGAACTTATTCAACTCAACAGCAAAGAAACAAACAATCCAATCATGAAATGGGCAAAAGACATGAAGAGAAATCTCACAGAGGAAGACACAGACGTGGCCAACACGCACATGAGAAAATGCTCTGCATCACTTGCCATCAGGGAAATACAAATCAAAGCCACAATGAGATACCACCTCGCCCCAGTGAGAATGGGGAAAATTCACAAAGCAGGAAACCACAAATGTTGGAGAGGATGTGGAGAAAAGGGAACCCTCTTACACTGTTGGTGGGAATGTGACCTGGTGCCGCCACTCTGGAAAAGTGTGTGGAGGTTCCTCAAAGAGTTAAAAACAGACCTGCCCTACGACCCTGCAATTGCAGTGTTGGGGATTTACCCCAAAGATACAGATGCAGTGAGACGCCTGGACACTTGCACCCTAATGTTCACAGCAACAATGTCCACAATAGCCAAACTGTGGAAGGAGCCTCAGTGTCCATCGAAAGATGAACGGATAAAGAAGCTGTGGTTTATGTATACAATGGAATATTCCTCAGCCATTAGAAATGACAAATACCCATCATTTGCTTCGACGTGGATGGAACTGGAGGGTATTATGCTGAGTGAAGTAAGTCAGTCGGAGAAGGACAAACAGTGTATGTTCTCATCCATTTGGGGAATATAAATAATAGTGAAAGGGAATATAAGGGAAGGGAGAAGAAATGTGTGGGAAATATCAGAAAGGGAGACAGAACACGAAGACTCCTAACTCTGGGAAAAGAGCTAGGGGTGGTGGAAGGGGAGGAGGGCAGGCAGGGGGTGTGGGTGAGTGGGTGACGGTCACTGAGGGGGGCACTCGACGGATGAGCACTGGGTGTTATTCTGTATGTTGGCAAACTGAACACCAATAAAAACAACTTTATTATAAAAAAAAAAAACAGAAGTAGAATGCAAAGATACTCATGGCTTTGGGAAAACAAAACAAAACAAAGCCCTCCAATTCCTCAAAACATGAACTATATCCTGCACCACTCCAACACAGGTGAAGAGTGTCCTCCCACATCCCACGTAGCTGGAGGCTAGGCGTAGAGGTTCAGATCTCTCTGCGGTTGGGCCTGTGGGACACTCATGTGGACACACTAGGGGAGGGCCCCAGCTTTCTCTCCTCATTTGTGTGGGGGCCATATTTCTGGGGTGAGCCCTCTTCCGTTTCTTACCTCAGAGCAGCACCGATCCCTGTTTGTCGGGAGCACCAGATCATTGTCTAGGGAGCTGGAATAGTTGAAGCCAGAGACCATCTCTTCGAAGACCTCCTGGGTGCAGCTCTGCAAATAGAGTGCCCCGTAAATACAGGGCCAAGAGACCTTAGGGTCCTCCCGCGACATCACCCCCAGGGGACACCTGCATTAGAAACCACGTTCTCCTGTTCAGGCCAGAGGGGCAGCTGTGGAGACATCTGGCAAGGAGGAAGCCAGATGAAAGAGGCTCTTGGGCTCATGACTCCCATACTGGGAGTTGAGCTTGGTCCCCAGGACTCCCCTTCTCATCTGCCTGCTATGGCCTGGGGTCTGAACATCAAAGGTGTGTCAGGCTGCCAACAGCTGGCAGCTGGTTTGTGCCCAGAAGGGCATGTTCCTCTCCTCGGTCCCCTCTACACTCGCACACACACATACACACACACACCCAGACACACTCACACACGCATAAACACACAGACACACACACAAGGAGGTGGCAGAGGTGGGAGCCCGCTCAGCTGAGATCACAGTGTGCCTGCTCTCCAGTGGCCTCCCCAGGTTGCCTTGTTGTACCTGTTGAGGTCTCCTGCCACATAAGCAGAAACGTCGGAGAAGAGGGCGGAGCTGACGTCGACAGCTACGTGAACATCTCTCACTCTGGACTCTCCAGAGCCCAGAGCAACTCAAAGTAGGACAACAGCAAGAGGACATCTTGTTCTCTCAACCGTCTCCAGTAAAGTGAGCGGTTGTGGAATGCAGGTGCCTGGTCACCAGAGTTCCAAATCAGTTGCAGGCCTGTCACCAAGGAAGTGACATCACTTTTTCAAGATACTGGGACCTGGGCCCCTTCCTCCAGTCAGCCCTATCCAGAGCCCCTTCTTGGCAGATGAATGCTTACCCCATGCCATCCCCTTAGCTTTACATCATGTGCCAAGAAATGCCATAGACACAACCCACTGAACATGCAATGAGGTCTACCCGTGAGGACACGGAGCTGAATTCAGACCTTTATTTCTGAGTTTTCTCAGTGCTATGTCATACCTAACCCACTGGGTCTCTCAAATAGTTCACAGTTTCCCAACCTGCACTGTGGAGATCAGCCTGGAATCTCCTAGAATCTACTTCCTAGGCACATCACCAGGGGTCTATGCATGATATTTATAAGGCGTGTGGGCTGGTACCCAGTGTATCTGAAGCACAGATATACGGATGGAAGATTGACCAGAAGGGGTGGGATGAGCCATGGAGCACCGCTTGGCAGAGGCCTGGGCTCCAGCAATGGAATATCACAATAGCAGGTTCCTCTGGCCTCATTTGGATGGGCGCACCACGATGTGGTGGTAACGCTCCAGGAGCCAGACAGGGTCTGAGGCTAGGACTTCCAGTACTATGTTGACTAGCAGTGGTGAGAGTGGACATCCCTGTCTCATTCCTGGTCTTAGGGGAAAGGCTCCCAGTGCTTCCCCATTGAGAATGATATTTGCTGTGGGCTCTTGGTAGATGGCTCTTAAGAGTTAAGGAGTGTCCCCACCGTCCCTACACTCTGAAGAGTTTTCATCAGGAATGGAGGCGGTATTTTGTCAAATGCTTTCTCTGCATCTATGGAGAAGATCCCATGGTTCTTGTTTTTTCTCTTGCTGATATGACCAATCACATTGATTGCTTTAGAGTGTTGAACCAGCCTTGCATCCCGGGCATAAATCCCACTTGGTCATGGTGAACAATCCTCTTAATGTCGCATTGGATCCTATTGGCTAGTATCTTGTTGAGAATGTTTCCGTCCATGTTCATCGGGGATATGGGTCTATAATTCTCCTTTCTGCTGGGTTCGTTGTCTAGTTTTGGAATCAAGGCGATGCTTGCCTCAGAGAACGAGTTTGGAAGTACCCCGTCTCTTTCTATCATTCCGAACGGCTTTAGTAGAATAGGTATGGTTTCTCCTTTCACGTTTGACAGAATTCCCCAGGGAAGCCTTCTGGCCTTGGACTTTTGTGTCTTGGGAGGTTTTTGATGACGGCTTCAATTTCCTCCCTGGTTATTGGCCTGTCAGGTTTTCTATTTCTTTCTGTTCCAGTTTTGGTCGTTTGTGGTTTCCCAGAAATGCGTCTATTTCTTCTATATTGTCTAATTTATTGGTGTATTGCTGCTCATGATATGTTTTTTAAAATGGTTTGTGTTTCCTTGGTGTTGGTGGTCATCTCTCCTTTGTCATTCATGATTTCATTAATTCGTGGCTTTTCTCTCTTCTTTTTAATAAGGCTGGCTCATGGTTTATCTATGTTCTTAATTTTTTCAAAGAACCAACTCCTTGTTTTGTTGATCTGTTCCACAGGTCTTCTGGTCTCTATTTCATTAAGTTCTGGTCGAATCTTTATTAACACTCTTCTTCTGCTGGGTGTAGTTTCTATTTGCTTTTTTGTCTCCAGCTCCTTTCCATGCAAGGTTAGCTTTTGTACTTGAGTGCTTTCCAGTTTTTGGATGGATGCTTGCATTGCGATGTATTTGCCCCTCAGGCTGCTTTTGCTGTATCCCAAAGATTGTGACCGGTTGTATCTTCATTCTCATTGGCTTCCGTGAATCTTTTTAGTTCTTCTCCAATTTCCTGCTTGAGCCTTCCATCTTTCAGCAGGATGGTCCTTAACCTCCCCGTGTTTGAAATCCTTCCAAACTTCTTCTTGTGATTTAGTTCTAATTTCAAAGCATTATGGTGCCAAAATAGGCAGGGGACGATCCCAATCTTTTGGTATCGGTTCAGGCCTGATTTGTGACCCAGTATGTGGTCTATTCTGGAGAAAGTTCCATGCGCAGTTGAGAAAAATGTGTATTCAGTTAGTCTGATGTAAATTTCTGCAAATATCTGTGAAATCCATCTCGTCCGGTCTATCATTTAAAGCTCTGGTTTCTTTGGAGATGTTGTGCTTACAAGATCTGTGGATCGTAGAAAGCGCTACATTCAAGTCACCAAGAGTAAGTGTATCGTTATCTCAGTATGTCTTAACTTTGGTTACTAACTGGCTGATATACTTGGCAGCACCCACATTCGGGGCATAAATATTGATGATTGTTAGGTCTTCTTGTTGGGTCGATCCTTTAAGTATGATATAGTGTCCCTCTTCATCTCTTCCTACAGTCTTGGGGTTAAACTTTAGTTTATCTGATATAAGGATGGCTACCCCTGCTTACTTTTGAGGACCATTTGAATGGTACATGGTTCTTCACCCATTCATTTTCAGGCTGTAGGTGTTTGCCCCAAATGAGTCTCATGGATCCCTGGGTGGCTCAGCAGTTTGGCACCTGCCTTTGGCCTAGGGCGCGATCCTGGATTCCCGGGATCGAGTCCCACGTCCGGCTCCTGGCCTGGAGCCTGCTTCTCTCTCCTCCTGTGTCTCTGCCTCTCTCTCTCTCTCTATGTCCATCATCAATCAATCAATCTTAAAAAAATAAAAATGAAATGAGTCTCTTGTAGACAGCAAATAGGTAGGTCTTGCTTTTTCATCCAGTCTGAAACCCTGCACCTTTTGATGGGCTCATTAAGTCCATTCCCGTTCAGAGTTAGTATTGAAAGATAGGAATTTAGTGTCATCATGATACCTATGCAGTCCCTGTTTTAGTGGATTGTTTCCTTGGACCTCCTCTTTCTATTACAGAGTCCCCCTTTGTATTTCTTGCAGAGCCGGCTTGGTGGTCACATATTCTTTCAGTTCCTGCCTATCTTGGAAGCTCTTGATCTCTCCTTCTATTCTGGATGAGAGCCGTGCTGGATATAGTAATCTCGGCTGCAGGTTCATCTCATTTAGGATCCTGAATGCATCCTGCCGGCCCTTTCTGGCCTGTCAGGTCTCTCTGGAGAGGTCTGCTGTTAATCTCATATTTCTACCCATAAAAGTCAGAGATCTCTTGTCTCTTGCTGCTTTAAGTATCTTCTCTTTCTCTTTGGAATTTGCAAGTTTCAGTATTCAATGTCGAGGTGTTGACTGGTTTTTATTCCTTTTGGGGTGGAATCTCTTCATTTCCTGGATCTGAATGCCTGTTTCCCTTCCCAAGTGAGGAAAGTTCTGAGCTATGATTTGTTCAAATGCATGTCTGGACCTCTGTCCCTTGTGGTGCCCTCGGGAACCCCAAGGAAATGGAGATTTTTCCTTTTGAGGCTGTCATTTTTTTCCCTTCACCGATCCTCATGATCTTTTAAATGTTTTTATCTTTTTTTCCTCAGTTTCCCTCTTTGCCTTCAACTTGTCTTCTATGTCTCTCACTCGTTCTTCTACCTCATGAACCCTCGTCTTTAGGACCTCTAGTTTGGATTGCATCTCATTTAACTGATTTCTAATTTCTGCCTGGTGACCTCTAAAATCTGCAGTCATGAAGTCTCTTGAATCCTTTCCGCTTTTTTCTAGAGACACCAGTAGCTTTATAATTATGCTTCTGAATTGGCTTTCTGACGTTGAATTGTAATCCAAATTCTGTAACTCAGTGAGAAAGAGGAATGTTCCTGAGTCTCACTTTTGAGGTTAGTTTTTCCTTCAGTCATTTTGCTCAGTGCAGAGTGGCCAGAAACAAGTTGTATTGGGAAAAGGAGAAAAGAGCAGAAAAAAAGGAAAGAAGAAGAAGAGGGAGGAGGAGGAGGGGGAGGAAGAGGAGGAGGACGTGGAGGAGAAGAGAAAAAACGGAGGGGAAGCAAACAGAAAACCAAAAGCCAGGGGGCGTATCCTCTGAATCTATGTACTGTAACCCCCTCGACTTCCCCTGGACCTTTGCAGTGCTGTTTGGGCAATAACAGGCTTTTCTGCTGTCCTTCTAGGTGGTCTTCTGGTGGCAGGTCCTGCTGTGCTGTTTCTAAGGAATGAGAACCTGGGGGAGCTGCGCAGGCCCCTGCCAGGTGCACGGCAAAGTGGGAGCTGTTCATCCTGTGAGGTCCCTGCTCATCCCAGGTACAAGGTGACCCCAGGAGGAACCACTGTGGCGGCAGCCAGCTCCCCAGCCCTGGAGTCAGCTCCCGCAGTAGCTACCTCAGCTCCCAGTCTCCAGGGGCCTGGATGCTCCGGGGGCAGGGCCGTGGACCTGCACAACTTGGATCCCCCTGGGCAGGAACATCCTCCTCTCCTGGGCCTTTGGGCTTTGCCTGTCCCGGGTGGAAGCCAGGTCCTGGGCTGTGCCCCTAGTACCCTGGGCGCTGGGACCTGCGTTGCTGGAATCCGCACTCGGGGCCCTGGGGCCCCCTGCAGCCCTTTAGGCATCTTGGCCGCGGGGTGGGGGCTCCCCCTGGGCGCAGGTGCTCTGTTAGTGCCCCCGGGAGCCTGAGGGCCTCCCCACCCTCCTGGGATCCTGCCAAACTCATTGGAACTCATGCTCCTCGGGGGCGGGGGGGCTCTCCTGCCCTGGGGGCCTCGCCCTGGAGCCTCAGCCTGGTTCTTCGGGGGGCCTCCCCTTGTTGGCTTTTTTATTTGTTTACTTTTTCCCCATCTTCCGACCTTCAGAGAAGCGCCAAATCTTCTCACTGCGGCCTTCCAGCTACTCTCTATTTAAATCTCAGGCCGAATTCATAGGTTTTCAGGATGATGCTAAAGTTATCTAGGTAAGTTGGGGGGGGCAGGTGACCTGCAGACCCTCTTCTTCCACCCCCTTGCCCCCTGCCCCATTCGTATGGTAATTGATAGGAATATATTTATTGCCATTTGATCCTTCAGGTCATCAGCTTGGTGGCATTGCCCTCACGGAAGTCCCTGAATGCTCCTCTCTCATTCATCATCTATCAACGATCCAGACAGCAAAGGCTCATGAGCCCCCATGACATAACCGAAGTATAAGACCTAAGGGGTCAGGCTCAGTTAGCGATTCCAGACAAGACAGTCTAAGTGTGTACACTGAGCCTGAGTGTGCAAGCTGCTGAATGTCTGGGACCACGGACATCAGAACAACAAAGACCTGTCTCGCAGGGAGATTGTGTGGGTTTCTGCGGCCGAACCATTATTCTGGCAAGGGGGAGCCGATGTCTGACCCATCAGGTCCAAGCAGGGAAGAGCGGCCACTAGGCCCTCGACCAAGAAACTGGGGCCATCAGGGAATTGCTGCTTTCAAGAGAGCTGCCCAGGGAGGTACAGGGAGGCAGGAGATCTTAGCTCAGGAGTCAGCACAGGAGTTCATGGAACCTGGCCCAGGTGTGGCCTTCATGTACACAAATATCTCTCCCCCTCATGCACACCAAGAGGGAAAAGGACGTCAGAGATCACGGTCAAGGACCCAGGAGGATTCCAGGCTTGGTCAGGGGTGAAGTTGGAACCCGAGAGCGAGACTGAGGATGGAAGCCGTGCCTGCCCTGAGGTCATCCACTAATGATCTTCCCCTGGCCTCATGCCGTCCATGTGCAGCACAGGGTCTCTTTACGTGTGTGCCCACTTTGGTGTTGATGCAATTGCAGAGGTTGACCTAGACGACTCCACGCTCCGAATAATGGGAATGGCAAACCCGAAACCCAAGCCAAAAGAATCCACATCAGAAGAAGTGGCAAGACAAAGTCCTCCTTCCTTGAAAGTGTACAAAGGGAGCCCCTGTCCTGGGCAGGAGAGGGTCCTGGCGGGCGGTCCCCTTCAGGACCCCCAGGTCAGGGGTGTTGCTGTTCCTGGGGAAGTCCCTGCACCCTCTGAATATCAGCAGCTCTGAGGGGTGTCTCTGCTGTCTGCCCAAGTTCCTGACACTGTCCTCTGGGGAAGGGGGCCTGGGGATGCACTTCAGGAGCTGGGAGGAGGCTGGATCCTCTACTTCTTCCCACATACAGGAGCTGGGGACTCTGTAAGATTTCTCCTATAAAATGAGCACAAGAGGGTCGCCTGGTGGCTCAGTGTCGGGGCCTCTGCCTCTGTCTCAGATCCTGACCCTGGAGCCCTGGGTTTCAGGCCCATGACCGACCCCCCACACGGAGCCCGCCTCTGTCTGTCCCTCGTCAATAAAGAAAACAATATCTGGATGGAAAAGATAGAAAATGACTATGAGACCTTTTGATTCTCTTAGATTCCAACAGGAAGCAAAAGACCCAAACGACTCCTGGACAGTAAAGCGGCTTTAATATCACAACATTGAAATCTTCCATTTATGAGTTAAGACCATGACATATCATCCTCCCAATAGAAGAGGCGGGAGGAAGTGGTGTCGCACAGACGGGCCCCGTCCCCTTGAGGCCCCTGCACCTCGGCTCAGGCCTGAGGGTGACTGCGGCCGGCTCCTCCTGTCTGGTGGCCGGCTCGGGGCTCCAGCTGGCAGGACAGGGTGTAGCTGAGGACAGAGGGACACGTGTGAGTTGAGCAGGAGCTTCAGGTCCGGAGTCTCCCCTGGGATTTCCAAGGAGCTGGAGCCTGGAGCCCCAGCAGCAGGGCTGGAGGCCGCCCCGGGAGCCAAAGGAGAAGGATCCCTGAGGGGCCCCTGAGCAGGCCGCCCTCCCGCCCTCAGCCCTGGGGGCCTCACCTCTCCTCCTCGCTGAGCCACGTCCCAGACTGGAACCAGGCCCGGAACGGCTGCTCGGGCTCGATGCGGTACCGATCCGCGGCCACCTGGAGCAGCAGGATCTCGGTCAGGACTCGGTACTCCTGGGCCCGGAGAGAGGACGGGGGCATGAGGAGCCTGGGGGCGGCGAGGCCTTCGGGGGCTGCGCCCGGGGACAGGGGCCCGGGGCTGGTCTCTGACACGTGGCGACCCCCCATCCTGCACACTCCTCCCGTCCCAGCTGGTTCTCAGAGGGGAGCCCACCCGGCCCAGCCCTGGCCAGGTGTCCCTGATGGCCGCGCCTCTGGCCTGGCCAACTGCGGGGACTTTCCCTTTCTCAGGGAACCGTCCCCGACAATGTGACAATGAGGGGATGGAGGCCCGGCGTGGTGCTCCCGGGGACCCCTCTGACAGCCCCAGCCTCCCCCTCCGTGCGGGAGCTCAGAGAGAGCCTCACCTTGTTCTTCTTCCGGTGGTTGACCTCATTGCCCTGGAAAGCAGACAAGCACAGTCCATCGGGGAGAGGCCTCGGGTGCTACTGGGTGCCGCTACCCACCCCCACTCACGCCCTAGGGCCAGGCACACAGGGGCCAGGACACCCCGGTGACAGGCCTGCGATCCAGGCCAGGCCCCGGGTCCAGGGAAAGGAGACCTGGCGGGGAGGGAGCGGATCTGGCGTCCCGGAGCACAGGAGGGGAGGCCAAAGCCTCAGGTGGGCAGGAGATGCGAGGCTCGCTAAGGGCCCGCTCAGGCCGGGGACCCTGACGTCACTCGGCCCCCACAGGCTGAGGCCCACCCAGCCTGACCTCGGCCGCTTGGCATTCGGGCCGCAGACTCGATCTCGGGACCCGTGACCTAGGTGCAGCCTCCCTCACTCCTCCCAGCCCTGGGCCCTGGACCCGCGCTCCCAGGGCAGCGGGGAGCCTTTCAGGAGGGGAGACTTGCCAAGGACGGAGAGCTCGGGGCTCGGCTCAGGGGCCCTGTGCTCCCCCACATCAGGACTCTGGCCCCCCGTCCCAGCCCCGGGCCCACGCACCTCCAGGTACTCCTCCATGGCAGTATCCAGCATGAAGAGCTCGGTGAGGAAGGAGCCCAGGAAGGGGACGACACCCTGTGTCGGGGCGGGGAAGGAATGAGGCCCTGCTCTCGGGTCCCCGGGGTCCCTCCCTGGGACAGGTCAGCACCCCGGCCCGCCCGCCCCAGCTCCCACGTGGTGCACACCAGGACCCTTGGGGCCTCCCCTGGGCTCCCCCCCTCACCCTCCCACAACACCAGAGTCCTCCTAAGCGCGTCAAGGGCGAGCTGTAGGACATCGGGGTGTAGGTGCTCCGGGCCCTGCCACCACTGACACATTGTTTCCAGCTGTATAGACCCTCCTCCGGGTCACCTCGAAAGAAGGGTTGTCGAAGCTGTGGCTACGGGAGGCAGAGCTGGAGTTGGACGGCCCCACCTGCCTTGATTTGGGGCCTTCCAGCTCTCCGGGGAGAACCCTCTCCTCTGGGCTCGAGGCCACGGATCCGGGGCTCGCTCACCTGCTGCTGCTGCCGCCTCTTCCATGCTGTCTGCATGTTGATCCCCAGGGCTCCAAGCTTAGCCGGCCGGTCCTGTAGGGCCAAGGACAAGTTCCTCAAGACCGTGATCACCTCGGGCCACTACTCCCACCGAACTTTCTTTTTTCTTTTCTTTTTATGTATATATTTATTTCTAATGCTGTTCATTTTGCCAACATATAGAATAACACCCAGTGCTCATGCCATCAGGTGCCCCTCCCAGTGCCCGTCACCCAGGCGCCCCCACACCCCGCCCACCTCCCCTTCCACCACCCATCTTTGACCTCACACCCTGGACATCGACCAGAAGCAGAGGGTAGCCGCGACGTCCTCCTTCAGCCTCCCGTGAGGGATTCCAGAACAACCTCAGCTCCAGCATTCACTCCCTGTGTGACCTGGAGCTTGCAGCCTGGCCTCCCTGAGCCTGGTTCCTCACTGGGAAAGGGGCGAATTCCAGCTCCCTCCCTCGGTCTCCCGAGGACCCAGGGTCCTATTCCTACCATCCCCGTTGGGGCCCTCATCCCATTCAAACCCCTCGCTGGGCGCAGGCCTGTCCTCTGGGCTCTCCAGTTCGGGAGAGGCCCCCATCGGGACCGGCTGGCGACAGGGAGCGCGAGGGTCCAGCTCAGGGATCCTGGTTGAGCAGCAGCTGCTTTTCCACCCCTGGTGGATTTTCACCCCAGGCTGCGTCCACGTTCATGCCAAAGGCTTCACTCGCCGAAGGAATGCTCCGGGCCAGTCCCTAATTCAGTCACGTAGGACACCGTTGCTCCCACGCCGCCTCTCTTTCTATCCCAACACCTCCCATACTACCTTGAGAAGCAGGTTCCTGCTCTGGGGATTGTCCTGGGAGCACAGTTTTTCAAATGCTTGAATCTTCTTCCTGAGGAGAGAGAAAGAAGGCAGGACGGATGTTGGAACACTAGGGTCGGGTTGAGGGCAGACCCTGTGATCTGAGACCTCGAAGGAGTTCAACTGCTGGATCAGGGTTTCCTTGGGTTCCTCTGAGCACTCAGGTCGTTGAAGGACACGGGAGGGAGCTCTTTGGAGGGTCATCCGGTGCATCCGATGCCCTATTAATTGAACGGCTCTGCTTTGGTCAGTTTTGGTTTCAATTGCGAAGAGACTCTAGTTGCTGTCATGTTCGCATCCAAAACCTTGTACCTCAGCTCAGCCCAGACTCCCCAAATGGGGACCTTTGGAGGCATGGTGGCCTCTTGGCCAGGAAGCCTGAGAAAATCCCCTGCCCGCCTGCCCACCCACATCCTGTTGTCATGGATTCCTGCCTCCTAGGAAGTCCAGGGTGACCGAGGAAGCCAGAAAGGACAGGCCTATGGGACATCTCTCATCGTTCATGGTCCTTCTGGAGCAAGGACCCCTCACCTGGAAACTTTGGCCCATGTGTTCTTCAGGCGGTGAATTGAGACACTCTGCAGAGCCGAGAGGATGGCGTGCAGGGAGGAGTAGTTCCGTAAGGTTCGGCAGGCCTGGGGAGGAAGAGCATGAGCTGTCAGGTGGCCAGCAGGAGCCCTGTGTGCTGGAGAGCTGCACTCTGCTCAGTGTCAGTCTCCTCTCCTGCATGAGACGGATGTGCAGGGGCCTACAGAAGGGCGCATGGAGGACCCCCCGAGGAGCCCTGCTGGGGAGAGGCGGCATTTCCCTTCCCTCCAAGGAAAGAGTCATGTGGGAACTGAGCATCCCAACATCAGGCCATGCAAGGGATGGGCAGCATGTTCCCGGGAAGAAGAACTCAGAGCAGAGACTTCAGCCTTGAGGAATGATCAAGGGAAGAGCAGTTGCCAGGCTCAGAAGAGCAGGTCAGCCGGGCCTCCCGTAGGCTGACCTTGGCCACCTTGATCCAGTGCTCCACCACCTCCGCCCTGTCCCGGGCCGTCATGCGTGCGTTGCCAAGGCAGGTGGTGATGACGCAGTTGGCCACGTTGTTGAACTGGGTGACGGTGGCACTGACTGTGCATGTCCGGTGCTCATATCCAGGCTCATTTCTCTTGGACCAGATGGAGCCCAGGCACTGTTGGGGCTGCACCTTCTTGAAAAGATCCTAGAGAATAGGGGGACGCTCGCTCACACAGCCATTGCACATGCAGGATTCATGTCCTACATAGGGGTCCCCTGTCAGAGCCGGGGCTCAGCCAGCACAGAAAGGGCCTGACCCAGTTAGAGTCCCTGGACTGCCCTCCATTGCTCTTCCCTGAGGGAGCCCAGTGCAGGATGAACGAGGAGCAGGTACTGCCAGGGGGTGGTAGGGGGGCAGGAGGGCCTCTGTACCCTGATCATCCCCACTAACTTCAAGTTACAGGTGGCAGTTTAAGGGGGATCCTCAGGGGGCATCTTCCCCTCCCAGTGTTCATGCCCTGGCCCTCCTCCCCTCTCAGCAGCACATTCTCACAGAGTAGGGGACAGCCACACATTTGTCTGCCTCCCTGAACTTCGGTTTCCATTAGATGCCTAATAAGTGTGGGGTGCTCGGCCTCCAAGGCAGGTGCGTGGTGAGTCGTGGGCTCGGCCGCACACAGTGAGTTGCCCCCGCTGCCCGCCCAGGACCAGGGCCTGCCCCTTTACGTATCAGTTCTGGCTCATGTAATCGACACAGGGACTCTGGGTCAGTCCATCCCATGGTCTAGCTCCACAGTCTGCAGCTGGACAGTGAGAGCAAGGGTTTGAGGAACTGGACAGGGTGAGGTGGTTGGTAAGGGATGGAGCTGAGATCTGGACCCCGACCACACAAGTGCGCATCAGGGAAAGGCAGGACTGGGGCAGATGACAGCAGGAAGCAAGCCTGCCCCGGCCCCCCGGCCTGGGCGCCCCGCTGCTCACCGCGTCTATGGAGGTCAACTGCTCTGCCACCAGCTTGGGAGGGAAGGCCATGAGCCCAGGCTGCTCCTCATGCCGCTGGTGCGCAGGGGTTCCCCAGTGGCAGGTGGCCTCTGGGGCTGGAGGTGGCTCCGTCTTTGTGCTTAGGGAAGGAGTGTCAGGCCCCACGAAGGCTGGTGGTGGAACTGACTGCAGTTCAGGACCCGGTACTCGTGAGGAAGGCACCAGCTCTTGTTTCAGGTCTGGAGGAGCCGACGGAGGAGACGCCGGAAGGAGCCGTGGAGCTGGCACTGGGACAGGATAAGGAGAAATGTTTGTCCACAGGGCTGACTTGCCCCATGTCCTTCCAGAAACAGGGCAGAGTCCATGGCCGATAGAGAAACACGCAGCCCCTGAACCCCATCCCAGATAGTCTGCCCAGCTTGCAATCCCCCTTACCCTCTGACTCTGCGTCTGCCTCCGTGAGCTGCAGAAGTTGCCGTGGCATCACGATAATGGGGGCATGGCAATACAGGGCATACAGGTTTGCCTGCACCCAGGACTCCTGTACATCGAAGCAGGCCCGGTGCAGGGACGGCCAGGTGTCCTGCAGATTGCGGTCAGGCCAGGTCCCCGAGATGGGAGAGAGGGTGCTGGGGAGAGTCAGGTGCGGAGCCGCATCAGAGCATGGCCTTTCATGCCATGTGGTACTCGCATAGCACCATTCTTTGTGTAGGGGTCCCCGAGAATGTCCTCAGCATGACTTCCAACCCCCCTGTCGCTGGCCTTGCAGGAGATGACCTGGTCATCCAGAAAACCTGTCTGAGTCTGGTGTTTCTACTTCTTCTCTCTTCTCAATGGCCAAGGGCCTCCTCTACTGCATCCTCCACGCACACCGGATTTGGGGCTGAGGTTTGTGGCAGATTGGTGAGTGGTCTGCTCGCCAAAGCTTCTGTTCTTGGCCCCAGTGGTGTATGGGGTGGTCACTCACCTAGAGAATTGCTGGCCCAGGACTCGTTGGGCTGTGGTGAACACTTGGTAGAGACAAGAAAGGACTGGGTTGATGATGAGGCTTCTGTCCTGGAAGGATGGCACCAAGGACTGTAGAAAATCATCCATTCTCCCTTCTCTGAGCGTCAGCATGGTCCTGGCCTCACTCACGGATAGGGTTGATTGCTTTTCACACCAGAGACACAAGGAGGGGCACTGTAGTCAGCCTCCAAACCGGGAACCACTGGGAAGATCAAGGTCTGGCGCCCCGCCCACAGACTCCCAACCCCTCAGAAAGTTGCACAGGACAAGGGACTCGAGTGCCCACACAGAAAAAGGTTCGAGGCTTCAAAGTACCACTGGTTTTAGAGAAGACATGGTAAAGCATTGGCCACTTCAACACGTTCTGTTAGCCGAGCAACAACAGCATTCCTCTCAACTACTAGCTCTTACGAAGACCAGGATGCCACAGAGTCTTCAGTTACATCCCAACTGCCACGAGAACACAGAGGCCTAGACCCTCAAATGCTGTTCAAGTTCATATACATTGCGGGTGAGAAGAGACCAGAGCGTGGGCTGCATGGGGTTTCCCTTAAGCGGATGTGGCTTCGGCTGTCCCTGACCTAGGAGGAAGGCTCAAGGGAAAATTCCCTTCTCCTGCAGGGCCCAAGGGTGTCAGTTTTTTCTAGAGTAGGCTCTGGGCATGCCCTGATCCTCTCTGCGTGTGGATTGACCATGAATGGGGGCCTGCTCTCACTGCAGGCCTTTAATGGATGTGGTTGGTGGCCTGATCCCCTTCTGCTTGTCAGGGGAGATGGAGGAGTTGAACTCTTGGATGAGCACCTCATCCAAGCGTTCCTGGGTGGATCATTCCAAAAAGAGCCAGCTACTGGTGCCAGGAGGCATCAGAGGCCTTCCCCCTCATCTGGGGTTCCAGGTTATGGCAGGTCTAGCAACCCAAACAGTCTGTGGGGACACATAAGGTGCTCCTTGCAGGACCGCAGAGATGGCAAGAGAATGGCATTAGGTCAAAGGCCAGGGCCTTGAGAGTCTGAATGCCTGTGGCAGACGGCCCCATTGATGGAGGCCTACGAAGATCTATCAGGATACAGCTCATGAGCTGTTGGGCCTACAATGATCTGATGTGTTCTGAGAGACGACATGTTATTGAGAAACATATAGGGAGAAACTATGTAAACATTCGATATGAAAACATATAGGATGGCTTCATCCCGCCCTTGCTTTTGTGTTAAATCACCCTCCTTAGTGTGATGATTTGGAAGGGCTCAGAGAAGGTCGGCAGGGACGGTGGAGCTGGCTTCTCCAAAGCATATCTGGGACTAGTAGGTGAAATAATAAAAACAGAAGACAGAAGATACTCTACATAGAAAACCCAAAAGCCTCCACCTCAAGATTGCTAGAACTCATACAGCAATTTGGTAGCGTGGCAGGGTACAAAATCAATGCCCAGAAATCAGTGGCATTTCTCTACACTACCAATGAGACTGAAGAAAGTGAACTTAAGGAGTCAATCCCATTTGCAATTGCACCCAAAAGCATAAGATACCTAGGAATAAACCTAACTAAAGAGGTAAAGGATCTATACCCTAAAAACTACAGAACGCATCTGAAGGAAATAGAGGACGACACAAAGAGATGGAAAAATATTCCATGCTCATGGATTGGCAGAATTGATATTGTGAAAATGTCCATGTTACCCAGGGCAATGTACACGTTTAATGCAATCCCTATCAAAATACCGTGGCCTTTCTTCAGAGAGTTAGAACAAATTATTTTAAGGTTTGTGTGCAATCCGAAAAGACAGGGGAATCGCCAGGGGAATTTTAAAAAAGAAAACCATATCTGGGGGCATCACAATGCCAGATTTCAGGGTGTACTACAAAGCTGTGGTCATCAAGACAGTGTGGTCCTGGCACAAAAACAGACACATAGATCAATGGAACAGAATAGAGAACCCAGAAGTGGACCCTGAACTTTATGGTCAACTAATATTCGATAAGGAGGAAAGACGATCCACTGGAAGAAAGACAGTCTCTTCAATAAATGGTGCTGGGAAAATTGGACATCCACATGCAGAAGAATGAAACTAGACCACTCTCTTGCAGCAGACACAAAATTGAACTCAAAATGGATGAAAGATCTAAATGTGAGACAAGATTCCATCAAAATCCTAGAGGAGAACACAGGCAACACCCTTTTTGAACTCGGCCACAGTAACTTCTTGCAAGATACATCCACGAAGGCCAAAGAAATAAAAGCAAACGTGAACTATTGGGACTTCATCAAGATAAGAAGCTTTTGCACAGCAAAGGATACAGTCAACAATACTCAAAGACAACCTACAGAGTGGGAGAAGAGATTTGCAAATGACGTATCAGATCAAGGGCTAGTTTCCTAGATCTATAAAGAACTTATTCAACTCAACAGCAAAGAAACAAACAATCCAATCATGAAATGGGCAAAAGACATGAAGAGAAATCTCACAGAGGAAGACACAGACGTGGCCAACACGCACATGAGAAAATGCTCTGCATCACTTGCCATCAGGGAAATACAAATCAAAGCCACAATGAGATACCACCTCGCCCCAGTGAGAATGGGGAAAATTCACAAAGCAGGAAACCACAAATGTTGGAGAGGATGTGGAGAAAAGGGAACCCTCTTACACTGTTGGTGGGAATGTGACCTGGTGCCGCCACTCTGGAAAAGTGTGTGGAGGTTCCTCAAAGAGTTAAAAACAGACCTGCCCTACAACCCTGCAATTGCAGTGTTGGGGATTTACCCCAAAGATACAGATGCAGTGAGACGCCTGGACACTTGCACCCTAATGTTCACAGCAACAATGTCCACAATAGCCAAACTGTGGAAGGAGCCTCAGTGTCCATCGAAAGATGAACGGATAAAGAAGCTGTGGTTTATGTATACAATGGAATATTCCTCAGCCATTAGAAATGACAAATACCCATCATTTGCTTCGACGTGGATGGAACTGGAGGGTATTATGCTGAGTGAAGTAAGTCAGTCGGAGAAGGACAAACAGTGTATGTTCTCATCCATTTGGGGAATATAAATAATAGTGAAAGGGAATATAAGGGAAGGGAGAAGAAATGTGTGGGAAATATCAGAAAGGGAGACAGAACACGAAGACTCCTAACTCTGGGAAAAGAGCTAGGGGTGGTGGAAGGGGAGGAGGGCAGGGGGTGTGGGTGAGTGGGTGACGGTCACTGAGGGGGGCACTCGACGGATGAGCACTGGGTGTTATTCTGTATGTTGGCAAACTGAACACCAATAAAAACAACTTTATTATAAAAAAAAAAAAACAGAAGTAGAATGCAAAGATCCTCATGGCTTTGGGAAAACAAAACAAAACAAAGCCCTCCAATTCCTCAAAACATGAACTATATCCTGCACCACTCCAACACAGGTGAAGAGTGTCCTCCCACATCCCACGTAGCTGGAGGCTAGGCGTAGAGGTTCAGATCTCTCTGCGGTTGGGCCTGTGGGACACTCATGTGGACACACTAGGGGAGGGCCCCAGCTTTCTCTCCTCATTCGTGTGGGGGCCATATTTCTGGGGTGAGCCCTCTTCCGTTTCTTACCTCAGAGCAGCACCGATCCCTGTTTGTCGGGAGCACCAGATCATTGTCTAGGGAGCTGGAATAGTTGAAGCCAGAGACCATCTCTTCCAAGACCTCCTGGGTGCAGCTCTGCAAATAGAGTGCCCCGTAAATACAGGGCCAAGAGACCTTAGGGTCCTCCCGCGACATCACCCCCAGGGGACACCTGCATTAGAAACCACGTTCTCCTGTTCAGGCCAGAGGGGCAGCTGTGGAGACATCTGGCAAGGAGGAAGCCAGATGAAAGAGGCTCTTGGGCTCATGACTCCCATACTGGGAGTTGAGCTTGGTCCCCAGGACTCCCCTTCTCATCTGCCTGCTATGGCCTGGGGTCTGAACATCAAAGGTGTGTCAGGCTGCCAACAGCTGGCAGCTGGTTTGTGCCCAGAAGGGCATGTTCCTCTCCTCGGTCCCCTCTACACTCGCACACACACATACACACACACACCCAGACACACTCACACACGCATAAACACACAGACACACACACAAGGAGGTGGCAGAGGTGGGAGCCCGCTCAGCTGAGATCACAGTGTGCCTGCTCTCCAGTGGCCTCCCCAGGTTGCCTTGTTGTACCTGTTGAGGTCTCCTGCCACATAAGCAGAAACGTCGGAGAAGAGGGCCGAGCTGACGTCGACAGCTACGTGAACATCTCTCACTCTGGACTCTCCAGAGCCCAGAGCAACTCAAAGTAGGACAACAGCAAGAGGACATCTTGTTCTCTCAACCGTCTCCAGTAAAGTGAGCGGTTGTGGAATGCAGGTGCCTGGTCACCAGAGTTCCAAATCAGTTGCAGGCCTGTCACCAAGGAAGTGACATCACTTTTTCAAGATACTGGGACCTGGGCCCCTTCCTCCAGTCAGCCCTATCCAGAGCCCCTTCTTGGCAGATGAATGCTTACCCCATGCCATCCCCTTAGCTTTACATCATGTGCCAAGAAATGCCATAGACACAACCCACTGAACATGCAATGAGGTCTACCCGTGAGGACACGGAGCTGAATTCAGACCTTTATTTCTGAGTTTTCTCAGTGCTATGTCATACCTAACCCACTGGGTCTCTCAAATAGTTCACAGTTTCCCAACCTGCACTGTGGAGATCAGCCTGGAATCTCCTAGAATCTACTTCCTAGGCACATCACCAGGGGTCTATGCATGATATTTATAAGGCGTGTGGGCTGGTACCCAGTGTATCTGAAGCACAGATATACGGATGGAAGATTGACCAGAAGGGGTGGGATGAGCCATGGAGCACCGCTTGGCAGAGGCCTGGGCTCCAGCAATGGAATATCACAATAGCAGGTTCCTCTGGCCTCATTTCGATGGGCGCACCACGATGTGGTGGTAACGCTCCAGGAGCCAGACAGGGTCTGAGGCTAGGACTTCCAGTACTATGTTGACTAGCAGTGGTGAGAGTGGACATCCCTGTCTCATTCCTGGTCTTAGGGGAAAGGCTCCCAGTGCTTCCCCATTGAGAATGATATTTGCTGTGGGCTCTTGGTAGATGGCTCTTAAGAGTTAAGGAGTGTCCCCACCGTCCCTACACTCTGAAGAGTTTTCATCAGGAATGGAGGCGGTATTTTGTCAAATGCTTTCTCTGCATCTATGGAGAAGATCCCATGGTTCTTGTTTTTTCTCTTGCTGATATGACCAATCACATTGATTGCTTTAGAGTGTTGAACCAGCCTTGCATCCCGGGCATAAATCCCACTTGGTCATGGTGAACAATCCTCTTAATGTCGCATTGGATCCTATTGGCTAGTATCTTGTTGAGAATGTTTCCGTCCATGTTCATCGGGGATATGGGTCTATAATTCTCCTTTCTGCTGGGTTCGTTGTCTAGTTTTGGAATCAAGGCGATGCTGGCCTCAGAGAACGAGTTTGGAAGTACCCCGTCTCTTTCTATCATTCCGAACGGCTTTAGTAGAATAGGTATGGTTTCTCCTTTCACGTTTGACAGAATTCCCCAGGGAAGCCCTCTGGCCTTGGACTTTTGTGTCTTGGGAGGTTTTTGATGACGGCTTCAATTTCCTCCCTGGTTATTGGCCTGTCAGGTTTTCTATTTCTTTCTGTTCCAGTTTTGGTCGTTTGTGGTTTCCCAGAAATGCGTCTATTTCTTCTATATTGTCTAATTTATTGGTGTATTGCTGCTCATGATATGTTTTTTAAAATGGTTTGTGTTTCCTTGGTGTTGGTGGTCATCTCTCCTTTGTCATTCATGATTTCATTAATTCGTGGCTTTTCTCTCTTCTTTTTAATAAGGCTGGCTCATGGTTTATCTATGTTCTTAATTTTTTCAAAGAACCAACTCCTTGTTTTGTTGATCTGTTCCACAGGTCTTCTGGTCTCTATTTCATTAAGTTCTGCTCGAATCTTTATTAACACTCTTCTTCTGCTGGGTGTAGTTTCTATTTGCTTTTTTGTCTCCAGCTCCTTTCCATGCAAGGTTAGCTTTTGTACTTGAGTGCTTTCCAGTTTTTGGATGGATGCTTGCATTGCGATGTATTTGCCCCTCAGGCTGCTTTTGCTGTATCCCAAAGATTGTGACCGGTTGTATCTTCATTCTCATTGGCTTCCGTGAATCTTTTTAGTTCTTCTCCAATTTCCTGCTTGAGCCTTCCATCTTTCAGCAGGATGGTCCTTAACCTCCCCGTGTTTGAAATCCTTCCAAACTTCTTCTTGTGATTTAGTTCTAATTTCAAAGCATTATGGTGCCAAAATAGGCAGGGGACGATCCCAATCTTTTGGTATCGGTTCAGGCCTGATTTGTGACCCAGTATGTGGTCTATTCTGGAGAAAGTTCCATGCGCAGTTGAGAAAAATGTGTATTCAGTTAGTCTGATGTAAATTTCTGCAAATATCTGTGAAATCCATCTCGTCCGGTCTATCATTTAAAGCTCTGGTTTCTTTGGAGATGTTGTGCTTACAAGATCTGTGGATCGTAGAAAGCGCTACATTCAAGTCACCAAGAGTAAGTGTATCGTTATCTCAGTATGTCTTAACTTTGGTTACTAACTGGCTGATATACTTGGCAGCACCCACATTCGGGGCATAAATATTGATGATTGTTAGGTCTCCTTGTTGGGTCGATCCTTTAAGTATGATATAGTGTCCCTCTTCATCTCTTCCTACAGTCTTGGGGTTAAACTTTAGTTTATCTGATATAAGGATGGCTACCCCTGCTTACTTTTGAGGACCATTTGAATGGTACATGGTTCTTCACCCATTCATTTTCAGGCTGTAGGTGTTTGCCCCAAATGAGTCTCATGGATCCCTGGGTGGCTCAGCAGTTTGGCACCTGCCTTTGGCCTAGGGCGCGATCCTGGATTCCCGGGATCGAGTCCCACGTCCGGCTCCTGGCCTGGAGCCTGCTTCTCTCTCCTCCTGTGTCTCTGCCTCTCTCTCTCTCTCTATGTCCATCATCAATCAATCAATCTTAAAAAAATAAAAATGAAATGAGTCTCTTGTAGACAGCAAATAGGTAGGTCTTGCTTTTTCATCCAGTCTGAAACCCTGCACCTTTTGATGGGCTCATTAAGTCCATTCCCGTTCAGAGTTAGTATTGAAAGATAGGAATTTAGTGTCATCATGATACCTATGCAGTCCCTGTTTTTGTGGATTGTTTCCTTGGACCTCCTCTTTCTATTACAGAGTCCCCCTTTGTATTTCTTGCAGAGCCGGCTTGGTGGTCACATATTCTTTCAGTTCCTGCCTATCTTGGAAGCTCTTGATCTCTCCTTCTATTCTGGATGAGAGCCGTGCTGGATTTAGTA
The DNA here is from genome assembly GCF_048164855.1 of Canis lupus baileyi. NCBI lineage: Eukaryota > Metazoa > Chordata > Mammalia > Carnivora > Canidae > Canis > Canis lupus. The sequence continues at coordinate 42,802,921 of NC_132851.1, read as the reverse complement.
ATCTCGGCTGCAGGTTCATCTCATTTAGGATCCTGAATGCATCCTGCCGGCCCTTTCTGGCCTGTCAGGTCTCTCTGGAGAGGTCTGCTGTTAATCTCATATTTCTACCCATAAAAGTCAGAGATCTCTTGTCTCTTGCTGCTTTAAGTATCTTCTCTTTCTCTTTGGAATTTGCAAGTTTCAGTATTCAATGTCGAGGTGTTGACTGGTTTTTATTCCTTTTGGGGTGGAATCTCTTCATTTCCTGGATCTGAATGCCTGTTTCCCTTCCCAAGTGAGGAAAGTTCTGAGCTATGATTTGTTCAAATGCATGTCTGGACCTCTGTCCCTTGCGGTGCCCTCGGGAACCCCAAGGAAATGGAGATTTTTCCTTCTGAGGCTGTCATTTTTTTCCCTTCACCGATCCTCATGATCTTTTAAATGTTTTTATCTTTTTTTCCTCAGTTTCCCTCTTTGCCTTCAACTTGTCTTCTATGTCTCTCACTCGTTCTTCTACCTCATGAACCCTCGTCTTTAGGACCTCTAGTTTGGATTGCATCTCATTTAACTGATTTCTAATTTCTGCCTGGTGACCTCTAAAATCTGCAGTCATGAAGTCTCTTGAATCCTTTACGCTTTTTTCTAGAGACACCAGTAGCTTTATAATTGTGCTTCTGAATTGGCTTTCTGACGTTGAATTGTAATCCAAATTCTGTAACTCAGTGAGAAAGAGGAATGTTCCTGAGTCTCACTTTTGAGGTTAGTTTTTCCTTCAGTCATTTTGCTCAGTGCAGAGTGGCCAGAAACAAGTTGTATTGGGAAAAGGAGAAAAGAGCAGAAAAAAAGGAAAGAAGAAGAAGAGGGAGGAGGAGGAGGGGGAGGAAGAGGAGGAGGACGTGGAGGAGAAGAGAAAAAACGGAGGGGAAGCAAACAGAAAACCAAAAGCCAGGGGGCGTATCCTCTGAATCTATGTACTGTAACCCCCTCGACTTCCCCTGGACCTTTGCAGTGCTGTTTGGGCAATAACAGGCTTTTCTGCTGTCCTTCTAGGTGGTCTTCTGGTGGCAGGTCCTGCTGTGCTGTTTCTAAGGAATGAGAACCTGGGGGAGCTGCGCAGGCCCCTGCCAGGTGCACGGCAAAGTGGGAGCTGTTCATCCTGTGAGGTCCCTGCTCATCCCAGGTACAAGGTGACCCCAGGAGGAACCACTGTGGCGGCAGCCGGCTCCCCAGCCCTGGAGTCAGCTCCCGCAGTAGCTACCTCAGCTCCCAGTCTCCAGGGGCCTGGATGCTCCGGGGGCAGGGCCGTGGACCTGCACAACTTGGATCCCCCTGGGCAGGAACATCCTCCTCTCCTGGGCCTTTGGGCTTTGCCTGTCCCGGGTGGAAGCCAGGTCCTGGGCTGTGCCCCTAGTACCCTGGGCGCTGGGACCTGCGTTGCTGGAATCCGCACTCGGGGCCCTGGGACCCCTGAAGCCCTTTAGGCATCTTGGCCGCGGGGTGGGGGCTCCCCCTGGGCGCAGGTGCTCTGTTAGTGCCCCCGGGAGCCTGAGGGCCTCCCCACCCTCCTGGGATCCTGCCAAACTCATTGGAACTCATGCTCCTCGGGGGCGGGGGGGCTCTCCTGCCCTGGGGGCCTCGCCCTGGAGCCTCAGCCTGGTTCTTCGGGGGGCCTCCCCTTGTTGGCTTTTTTATTTGTTTACTTTTTCCCCATCTTCCGACCTTCAGAGAAGCGCCAAATCTTCTCACTGCGGCCTTCCAGCTACTCTCTATTTAAATCTCAGGCCGAATTCATAGGTTTTCAGGATGATGCTAAAGTTATCTAGGTAAGTTGGGGGGGGGCAGGTGACCTGCAGACCCTCTTCTTCCACCCCCTTGCCCCCTGCCCCATTCGTATGGTAATTGATAGGAATATATTTATTGCCATTTGATCCTTCAGGTCATCAGCTTGGTGGCATTGCCCTCACGGAAGTCCCTGAATGCTCCTCTCTCATTCATCATCTATCAACGATCCAGACAGCAAAGGCTCATGAGCCCCCATGACATAACCGAAGTATAAGACCTAAGGGGTCAGGCTCAGTTAGCGATTCCAGACAAGACAGTCTAAGTGTGTACACTGAGCCTGAGTGTGCAAGCTGCTGAATGTCTGGGACCACGGACATCAGAACAACAAAGACCTGTCTCGCAGGGAGATTGTGTGGGTTTCTGCGGCCGAACCATTATTCTGGCAAGGGGGAGCCGATGTCTGACCCATCAGGTCCAAGCAGGGAAGAGCGGCCACTAGGCCCTCGACCAAGAAACTGGGGCCATCAGGGAATTGCTGCTTTCAAGAGAGCTGCGCAGGGAGGTACAGGGAGGCAGGAGATCTTAGCTCAGGAGTCAGCACAGGAGTTCATGGAACCTGGCCCAGGTGTGGCCTTCATGTACACAAATATCTCTCCCCCTCATGCACACCAAGAGGGAAAAGGACGTCAGAGATCACGGTCAAGGACCCAGGAGGATTCCAGGCTTGGTCAGGGGTGAAGTTGGAACCCGAGAGCGAGACTGAGGATGGAAGCCGTGCCTGCCCTGAGGTCATCCACTAATGATCTTCCCCTGGCCTCATGCCGTCCATGTGCAGCACAGGGTCTCTTTACGTGTGTGCCCACTTTGGTGTTGATGCAATTGCAGAGGTTGACCTAGACGACTCCATGCTCCGAATAATGGGAATGGCAAACCCGAAACCCAAGCCAAAAGAATCCACATCAGAAGAAGTGGCAAGACAAAGTCCTCCTTCCTTGAAAGTGTACAAAGGGAGCCCCTGTCCTGGGCAGGAGAGGGTCCTGGCGGGCGGTCCCCTTCAGGACCCCCAGGTCAGGGGTGTTGCTGTTCCTGGGGAAGTCCCTGCACCCTCTGAATATCAGCAGCTCTGAGGGGTGTCTCTGCTGTCTGCCCAAGTTCCTGACACTGTCCTCTGGGGAAGGGGGCCTGGGGATGCACTTCAGGAGCTGGGAGGAGGCTGGATCCTCTACTTCTTCCCACATACAGGAGCTGGGGACTCTGTAAGATTTCTCCTATAAAATGAGCACAAGAGGGTCGCCTGGTGGCTCAGTGTCGGGGCCTCTGCCTCTGTCTCAGATCCTGACCCTGGAGCCCTGGGTTTCAGGCCCATGACCGACCCCCCACACGGAGCCCGCCTCTGTCTGTCCCTCGTCAATAAAGAAAACAATATCTGGATGGAAAAGATAGAAAATGACTATGAGACCTTTTGATTCTCTTAGATTCCAACAGGAAGCAAAAGACCCAAACGACTCCTGGACAGTAAAGCGGCTTTAATATCACAACATTGAAATCTTCCATTTATGAGTTAAGACCATGACATATCATCCTCCCAATAGAAGAGGCGGGAGGAAGTGGTGTCGCACAGACGGGCCCCGTCCCCTTGAGGCCCCTGCACCTCGGCTCAGGCCTGAGGGTGACTGCGGCCGGCTCCTCCTGTCTGGTGGCCGGCTCGGGGCTCCAGCTGGCAGGACAGGGTGTAGCTGAGGACAGAGGGACACGTGTGAGTTGAGCAGGAGCTTCAGGTCTGGAGTCTCCCCTGGGATTTCCAAGGAGCTGGAGCCTGGAGCCCCAGCAGCAGGGCTGGAGGCCGCCCCGGGAGCCAAAGGAGAAGGATCCCTGAGGGGCCCCTGAGCAGGCCGCCCTCCCGCCCTCAGCCCTGGGGGCCTCACCTCTCCTCCTCGCTGAGCCACGTCCCAGACTGGAACCAGGCCCGGAACGGCTGCTCGGGCTCGATGCGGTACCGATCCGCGGCCACCTGGAGCAGCAGGATCTCGGTCAGGACTCGGTACTCCTGGGCCCGGAGAGAGGACGGGGGCATGAGGAGCCTGGGGGCGGCGAGGCCTTCGGGGGCTGCGCCCGGGGACAGGGGCCCGGGGCTGGTCTCTGACACGTGGCGACCCCCCATCCTGCACACTCCTCCCGTCCCAGCTGGTTCTCAGAGGGGAGCCCACCCGGCCCAGCCCTGGCCAGGTGTCCCTGATGGCCGCGCCTCTGGCCTGGCCAACTGCGGGGACTTTCCCTTTCTCAGGGAACCGTCCCCGACAATGTGACAATGAGGGGATGGAGGCCCGGCGTGGTGCTCCCGGGGACCCCTCTGACAGCCCCAGCCTCCCCCTCCGTGCGGGAGCTCAGAGAGAGCCTCACCTTGTTCTTCTTCCGGTGGTTGACCTCATTGCCCTGGAAAGCAGACAAGCACAGTCCATCGGGGAGAGGCCTCGGGTGCTACTGGGTGCCGCTACCCACCCCCACTCACGCCCTAGGGCCAGGCACACAGGGGCCAGGACACCCCGGTGACAGGCCTGCGATCCAGGCCAGGCCCCGGGTCCAGGGAAAGGAGACCTGGCGGGGAGGGAGCGGATCTGGCGTCCCGGAGCACAGGAGGGGAGGCCAAAGCCTCAGGTGGGCAGGAGATGCGAGGCTCGCTAAGGGCCGCTCAGGCCGGGGACCCTGACGTCACTCGGCCCCCACAGGCTGAGGCCCACCCAGCCTGACCTCGGCCGCTTGGCATTCGGGCCGCAGACTCGATCTCGGGACCCGTGACCTAGGTGCAGCCTCCCTCACTCCTCCCAGCCCTGGGCCCTGGACCCGCGCTCCCAGGGCAGCGGGGAGCCTTTCAGGAGGGGAGACTTGCCAAGGACGGAGAGCTCGGGGCTCGGCTCAGGGGCCCTGTGCTCCCCCACATCAGGACTCTGGCCCCCCGTCCCAGCCCCGGGCCCACGCACCTCCAGGTACTCCTCCATGGCAGTATCCAGCATGAAGAGCTCGGTGAGGAAGGAGCCCAGGAAGGGGACGACACCCTGTGTCGGGGCGGGGAAGGAATGAGGCCCTGCTCTCGGGTCCCCGGGGTCCCTCCCTGGGACAGGTCAGCACCCCGGCCCGCCCGCCCCAGCTCCCACGTGGTGCACACCAGGACCCTTGGGGCCTCCCCTGGGCTCCCCCCCTCACCCTCCCACAACACCAGAGTCCTCCTAAGCGCGTCAAGGGCGAGCTGTAGGACATCGGGGTGTAGGTGCTCCGGGCCCTGCCACCACTGACACATTGTTTCCAGCTGTATAGACCCTCCTCCGGGTCACCTCGAAAGAAGGGTTGTCGAAGCTGTGGCTACGGGAGGCAGAGCTGGAGTTGGACGGCCCCACCTGCCTTGATTTGGGGCCTTCCAGCTCTCCGGGGAGAACCCTCTCCTCTGGGCTCGAGGCCACGGATCCGGGGCTCGCTCACCTGCTGCTGCTGCCGCCTCTTCCATGCTGTCTGCATGTTGATCCCCAGGGCTCCAAGCTTAGCCGGCCGGTCCTGTAGGGCCAAGGACAAGTTCCTCAAGACCGTGATCACCTCGGGCCACTACTCCCACCGAACTTTCTTTTTTCTTTTCTTTTTATGTATATATTTATTTCTAATGCTGTTCATTTTGCCAACATATAGAATAACACCCAGTGCTCATGCCATCAGGTGCCCCTCCCAGTGCCCGTCACCCAGGCGCCCCCACACCCCGCCCACCTCCCCTTCCACCACCCATCTTTGACCTCACACCCTGGACATCGACCAGAAGCAGAGGGTAGCCGCGACGTCCTCCTTCAGCCTCCCGTGAGGGATTCCAGAACAACCTCAGCTCCAGCATTCACTCCCTGTGTGACCTGGAGCTTGCAGCCTGGCCTCCCTGAGCCTGGTTCCTCACTGGGAAAGGGGCGAATTCCAGCTCCCTCCCTCGGTCTCCCGAGGACCCAGGGTCCTATTCCTACCATCCCCGTTGGGGCCCTCATCCCATTCAAACCCCTCGCTGGGCGCAGGCCTGTCCTCTGGGCTCTCCAGTTCGGGAGAGGCCCCCATCGGGACCGGCTGGCGACAGGGAGCGCGAGGGTCCAGCTCAGGGATCCTGGTTGAGCAGCAGCTGCTTTTCCACCCCTGGTGGATTTTCACCCCAGGCTGCGTCCACGTTCATGCCAAAGGCTTCACTCGCCGAAGGAATGCTCCGGGCCAGTCCCTAATTCAGTCACGTAGGACACCGTTGCTCCCACGCCGCCTCTCTTTCTATCCCAACACCTCCCATACTACCTTGAGAAGCAGGTTCCTGCTCTGGGGATTGTCCTGGGAGCACAGTTTTTCAAATGCTTGAATCATCTTCCTGAGGAGAGAGAAAGAAGGCAGGACGGATGTTGGAACACTAGGGTCGGGTTGAGGGCAGACCCTGTGATCTGAGACCTCGAAGGAGTTCAACTGCTGGATCAGGGTTTCCTTGGGTTCCTCTGAGCACTCAGGTCGTTGAAGGACACGGGAGGGAGCTCTTTGGAGGGTCATCCGGTGCATCCGATGCCCTATTAATTGAACAGCTCTGCTTTGGTCAGTTTTGGTTTCAATTGCGAAGAGACTCTAGTTGCTGTCATGTTCGCATCCAAAACCTTGTACCTCAGCTCAGCCCAGACTCCCCAAATGGGGACCTTTGGAGGCATGGTGGCCTCTTGGCCAGGAAGCCTGAGAAAATCCCCTGCCCGCCTGCCCACCCACATCCTGTTGTCATGGATTCCTGCCTCCTAGGAAGTCCAGGGTGACCGAGGAAGCCAGAAAGGACAGGCCTATGGGACATCTCTCATCGTTCATGGTCCTTCTGGAGCAAGGACCCCTCACCTGGAAACTTTGGCCCATGTGTTCTTCAGGCGGTGAATTGAGACACTCTGCAGAGCCGAGAGGATGGCGTGCAGGGAGGAGTAGTTCCGTAAGGTTCGGCAGGCCTGGGGAGGAAGAGCATGAGCTGTCAGGTGGCCAGCAGGAGCCCTGTGTGCTGGAGAGCTGCACTCTGCTCAGTGTCAGTCTCCTCTCCTGCATGAGACGGATGTGCAGGGGCCTACAGAAGGGCGCATGGAGGACCCCCCGAGGAGCCCTGCTGGGGAGAGGCGGCATTTCCCTTCCCTCCAAGGAAAGAGTCATGTGGGAACTGAGCATCCCAACATCAGGCCATGCAAGGGATGGGCAGCATGTTCCCGGGAAGAAGAACTCAGAGCAGAGACTTCAGCCTTGAGGAATGATCAAGGGAAGAGCAGTTGCCAGGCTCAGAAGAGCAGGTCAGCCGGGCCTCCCGTAGGCTGACCTTGGCCACCTTGATCCAGTGCTCCACCACCTCCGCCCTGTCCCGGGCCGTCATGCGTGCGTTGCCAAGGCAGGTGGTGATGACGCAGTTGGCCACGTTGTTGAACTGGGTGACGGTGGCACTGACTGTGCATGTCCGGTGCTCATATCCAGGCTCATTTCTCTTGGACCAGATGGAGCCCAGGCACTGTTGGGGCTGCACCTTCTTGAAAAGATCCTAGAGAATAGGGGGACGCTCGCTCACACAGCCATTGCACATGCAGGATTCATGTCCTACATAGGGGTCCCCTGTCAGAGCCGGGGCTCAGCCAGCACAGAAAGTGGCCTGACCCAGTTAGAGTCCCTGGACTGCCCTCCATTGCTCTTCCCTGAGGGAGCCCAGTGCAGGATGAACGAGGAGCAGGTACTGCCAGGGGGTGGTAGGGGGGCAGGTGGGCTCTGTACCCTGATCATCCCCACTAACTTCAAGTTACAGGTGGCAGTTTAAGGGGGATCCTCAGGGGGCATCTTCCCCTCCCAGTGTTCATGCCCTGGCCCTCCTCCCCTCTCAGCAGCACATTCTCACAGAGTGGGGGGCAGCCACACATTTGTCTGCCTCCCTGAACTTCGGTTTCCATTAGATGCCTAATAAGTGTGGGGTGCTCGGCCTCCAAGGCAGGTGCATGGTGAGTCGTGGGCTCGGCCGCACACAGTGAGTTGCCCCCGCTGCCCGCCCAGGACCAGGGCCTGCCCCTTTACGTATCAGTTCTGGCTCATGTAATCGACACAGGGACTCTGGGTCAGTCCATCCCATGGTCTAGCTCCACAGTCTGCAGCTGGACAGTGAGAGCAAGGGTTTGAGGAACTGGACAGGGTGAGGTGGTTGGTAAGGGATGGAGCTGAGATCTGGACCCCGACCACACAAGTGCACATCAGGGAAAGGCAGGACTGGGGCAGATGACAGCAGGAAGCAAGCCTGCCCCGGCCCCCCGGCCTGGGCGCCCCGCTGCTCACCGCGTCTATGGAGGTCAACTGCTCTGCCACCAGCTTGGGAGGGAAGGCCATGAGCCCAGGCTGCTCCTCATGCCGCTGGTGCGCGGGGGTTCCCCAGTGGCAGGTGGCCTCTGGGGCTGGAGGTGGCTCCGTCTTTGTGCTTAGGGAAGGAGTGTCAGGCCCCACGAAGGCTGGTGGTGGAACTGACTGCAGTTCAGGACCCGGTACGCGTGAGGAAGGCACCAGCTCTTGTTTCAGGTCTGGAGGAGCCGACGGAGGAGACGCCGGAAGGAGCCGTGGAGCTGGCACTGGGACAGGATAAGGAGAAATGTTTGTCCACAGGGCTGACTTGCCCCATGTCCTTCCAGAAACAGGGCAGAGTCCATGGCCGATAGAGAAACACGCAGCCCCTGAACCCCATCCCAGATAGTCTGCCCAGCTTGCAATCCCCCTTACCCTCTGACTCTGCGTCTGCCTCCGTGAGCTGCAGAAGTTGCCGTGGCATCACGATAATGGGGGCATGGCAATACAGGGCATACAGGTTTGCCTGCACCCAGGACTCCTGTACATCGAAGCAGGCCCGGTGCAGGGACGGCCAGGTGTCCTGCAGATTGCGGTCAGGCCAGGTCCCCGAGATGGGAGAGAGGGTGCTGGGGAGAGTCAGGTGCGGAGCCGCATCAGAGCATGGCCTTTCATGCCATGTGGTACTCGCATAGCACCATTCTTTGTGTAGGGGTCCCCGAGAATGTCCTCAGCATGACTTCCAACCCCCCTGTCGCTGGCCTTGCAGTAGATGACCTGGTCATCCAGAAAACCTGTCTGAGTCTGGTGTTTCTACTTCTCTCTTCTCAATGGCCAAGGGCCTCCTCTACTGCATCCTCCACGCACACCGGATTTGGGGCTTAGGTTTGTGGCAGATTGGTGAGTGGTCTGCTCGCCAAAGCTTCTGTTCTTGGCCCCAGTGGTGTATGGGGTGGTCACTCACCTAGAGAATTGCTGGCCCAGGACTCGTTGGGCTGTGGTGAACACTTGGTAGAGACAAGAAAGGACTGGGTTGATGATGAGGCTTCTGTCCTGGAAGGATGGCACCAAAGACTGTAGAAAATCATCCATTCTCCCTTCTCTGAGCGTCAGCATGGTCCTGGCCTCACTCACGGATAGGGTTGATTGCTTTTCACACCAGAGACACAAGGAGGGGCACTGTAGTCAGCCTCCAAACCGGGAACCACTGGGAAGATCAAGGTCTGGCGCCCCGCCCACAGACTCCCAACCCCTCAGAAAGTTGCACAGGACAAGGGACTCGAGTGCCCACACAGAAAAAGGTTCGAGGCTTCAAAGTACCACTGGTTTTAGAGAAGACATGGTAAAGCATTGGCCACTTCAACACGTTCTGTTAGCCGAGCAACAACAGCATTCCTCTCAACTACTAGCTCTTACGAAGACCAGGATGCCACAGAGTCTTCAGTTACATCCCAACTGCCACGAGAACACAGAGGCCTAGACCCTCAAATGCTGTTCAAGATCATATACATCGCAGGTGAGAAGAGACCAGAGCGTGGGCTGCATGGGGTTTCCCTTAAGCGGATGTGGCTTCGGCTGTCCCTGACCTAGGAGGAAGGCTCAAGGGAAAATTCCCTTCTCCTGCAGGGCCCAAGGGTGTCAGTTTTTTCTAGAGTAGGCTCTGGGCATGCCCTGATCCTCTCTGCGTGTGGATTGACCATGAATGGGGGCCTGCTCTCACTGCAGGCCTTTAATGGATGTGGTTGGTGGCCTGATCCCCTTCTGCTTGTCAGGGGAGATGGAGGAGTTGAACTCTTGGATGAGCACCTCATCCAAGCGTTCCTGGGTGGATCATTCCAAAAAGAGCCAGCTACTGGTGCCAGGAGGCATCAGAGGCCTTCCCCCTCATCTGGGGTTCCAGGTTATGGCAGGTCTAGCAACCCAAACAGTCTGTGGGGACACATAAGGTGCTCCTTGCAGGACCGCAGAGATGGCAAGAGAATGGCATTAGGTCAAAGGCCAGGGCCTTGAGAGTCTGAATGCCTGTGGCAGACGGCCCCATTGATGGAGGCCTACGAAGATCTATCAGGATACAGCTCATGAGCTGTTGGGCCTACAATGATCTGATGTGTTCTGAGAGACGACATGTTATTGAGAAACATATAGGGAGAAACTATGTAAACATTCGATATGAAAACATATAGGATGGCTTCATCCCGCCCTTGCTTTTGTGTTAAATCACCCTCCTTAGTGTGATGATTTGGAAGGGCTCAGAGAAGGTCGGCAGGGACGGTGGAGCTGGCTTCTCCAAAGCATATCTGGGACTAGTAGGTGAAATAATAAAAACAGAAGACAGAAGATACTCTACATAGAAAACCCAAAAGCCTCCACCTCAAGATTGCTAGAACTCGTACAGCAATTTGGTAGCGTGGCAGGGTACAAAATCAATGCCCAGAAATCAGTGGCATTTCTCTACACTACCAATGAGACTGAAGAAAGTGAACTTAAGGAGTCAATCCCATTTGCAATTGCACCCAAAAGCATAAGATACCTAGGAATAAACCTAACTAAAGAGGTAAAGGATCTATACCCTAAAAACTACAGAACGCATCTGAAGGAAATAGAGGACGACACAAAGAGATGGAAAAATATTCCATGCTCATGGATTGGCAGAATTGATATTGTGAAAATGTCCATGTTACCCAGGGCAATGTACACGTTTAATGCAATCCCTATCAAAATACCGTGGCCTTTCTTCAGAGAGTTAGAACAAATTATTTTAAGGTTTGTGTGCAATCCGAAAAGACAGGGGAATCGCCAGGGGAATTTTAAAAAAGAAAACCATATCTGGGGGCATCACAATGCCAGATTTCAGGGTGTACTACAAAGCTGTGGTCATCAAGACAGTGTGGTCCTGGCACAGAAACAGACACATAGATCAATGGAACAGAATAGAGAACCCAGAAGTGGACCCTGAACTTTACGGTCAACTAATATTCGATAAGGAGGAAAGACGATCCACTGGAAGAAAGACAGTCTCTTCAATAAATGGTGCTGGGAAAATTGGACATCCACATGCAGAAGAATGAAACTAGACCACTCTCTTGCAGCAGACACAAAATTGAACTCAAAATGGATGAAAGATCTAAATGTGAGACAAGATTCCATCAAAATCCTAGAGGAGAACACAGGCAACACCCTTTTTGAACTCGGCCACAGTAACTTCTTGCAAGATACATCCACGAAGGCAAAAGAAACAAAAGCAAACGTGAACTATTGGGACTTCATCAAGATAAGAAGCTTTTGCACAGCAAAGGATACAGTCAACAATACTCAAAGACAACCTACGGAGTGGGAGAAGAGATTTGCAAATGACGTATCAGATCAAGGGCTAGTTTCCTAGATCTATAAAGAACTTATTCAACTCAACAGCAAAGAAACAAACAATCCAATCATGAAATGGGCAAAAGACATGAAGAGAAATCTCACAGAGGAAGACACAGACGTGGCCAACACGCACATGAGAAAATGCTCTGCATCACTTGCCATCAGGGAAATACAAATCAAAGCCACAATGAGATACCACCTCGCCCCAGTGAGAATGGGGAAAATTCACAAAGCAGGAAACCACAAATGTTGGAGAGGATGTGGAGAAAAGGGAACCCTCTTACACTGTTGGTGGGAATGTGACCTGGTGCCGCCACTCTGGAAAAGTGTGTGGAGGTTCCTCAAAGAGTTAAAAACAGACCTGCCCTACGACCCTGCAATTGCAGTGTCGGGGATTTACCCCAAAGATACAGATGCAGTGAGACGCCTGGACACTTGCACCCTAATGTTCACAGCAACAATGTCCACAATAGCCAAACTGTGGAAGGAGCCTCAGTGTCCATCGAAAGATGAATGGATAAAGAAGCTGTGGTTTATGTATACAATGGAATATTCCTCAGCCATTAGAAATGACAAATACCCATCATTTGCTTCGACGTGGATGGAACTGGAGGGTATTATGCTGAGTGAAGTAAGTCAGTCGGAGAAGGACAAACAGTGTATGTTCTCATCCATTTGGGGAATATAAATAATAGTGAAAGGGAATATAAGGGAAGGGAGAAGAAATGTGTGGGAAATATCAGAAAGGGAGACAGAACACGAAGACTCCTAACTCTGGGAAAAGAGCTAGGGGTGGTGGAAGGGGAGGAGGGCAGGGGGTGTGGGTGAGTGGGTGACGGTCACTGAGGGGGGCACTCGACGGATGAGCACTGGGTGTTATTCTGTATGTTGGCAAACTGAACACCAATAAAAACAACTTTATTATAAAAAAAAAAACAGAAGTAGAATGCAAAGATCCTCATGGCTTTGGGAAAACAAAACAAAACAAAGCCCTCCAATTCCTCAAAACATGAACTATATCCTGCACCACTCCAACACAGGTGAAGAGTGTCCTCCCACATCCCACGTAGCTGGAGGCTAGGCGTAGAGGTTCAGATCTCTCTGCGGTTGGGCCTGTGGGACACTCATGTGGACACACTAGGGGAGGGCCCCAGCTTTCTCTCCTCATTTGTGTGGGGGCCATATTTCTGGGGTGAGCCCTCTTCCGTTTCTTACCTCAGAGCAGAACCGATCCCTGTTTGTCGGGAGCACCAGATCATTGTCTAGGGAGCTGGAATAGTTGAAGCCAGAGACCATCTCTTCCAAGACCTCCTGGGTGCAGCTCTGCAAATAGAGTGCCCCGTAAATACAGGGCCAAGAGACCTTAGGGTCCTCCCGCGACATCACCCCCAGGGGACACCTGCATTAGAAACCACGTTCTCCTGTTCAGGCCAGAGGGGCAGCTGTGGAGACATCTGGCAAGGAGGAAGCCAGATGAAAGAGGCTCTTGGGCTCATGACTCCCATACTGGGAGTTGAGCTTGGTCCCCAGGACTCCCCTTCTCATCTGCCTGCTATGGCCTGGGGTCTGAACATCAAAGGTGTGTCAGGCTGCCAACAGCTGGCAGCTGGTTTGTGCCCAGAAGGGCATGTTCCTCTCCTCGGTCCCCTCTACACTCGCACACACACATACACACACACACCCAGACACACTCACACACGCATAAACACACAGACACACACACAAGGAGGTGGCAGAGGTGGGAGCCCGCTCAGCTGAGATCACAGTGTGCCTGCTCTCCAGTGGCCTCCCCAGGTTGCCTTGTTGTACCTGTTGAGGTCTCCTGCCACATAAGCAGAAACGTCGGAGAAGAGGGCCGAGCTGACGTCGACAGCTACGTGAACATCTCTCACTCTGGACTCTCCAGAGCCCAGAGCAACTCAAAGTAGGACAACAGCAAGAGGACATCTTGTTCTCTCAACCGTCTCCAGTAAAGTGAGCGGTTGTGGAATGCAGGTGCCTGGTCACCAGAGTTCCAAATCAGTTGCAGGCCTGTCACCAAGGAAGTGACATCACTTTTTCAAGATACTGGGACCTGGGCCCCTTCCTCCAGTCAGCCCTATCCAGAGCCCCTTCTTGGCAGATGAATGCTTACCCCATGCCATCCCCTTAGCTTTACATCATGTGCCAAGAAATGCCATAGACACAACCCACTGAACATGCAATGAGGTCTACCCGTGAGGACACGGAGCTGAATTCAGACCTTTATTTCTGAGTTTTCTCAGTGCTACGTCATACCTAACCCACTGGGTCTCTCAAATAGTTCACAGTTTCCCAACCTGCACTGTGGAGATCAGCCTGGAATCTCCTAGAATCTACTTCCTAGGCACATCACCAGGGGTCTATGCATGATATTTATAAGGCGTGTGGGCTGGTACCCAGTGTATCTGAAGCACAGATATACGGATGGAAGATTGACCAGAAGGGGTGGGATGAGCCATGGAGCACCGCTTGGCAGAGGCCTGGGCTCCAGCAATGGAATATCACAATAGCAGGTTCCTCTGGCCTCATTTCGATGGGCGCACCACGATGTGGTGGTAACGCTCCAGGAGCCAGACAGGGTCTGAGGCTAGGACTTCCAGTACTATGTTGACTAGCAGTGGTGAGAGTGGACATCCCTGTCTCATTCCTGGTCTTAGGGGAAAGGCTCCCAGTGCTTCCCCATTGAGAATGATATTTGCTGTGGGCTCTTGGTAGATGGCTCTTAAGAGTTAAGGAGTGTCCCCACCGTCCCTACACTCTGAAGAGTTTTCATCAGGAATGGAGGCGGTATTTTGTCAAATGCTTTCTCTGCATCTATGGAGAAGATCCCATGGTTCTTGTTTTTTCTCTTGCTGATATGACCAATCACATTGATTGCTTTAGAGTGTTGAACCAGCCTTGCATCCCGGGCATAAATCCCACTTGGTCATGGTGAACAATCCTCTTAATGTCGCATTGGATCCTATTGGCTAGTATCTTGTTGAGAATGTTTCCGTCCATGTTCATCGGGGATATGGGTCTATAATTCTCCTTTCTGCTGGGTTCGTTGTCTAGTTTTGGAATCAAGGCGATGCTGGCCTCAGAGAACGAGTTTGGAAGTACCCCGTCTCTTTCTATCATTCCGCACGGCTTTAGTAGAATAGGTATGGTTTCTCCTTTCACGTTTGACAGAATTCCCCAGGGAAGCCCTCTGGCCTTGGACTTTTGTGTCTTGGGAGGTTTTTGATGACGGCTTCAATTTCCTCCCTGGTTATTGGCCTGTCAGGTTTTCTATTTCTTTCTGTTCCAGTTTTGGTCGTTTGTGGTTTCCCAGAAATGCGTCTATTTCTTCTATATTGTCTAATTTATTGGTGTATTGCTGCTCATGATATGTTTTTTAAAATGGTTTGTGTTTCCTTGGTGTTGGTGGTCATCTCTCCTTTGTCATTCATGATTTCATTAATTCGTGGCTTTTCTCTCTTCTTTTTAATAAGGCTGGCTCATGGTTTATCTATGTTCTTAATTTTTTCAAAGAACCAACTCCTTGTTTTGTTGATCTGTTCCACAGGTCTTCTGGTCTCTATTTCATTAAGTTCTGCTCGAATCTTTATTAACACTCTTCTTCTGCTGGGTGTAGTTTCTATTTGCTTTTTTGTCTCCAGCTCCTTTCCATGCAAGGTTAGCTTTTGTACTTGAGTGCTTTCCAGTTTTTGGATGGATGCTTGCATTGCGATGTATTTGCCCCTCAGGCTGCTTTTGCTGTATCCCAAAGATTGTGACCGGTTGTATCTTCATTCTCATTGGCTTCCGTGAATCTTTTTAGTTCTTCTCCAATTTCCTGCTTGAGCCTTCCATCTTTCAGCAGGATGGTCCTTAACCTCCACGTGTTTGAAATCCTTCCAAACTTCTTCTTGTGATTTAGTTCTAATTTCAAAGCATTATGGTGCCAAAATAGGCAGGGGACGATCCCAATCTTTTGGTATCGGTTCAGGCCTGATTTGTGACCCAGTATGTGGTCTATTCTGGAGAAAGTTCCATGCGCAGTTGAGAAAAATGTGTATTCAGTTAGTCTGATGTAAATTTCTGCAAATATCTGTGAAATCCATCTCGTCCGGTCTATCATTTAAAGCTCTGGTTTCTTTGGAGATGTTGTGCTTACAAGATCTGTGGATCGTAGAAAGCGCTACATTCAAGTCACCAAGAGTAAGTGTATCGTTATCTCAGTATGTCTTAACTTTGGTTACTAACTGGCTGATATACTTGGCAGCACCCACATTCGGGGCATAAATATTGATGATTGTTAGGTCTCCTTGTTGGGTCGATCCTTTAAGTATGATATAGTGTCCCTCTTCATCTCTTCCTACAGTCTTGGGGTTAAACTTTAGTTTATCTGATATAAGGATGGCTACCCCTGCTTACTTTTGAGGACCATTTGAATGGTACATGGTTCTTCACCCATTCATTTTCAGGCTGTAGGTGTTTGCCCCAAATGAGTCTCATGGATCCCTGGGTGGCTCAGCAGTTTGGCACCTGCCTTTGGCCTAGGGCGCGATCCTGGATTCCCGGGATCGAGTCCCACGTCCGGCTCCTGGCCTGGAGCCTGCTTCTCTCTCCTCCTGTGTCTCTGCCTCTCTCTCTCTCTCTATGTCCATCATCAATCAATCAATCTTAAAAAAATAAAAATGAAATGAGTCTCTTGTAGACAGCAAATAGGTAGGTCTTGCTTTTTCATCCAGTCTGAAACCCTGCACCTTTTGATGGGCTCATTAAGTCCATTCCCGTTCAGAGTTAGTATTGAAAGATAGGAATTTAGTGTCATCATGATACCTATGCAGTCCCTGTTTTAGTGGATTGTTTCCTTGGACCTCCTCTTTCTATTACAGAGTCCCCCTTTGTATTTCTTGCAGAGCCGGCTTGGTGGTCACATATTCTTTCAGTTCCTGCCTATCTTGGAAGCTCTTGATCTCTCCTTCTATTCTGGATGAGAGCCGTGCTGGATTTAGTAATCTCGGCTGCAGGTTCATCTCATTTAGGATCCTGAATGCATCCTGCCGGCCCTTTCTGGCCTGTCAGGTCTCTCTGGAGAGGTCTGCTGTTAATCTCATATTTCTACCCATAAAAGTCAGAGATCTCTTGTCTCTTGCTGCTTTAAGTATCTTCTCTTTCTCTTTGGAATTTGCAAGTTTCAGTATTCAATGTCGAGGTGTTGACTGGTTTTTATTCCTTTTGGGGGGGAATCTCTCCATTTCCTGGATCTGAATGCCTGTTTCCCTTCCCAAGTGAGGAAAGTTCTGAGCTATGATTTGTTCAAATGCATGTCTGGACCTCTGTCCCTTGCGGCGCCCTCGGGAACCCCAAGGAAATGGAGATTTTTCCTTCTGAGGCTGTCATTTTTTTCCCTTCACCGATCCTCATGATCTTTTAAATGTTTTTATCTTTTTTTCCTCAGTTTCCCTCTTTGCCTTCAACTTGTCTTCTATGTCTCTCACTCGTTCTTCTACCTCATGAACCCTCGTCTTTAGGACCTCTAGTTTGGATTGCATCTCATTTAACTGATTTCTAATTTCTGCCTGGTGACCTCTAAAATCTGCAGTCATGAAGTCTCTTGAATCCTTTACGCTTTTTTCTAGAGACACCAGTAGCTTTATAATTGTGCTTCTGAATTGGCTTTCTGACGTTGAATTGTAATCCAAATTCTGTAACTCAGTGAGAAAGAGGAATGTTCCTGAGTCTCACTTTTGAGGTTAGTTTTTCCTTCAGTCATTTTGCTCAGTGCAGAGTGGCCAGAAACAAGTTGTATTGGGAAAAGGAGAAAAGAGCAGAAAAAAAGGAAAGAAGAAGAAGAGGGAGGAGGAGGAGGGGGAGGAAGAGGAGGAGGACGTGGAGGAGAAGAGAAAAAACGGAGGGGAAGCAAACAGAAAACCAAAAGCCAGGGGGCGTATCCTCTGAATCTATGTACTGTAACCCCCTCGACTTCCCCTGGACCTTTGCAGTGCTGTTTGGGCAATAACAGGCTTTTCTGCTGTCCTTCTAGGTGGTCTTCTGGTGGCAGGTCCTGCTGTGCTGTTTCTAAGGAATGAGAACCTGGGGGAGCTGCGCAGGCCCCTGCCAGGTGCACGGCAAAGTGGGAGCTGTTCATCCTGTGAGGTCCCTGCTCATCCCAGGTACAAGGTGACCCCAGGAGGAACCACTGTGGCGGCAGCCGGCTCCCCAGCCCTGGAGTCAGCTCCCGCAGTAGCTACCTCAGCTCCCAGTCTCCAGGGGCCTGGATGCTCCGGGGGCAGGGCCGTGGACCTGCACAACTTGGATCCCCCTGGGCAGGAACATCCTCCTCTCCTGGGCCTTTGGGCTTTGCCTGTCCCGGGTGGAAGCCAGGTCCTGGGCTGTGCCCCTAGTACCCTGGGCGCTGGGACCTGCGTTGCTGGAATCCGCACTCGGGGCCCTGGGACCCCTGAAGCCCTTTAGGCATCTTGGCCGTGGGGTGGGGGCTCCCCCTGGGCGCAGGTGCTCTGTTAGTGCCCCCGGGAGCCTGAGGGCCTCCCCACCCTCCTGGGATCCTGCCAAACTCATTGGAACTCATGCTCCTCGGGGGCGGGGGGGCTCTCCTGCCCTGGGGGCCTCGCCCTGGAGCCTCAGCCTGGTTCTTCGGGGGGCCTCCCCTTGTTGGCTTTTTTATTTGTTTACTTTTTCCCCATCTTCCGACCTTCAGAGAAGCGCCAAATCTTCTCACTGCGGCCTTCCAGCTACTCTCTATTTAAATCTCAGGCCGAATTCATAGGTTTTCAGGATGATGCTAAAGTTATCTAGGTAAGTTGGGGGGGGGCAGGTGACCTGCAGACCCTCTTCTTCCACCCCCTTGCCCCCTGCCCCATTCGTATGGTAATTGATAGGAATATATTTATTGCCATTTGATCCTTCAGGTCATCAGCTTGGTGGCATTGCCCTCACGGAAGTCCCTGAATGCTCCTCTCTCATTCATCATCTATCAACGATCCAGACAGCAAAGGCTCATGAGCCCCCATGACATAACCGAAGTATAAGACCTAAGGGGTCAGGCTCAGTTAGCGATTCCAGACAAGACAGTCTAAGTGTGTACACTGAGCCTGAGTGTGCAAGCTGCTGAATGTCTGGGACCACGGACATCAGAACAACAAAGACCTGTCTCGCAGGGAGATTGTGTGGGTTTCTGCGGCCGAACCATTATTCTGGCAAGGGGGAGCCGATGTCTGACCCATCAGGTCCAAGCAGGGAAGAGCGGCCACTAGGCCCTCGACCAAGAAACTGGGGCCATCAGGGAATTGCTGCTTTCAAGAGAGCTGCGCAGGGAGGTACAGGGAGGCAGGAGATCTTAGCTCAGGAGTCAGCACAGGAGTTCATGGAACCTGGCCCAGGTGTGGCCTTCATGTACACAAATATCTCTCCCCCTCATGCACACCAAGAGGGAAAAGGACGTCAGAGATCACGGTCAAGGACCCAGGAGGATTCCAGGCTTGGTCAGGGGTGAAGTTGGAACCCGAGAGCGAGACTGAGGATGGAAGCCGTGCCTGCCCTGAGGTCATCCACTAATGATCTTCCCCTGGCCTCATGCCGTCCATGTGCAGCACAGGGTCTCTTTACGTGTGTGCCCACTTTGGTGTTGATGCAATTGCAGAGGTTGACCTAGACGACTCCATGCTCCGAATAATGGGAATGGCAAACCCGAAACCCAAGCCAAAAGAATCCACATCAGAAGAAGTGGCAAGACAAAGTCCTCCTTCCTTGAAAGTGTACAAAGGGAGCCCCTGTCCTGGGCAGGAGAGGGTCCTGGCGGGCGGTCCCCTTCAGGACCCCCAGGTCAGGGGTGTTGCTGTTCCTGGGGAAGTCCCTGCACCCTCTGAATATCAGCAGCTCTGAGGGGTGTCTCTGCTGTCTGCCCAAGTTCCTGACACTGTCCTCTGGGGAAGGGGGCCTGGGGATGCACTTCAGGAGCTGGGAGGAGGCTGGATCCTCTACTTCTTCCCACATACAGGAGCTGGGGACTCTGTAAGATTTCTCCTATAAAATGAGCACAAGAGGGTCGCCTGGTGGCTCAGTGTCGGGGCCTCTGCCTCTGTCTCAGATCCTGACCCTGGAGCCCTGGGTTTCAGGCCCATGACCGACCCCCCACACGGAGCCCGCCTCTGTCTGTCCCTCGTCAATAAAGAAAACAATATCTGGATGGAAAAGATAGAAAATGACTATGAGACCTTTTGATTCTCTTAGATTCCAACAGGAAGCAAAAGACCCAAACGACTCCTGGACAGTAAAGCGGCTTTAATATCACAACATTGAAATCTTCCATTTATGAGTTAAGACCATGACATATCATCCTCCCAATAGAAGAGGCGGGAGGAAGTGGTGTCGCACAGACGGGCCCCGTCCCCTTGAGGCCCCTGCACCTCGGCTCAGGCCTGAGGGTGACTGCGGCCGGCTCCTCCTGTCTGGTGGCCGGCTCGGGGCTCCAGCTGGCAGGACAGGGTGTAGCTGAGGACAGAGGGACACGTGTGAGTTGAGCAGGAGCTTCAGGTCTGGAGTCTCCCCTGGGATTTCCAAGGAGCTGGAGCCTGGAGCCCCAGCAGCAGGGCTGGAGGCCGCCCCGGGAGCCAAAGGAGAAGGATCCCTGAGGGGCCCCTGAGCAGGCCGCCCTCCCGCCCTCAGCCCTGGGGGCCTCACCTCTCCTCCTCGCTGAGCCACATCCCAGACTGGAACCAGGCCCGGAACGGCTGCTCGGGCTCGATGCGGTACCGATCCGCGGCCACCTGGAGCAGCAGGATCTCGGTCAGGACTCGGTACTCCTGGGCCCGGAGAGAGGACGGGGGCATGAGGAGCCTGGGGGCGGCGAGGCCTTCGGGGGCTGCGCCCGGGGACAGGGGCCCGGGGCTGGTCTCTGACACGTGGCGACCCCCCATCCTGCACACTCCTCCCGTCCCAGCTGGTTCTCAGAGGGGAGCCCACCCGGCCCAGCCCTGGCCAGGTGTCCCTGATGGCCGCGCCTCTGGCCTGGCCAACTGCGGGGACTTTCCCTTTCTCAGGGAACCGTCCCCGACAATGTGACAATGAGGGGATGGAGGCCCGGCGTGGTGCTCCCGGGGACCCCTCTGACAGCCCCAGCCTCCCCCTCCGTGCGGGAGCTCAGAGAGAGCCTCACCTTGTTCTTCTTCCGGTGGTTGACCTCATTGCCCTGGAAAGCAGACAAGCACAGTCCATCGGGGAGAGGCCTCGGGTGCTACTGGGTGCCGCTACCCACCCCCACTCACGCCCTAGGGCCAGGCACACAGGGGCCAGGACACCCCGGTGACAGGCCTGCGATCCAGGCCAGGCCCCGGGTCCAGGGAAAGGAGACCTGGCGGGGAGGGAGCGGATCTGGCGTCCCGGAGCACAGGAGGGGAGGCCAAAGCCTCAGGTGGGCAGGAGATGCGAGGCTCGCTAAGGGCCGCTCAGGCCGGGGACCCTGACGTCACTCGGCCCCCACAGGCTGAGGCCCACCCAGCCTGACCTCGGCCGCTTGGCATTCGGGCCGCAGACTCGATCTCGGGACCCGTGACCTAGGTGCAGCCTCCCTCACTCCTCCCAGCCCTGGGCCCTGGACCCGCGCTCCCAGGGCAGCGGGGAGCCTTTCAGGAGGGGAGACTTGCCAAGGACGGAGAGCTCGGGGCTCGGCTCAGGGGCCCTGTGCTCCCCCACATCAGGACTCTGGCCCCCCGTCCCAGCCCCGGGCCCACGCACCTCCAGGTACTCCTCCATGGCAGTATCCAGCATGAAGAGCTCGGTGAGGAAGGAGCCCAGGAAGGGGACGACACCCTGTGTCGGGGCGGGGAAGGAATGAGGCCCTGCTCTCGGGTCCCCGGGGTCCCTCCCTGGGACAGGTCAGCACCCCGGCCCGCCCGCCCCAGCTCCCACGTGGTGCACACCAGGACCCTTGGGGCCTCCCCTGGGCTCCCCCCCTCACCCTCCCACAACACCAGAGTCCTCCTAAGCGCGTCAAGGGCGAGCTGTAGGACATCGGGGTGTAGGTGCTCCGGGCCCTGCCACCACTGACACATTGTTTCCAGCTGTATAGACCCTCCTCCGGGTCACCTCGAAAGAAGGGTTGTCGAAGCTGTGGCTACGGGAGGCAGAGCTGGAGTTGGACGGCCCCACCTGCCTTGATTTGGGGCCTTCCAGCTCTCCGGGGAGAACCCTCTCCTCTGGGCTCGAGGCCACGGATCCGGGGCTCGCTCACCTGCTGCTGCTGCCGCCTCTTCCATGCTGTCTGCATGTTGATCCCCAGGGCTCCAAGCTTAGCCGGCCGGTCCTGTAGGGCCAAGGACAAGTTCCTCAAGACCGTGATCACCTCGGGCCACTACTCCCACCGAACTTTCTTTTTTCTTTTCTTTTTATGTATATATTTATTTCTAATGCTGTTCATTTTGCCAACATATAGAATAACACCCAGTGCTCATGCCATCAGGTGCCCCTCCCAGTGCCCGTCACCCAGGCGCCCCCACACCCCGCCCACCTCCCCTTCCACCACCCATCTTTGACCTCACACCCTGGACATCGACCAGAAGCAGAGGGTAGCCGCGACGTCCTCCTTCAGCCTCCCGTGAGGGATTCCAGAACAACCTCAGCTCCAGCATTCACTCCCTGTGTGACCTGGAGCTTGCAGCCTGGCCTCCCTGAGCCTGGTTCCTCACTGGGAAAGGGGCGAATTCCAGCTCCCTCCCTCGGTCTCCCGAGGACCCAGGGTCCTATTCCTACCATCCCCGTTGGGGCCCTCATCCCATTCAAACCCCTCGCTGGGCGCAGGCCTGTCCTCTGGGCTCTCCAGTTCGGGAGAGGCCCCCATCGGGACCGGCTGGCGACAGGGAGCGCGAGGGTCCAGCTCAGGGATCCTGGTTGAGCAGCAGCTGCTTTTCCACCCCTGGTGGATTTTCACCCCAGGCTGCGTCCACGTTCATGCCAAAGGCTTCACTCGCCGAAGGAATGCTCCGGGCCAGTCCCTAATTCAGTCACGTAGGACACCGTTGCTCCCACGCCGCCTCTCTTTCTATCCCAACACCTCCCATACTACCTTGAGAAGCAGGTTCCTGCTCTGGGGATTGTCCTGGGAGCACAGTTTTTCAAATGCTTGAATCATCTTCCTGAGGAGAGAGAAAGAAGGCAGGACGGATGTTGGAACACTAGGGTCGGGTTGAGGGCAGACCCTGTGATCTGAGACCTCGAAGGAGTTCAACTGCTGGATCAGGGTTTCCTTGGGTTCCTCTGAGCACTCAGGTCGTTGAAGGACACGGGAGGGAGCTCTTTGGAGGGTCATCCGGTGCATCCGATGCCCTATTAATTGAACAGCTCTGCTTTGGTCAGTTTTGGTTTCAATTGCGAAGAGACTCTAGTTGCTGTCATGTTCGCATCCAAAACCTTGTACCTCAGCTCAGCCCAGACTCCCCAAATGGGGACCTTTGGAGGCATGGTGGCCTCTTGGCCAGGAAGCCTGAGAAAATCCCCTGCCCGCCTGCCCACCCACATCCTGTTGTCATGGATTCCTGCCTCCTAGGAAGTCCAGGGTGACCGAGGAAGCCAGAAAGGACAGGCCTATGGGACATCTCTCATCGTTCATGGTCCTTCTGGAGCAAGGACCCCTCACCTGGAAACTTTGGCCCATGTGTTCTTCAGGCGGTGAATTGAGACACTCTGCAGAGCCGAGAGGATGGCGTGCAGGGAGGAGTAGTTCCGTAAGGTTCGGCAGGCCTGGGGAGGAAGAGCATGAGCTGTCAGGTGGCCAGCAGGAGCCCTGTGTGCTGGAGAGCTGCACTCTGCTCAGTGTCAGTCTCCTCTCCTGCATGAGACGGATGTGCAGGGGCCTACAGAAGGGCGCATGGAGGACCCCCCGAGGAGCCCTGCTGGGGAGAGGCGGCATTTCCCTTCCCTCCAAGGAAAGAGTCATGTGGGAACTGAGCATCCCAACATCAGGCCATGCAAGGGATGGGCAGCATGTTCCCGGGAAGAAGAACTCAGAGCAGAGACTTCAGCCTTGAGGAATGATCAAGGGAAGAGCAGTTGCCAGGCTCAGAAGAGCAGGTCAGCCGGGCCTCCCGTAGGCTGACCTTGGCCACCTTGATCCAGTGCTCCACCACCTCCGCCCTGTCCCGGGCCGTCATGCGTGCGTTGCCAAGGCAGGTGGTGATGACGCAGTTGGCCACGTTGTTGAACTGGGTGACGGTGGCACTGACTGTGCATGTCCGGTGCTCATATCCAGGCTCATTTCTCTTGGACCAGATGGAGCCCAGGCACTGTTGGGGCTGCACCTTCTTGAAAAG
This sequence comes from Canis lupus baileyi, assembly GCF_048164855.1. NCBI lineage: Eukaryota > Metazoa > Chordata > Mammalia > Carnivora > Canidae > Canis > Canis lupus. The sequence continues at coordinate 42,779,153 of NC_132851.1, read as the reverse complement.
ATCCTAGAGAATAGGGGGACGCTCGCTCACACAGCCATTGCACATGCAGGATTCATGTCCTACATAGGGGTCCCCTGTCAGAGCCGGGGCTCAGCCAGCACAGAAAGTGGCCTGACCCAGTTAGAGTCCCTGGACTGCCCTCCATTGCTCTTCCCTGAGGGAGCCCAGTGCAGGATGAACGAGGAGCAGGTACTGCCAGGGGGTGGTAGGGGGGCAGGAGGGCCTCTGTACCCTGATCATCCCCACTAACTTCAAGTTACAGGTGGCAGTTTAAGGGGGATCCTCAGGGGGCATCTTCCCCTCCCAGTGTTCATGCCCTGGCCCTCCTCCCCTCTCAGCAGCACATTCTCACAGAGTGGGGGGCAGCCACACATTTGTCTGCCTCCCTGAACTTCGGTTTCCATTAGATGCCTAATAAGTGTGGGGTGCTCGGCCTCCAAGGCAGGTGCATGGTGAGTCGTGGGCTCGGCCGCACACAGTGAGTTGCCCCCGCTGCCCGCCCAGGACCAGGGCCTGCCCCTTTACGTATCAGTTCTGGCTCATGTAATCGACACAGGGACTCTGGGTCAGTCCATCCCATGGTCTAGCTCCACAGTCTGCAGCTGGACAGTGAGAGCAAGGGTTTGAGGAACTGGACAGGGTGAGGTGGTTGGTAAGGGATGGAGCTGAGATCTGGACCCCGACCACACAAGTGCACATCAGGGAAAGGCAGGACTGGGGCAGATGACAGCAGGAAGCAAGCCTGCCCCGGCCCCCCGGCCTGGGCGCCCCGCTGCTCACCGCGTCTATGGAGGTCAACTGCTCTGCCACCAGCTTGGGAGGGAAGGCCATGAGCCCAGGCTGCTCCTCATGCCGCTGGTGCGCGGGGGTTCCCCAGTGGCAGGTGGCCTCTGGGGCTGGAGGTGGCTCCGTCTTTGTGCTTAGGGAAGGAGTGTCAGGCCCCACGAAGGCTGGTGGTGGAACTGACTGCAGTTCAGGACCCGGTACGCGTGAGGAAGGCACCAGCTCTTGTTTCAGGTCTGGAGGAGCCGACGGAGGAGACGCCGGAAGGAGCCGTGGAGCTGGCACTGGGACAGGATAAGGAGAAATGTTTGTCCACAGGGCTGACTTGCCCCATGTCCTTCCAGAAACAGGGCAGAGTCCATGGCCGATAGAGAAACACGCAGCCCCTGAACCCCATCCCAGATAGTCTGCCCAGCTTGCAATCCCCCTTACCCTCTGACTCTGCGTCTGCCTCCGTGAGCTGCAGAAGTTGCCGTGGCATCACGATAATGGGGGCATGGCAATACAGGGCATACAGGTTTGCCTGCACCCAGGACTCCTGTACATCGAAGCAGGCCCGGTGCAGGGACGGCCAGGTGTCCTGCAGATTGCGGTCAGGCCAGGTCCCCGAGATGGGAGAGAGGGTGCTGGGGAGAGTCAGGTGCGGAGCCGCATCAGAGCATGGCCTTTCATGCCATGTGGTACTCGCATAGCACCATTCTTTGTGTAGGGGTCCCCGAGAATGTCCTCAGCATGACTTCCAACCCCCCTGTCGCTGGCCTTGCAGTAGATGACCTGGTCATCCAGAAAACCTGTCTGAGTCTGGTGTTTCTACTTCTCTCTTCTCAATGGCCAAGGGCCTCCTCTACTGCATCCTCCACGCACACCGGATTTGGGGCTTAGGTTTGTGGCAGATTGGTGAGTGGTCTGCTCGCCAAAGCTTCTGTTCTTGGCCCCAGTGGTGTATGGGGTGGTCACTCACCTAGAGAATTGCTGGCCCAGGACTCGTTGGGCTGTGGTGAACACTTGGTAGAGACAAGAAAGGACTGGGTTGATGATGAGGCTTCTGTCCTGGAAGGATGGCACCAAAGACTGTAGAAAATCATCCATTCTCCCTTCTCTGAGCGTCAGCATGGTCCTGGCCTCACTCACGGATAGGGTTGATTGCTTTTCACACCAGAGACACAAGGAGGGGCACTGTAGTCAGCCTCCAAACCGGGAACCACTGGGAAGATCAAGGTCTGGCGCCCCGCCCACAGACTCCCAACCCCTCAGAAAGTTGCACAGGACAAGGGACTCGAGTGCCCACACAGAAAAAGGTTCGAGGCTTCAAAGTACCACTGGTTTTAGAGAAGACATGGTAAAGCATTGGCCACTTCAACACGTTCTGTTAGCCGAGCAACAACAGCATTCCTCTCAACTACTAGCTCTTACGAAGACCAGGATGCCACAGAGTCTTCAGTTACATCCCAACTGCCACGAGAACACAGAGGCCTAGACCCTCAAATGCTGTTCAAGATCATATACATCGCAGGTGAGAAGAGACCAGAGCGTGGGCTGCATGGGGTTTCCCTTAAGCGGATGTGGCTTCGGCTGTCCCTGACCTAGGAGGAAGGCTCAAGGGAAAATTCCCTTCTCCTGCAGGGCCCAAGGGTGTCAGTTTTTTCTAGAGTAGGCTCTGGGCATGCCCTGATCCTCTCTGCGTGTGGATTGACCATGAATGGGGGCCTGCTCTCACTGCAGGCCTTTAATGGATGTGGTTGGTGGCCTGATCCCCTTCTGCTTGTCAGGGGAGATGGAGGAGTTGAACTCTTGGATGAGCACCTCATCCAAGCGTTCCTGGGTGGATCATTCCAAAAAGAGCCAGCTACTGGTGCCAGGAGGCATCAGAGGCCTTCCCCCTCATCTGGGGTTCCAGGTTATGGCAGGTCTAGCAACCCAAACAGTCTGTGGGGACACATAAGGTGCTCCTTGCAGGACCGCAGAGATGGCAAGAGAATGGCATTAGGTCAAAGGCCAGGGCCTTGAGAGTCTGAATGCCTGTGGCAGACGGCCCCATTGATGGAGGCCTACGAAGATCTATCAGGATACAGCTCATGAGCTGTTGGGCCTACAATGATCTGATGTGTTCTGAGAGACGACATGTTATTGAGAAACATATAGGGAGAAACTATGTAAACATTCGATATGAAAACATATAGGATGGCTTCATCCCGCCCTTGCTTTTGTGTTAAATCACCCTCCTTAGTGTGATGATTTGGAAGGGCTCAGAGAAGGTCGGCAGGGACGGTGGAGCTGGCTTCTCCAAAGCATATCTGGGACTAGTAGGTGAAATAATAAAAACAGAAGACAGAAGATACTCTACATAGAAAACCCAAAAGCCTCCACCTCAAGATTGCTAGAACTCGTACAGCAATTTGGTAGCGTGGCAGGGTACAAAATCAATGCCCAGAAATCAGTGGCATTTCTCTACACTACCAATGAGACTGAAGAAAGTGAACTTAAGGAGTCAATCCCATTTGCAATTGCACCCAAAAGCATAAGATACCTAGGAATAAACCTAACTAAAGAGGTAAAGGATCTATACCCTAAAAACTACAGAACGCATCTGAAGGAAATAGAGGACGACACAAAGAGATGGAAAAATATTCCATGCTCATGGATTGGCAGAATTGATATTGTGAAAATGTCCATGTTACCCAGGGCAATGTACACGTTTAATGCAATCCCTATCAAAATACCGTGGCCTTTCTTCAGAGAGTTAGAACAAATTATTTTAAGGTTTGTGTGCAATCCGAAAAGACAGGGGAATCGCCAGGGGAATTTTAAAAAAGAAAACCATATCTGGGGGCATCACAATGCCAGATTTCAGGGTGTACTACAAAGCTGTGGTCATCAAGACAGTGTGGTCCTGGCACAGAAACAGACACATAGATCAATGGAACAGAATAGAGAACCCAGAAGTGGACCCTGAACTTTACGGTCAACTAATATTCGATAAGGAGGAAAGACGATCCACTGGAAGAAAGACAGTCTCTTCAATAAATGGTGCTGGGAAAATTGGACATCCACATGCAGAAGAATGAAACTAGACCACTCTCTTGCAGCAGACACAAAATTGAACTCAAAATGGATGAAAGATCTAAATGTGAGACAAGATTCCATCAAAATCCTAGAGGAGAACACAGGCAACACCCTTTTTGAACTCGGCCACAGTAACTTCTTGCAAGATACATCCACGAAGGCAAAAGAAACAAAAGCAAACGTGAACTATTGGGACTTCATCAAGATAAGAAGCTTTTGCACAGCAAAGGATACAGTCAACAATACTCAAAGACAACCTACGGAGTGGGAGAAGAGATTTGCAAATGACGTATCAGATCAAGGGCTAGTTTCCTAGATCTATAAAGAACTTATTCAACTCAACAGCAAAGAAACAAACAATCCAATCATGAAATGGGCAAAAGACATGAAGAGAAATCTCACAGAGGAAGACACAGACGTGGCCAACACGCACATGAGAAAATGCTCTGCATCACTTGCCATCAGGGAAATACAAATCAAAGCCACAATGAGATACCACCTCGCCCCAGTGAGAATGGGGAAAATTCACAAAGCAGGAAACCACAAATGTTGGAGAGGATGTGGAGAAAAGGGAACCCTCTTACACTGTTGGTGGGAATGTGACCTGGTGCCGCCACTCTGGAAAAGTGTGTGGAGGTTCCTCAAAGAGTTAAAAACAGACCTGCCCTACGACCCTGCAATTGCAGTGTCGGGGATTTACCCCAAAGATACAGATGCAGTGAGACGCCTGGACACTTGCACCCTAATGTTCACAGCAACAATGTCCACAATAGCCAAACTGTGGAAGGAGCCTCAGTGTCCATCGAAAGATGAATGGATAAAGAAGCTGTGGTTTATGTATACAATGGAATATTCCTCAGCCATTAGAAATGACAAATACCCATCATTTGCTTCGACGTGGATGGAACTGGAGGGTATTATGCTGAGTGAAGTAAGTCAGTCGGAGAAGGACAAACAGTGTATGTTCTCATCCATTTGGGGAATATAAATAATAGTGAAAGGGAATATAAGGGAAGGGAGAAGAAATGTGTGGGAAATATCAGAAAGGGAGACAGAACACGAAGACTCCTAACTCTGGGAAAAGAGCTAGGGGTGGTGGAAGGGGAGGAGGGCAGGGGGTGTGGGTGAGTGGGTGACGGTCACTGAGGGGGGCACTCGACGGATGAGCACTGGGTGTTATTCTGTATGTTGGCAAACTGAACACCAATAAAAACAACTTTATTATAAAAAAAAAAACAGAAGTAGAATGCAAAGATCCTCATGGCTTTGGGAAAACAAAACAAAACAAAGCCCTCCAATTCCTCAAAACATGAACTATATCCTGCACCACTCCAACACAGGTGAAGAGTGTCCTCCCACATCCCACGTAGCTGGAGGCTAGGCGTAGAGGTTCAGATCTCTCTGCGGTTGGGCCTGTGGGACACTCATGTGGACACACTAGGGGAGGGCCCCAGCTTTCTCTCCTCATTTGTGTGGGGGCCATATTTCTGGGGTGAGCCCTCTTCCGTTTCTTACCTCAGAGCAGAACCGATCCCTGTTTGTCGGGAGCACCAGATCATTGTCTAGGGAGCTGGAATAGTTGAAGCCAGAGACCATCTCTTCCAAGACCTCCTGGGTGCAGCTCTGCAAATAGAGTGCCCCGTAAATACAGGGCCAAGAGACCTTAGGGTCCTCCCGCGACATCACCCCCAGGGGACACCTGCATTAGAAACCACGTTCTCCTGTTCAGGCCAGAGGGGCAGCTGTGGAGACATCTGGCAAGGAGGAAGCCAGATGAAAGAGGCTCTTGGGCTCATGACTCCCATACTGGGAGTTGAGCTTGGTCCCCAGGACTCCCCTTCTCATCTGCCTGCTATGGCCTGGGGTCTGAACATCAAAGGTGTGTCAGGCTGCCAACAGCTGGCAGCTGGTTTGTGCCCAGAAGGGCATGTTCCTCTCCTCGGTCCCCTCTACACTCGCACACACACATACACACACACACCCAGACACACTCACACACGCATAAACACACAGACACACACACAAGGAGGTGGCAGAGGTGGGAGCCCGCTCAGCTGAGATCACAGTGTGCCTGCTCTCCAGTGGCCTCCCCAGGTTGCCTTGTTGTACCTGTTGAGGTCTCCTGCCACATAAGCAGAAACGTCGGAGAAGAGGGCCGAGCTGACGTCGACAGCTACGTGAACATCTCTCACTCTGGACTCTCCAGAGCCCAGAGCAACTCAAAGTAGGACAACAGCAAGAGGACATCTTGTTCTCTCAACCGTCTCCAGTAAAGTGAGCGGTTGTGGAATGCAGGTGCCTGGTCACCAGAGTTCCAAATCAGTTGCAGGCCTGTCACCAAGGAAGTGACATCACTTTTTCAAGATACTGGGACCTGGGCCCCTTCCTCCAGTCAGCCCTATCCAGAGCCCCTTCTTGGCAGATGAATGCTTACCCCATGCCATCCCCTTAGCTTTACATCATGTGCCAAGAAATGCCATAGACACAACCCACTGAACATGCAATGAGGTCTACCCGTGAGGACACGGAGCTGAATTCAGACCTTTATTTCTGAGTTTTCTCAGTGCTACGTCATACCTAACCCACTGGGTCTCTCAAATAGTTCACAGTTTCCCAACCTGCACTGTGGAGATCAGCCTGGAATCTCCTAGAATCTACTTCCTAGGCACATCACCAGGGGTCTATGCATGATATTTATAAGGCGTGTGGGCTGGTACCCAGTGTATCTGAAGCACAGATATACGGATGGAAGATTGACCAGAAGGGGTGGGATGAGCCATGGAGCACCGCTTGGCAGAGGCCTGGGCTCCAGCAATGGAATATCACAATAGCAGGTTCCTCTGGCCTCATTTCGATGGGCGCACCACGATGTGGTGGTAACGCTCCAGGAGCCAGACAGGGTCTGAGGCTAGGACTTCCAGTACTATGTTGACTAGCAGTGGTGAGAGTGGACATCCCTGTCTCATTCCTGGTCTTAGGGGAAAGGCTCCCAGTGCTTCCCCATTGAGAATGATATTTGCTGTGGGCTCTTGGTAGATGGCTCTTAAGAGTTAAGGAGTGTCCCCACCGTCCCTACACTCTGAAGAGTTTTCATCAGGAATGGAGGCGGTATTTTGTCAAATGCTTTCTCTGCATCTATGGAGAAGATCCCATGGTTCTTGTTTTTTCTCTTGCTGATATGACCAATCACATTGATTGCTTTAGAGTGTTGAACCAGCCTTGCATCCCGGGCATAAATCCCACTTGGTCATGGTGAACAATCCTCTTAATGTCGCATTGGATCCTATTGGCTAGTATCTTGTTGAGAATGTTTCCGTCCATGTTCATCGGGGATATGGGTCTATAATTCTCCTTTCTGCTGGGTTCGTTGTCTAGTTTTGGAATCAAGGCGATGCTGGCCTCAGAGAACGAGTTTGGAAGTACCCCGTCTCTTTCTATCATTCCGCACGGCTTTAGTAGAATAGGTATGGTTTCTCCTTTCACGTTTGACAGAATTCCCCAGGGAAGCCCTCTGGCCTTGGACTTTTGTGTCTTGGGAGGTTTTTGATGACGGCTTCAATTTCCTCCCTGGTTATTGGCCTGTCAGGTTTTCTATTTCTTTCTGTTCCAGTTTTGGTCGTTTGTGGTTTCCCAGAAATGCGTCTATTTCTTCTATATTGTCTAATTTATTGGTGTATTGCTGCTCATGATATGTTTTTTAAAATGGTTTGTGTTTCCTTGGTGTTGGTGGTCATCTCTCCTTTGTCATTCATGATTTCATTAATTCGTGGCTTTTCTCTCTTCTTTTTAATAAGGCTGGCTCATGGTTTATCTATGTTCTTAATTTTTTCAAAGAACCAACTCCTTGTTTTGTTGATCTGTTCCACAGGTCTTCTGGTCTCTATTTCATTAAGTTCTGCTCGAATCTTTATTAACACTCTTCTTCTGCTGGGTGTAGTTTCTATTTGCTTTTTTGTCTCCAGCTCCTTTCCATGCAAGGTTAGCTTTTGTACTTGAGTGCTTTCCAGTTTTTGGATGGATGCTTGCATTGCGATGTATTTGCCCCTCAGGCTGCTTTTGCTGTATCCCAAAGATTGTGACCGGTTGTATCTTCATTCTCATTGGCTTCCGTGAATCTTTTTAGTTCTTCTCCAATTTCCTGCTTGAGCCTTCCATCTTTCAGCAGGATGGTCCTTAACCTCCACGTGTTTGAAATCCTTCCAAACTTCTTCTTGTGATTTAGTTCTAATTTCAAAGCATTATGGTGCCAAAATAGGCAGGGGACGATCCCAATCTTTTGGTATCGGTTCAGGCCTGATTTGTGACCCAGTATGTGGTCTATTCTGGAGAAAGTTCCATGCGCAGTTGAGAAAAATGTGTATTCAGTTAGTCTGATGTAAATTTCTGCAAATATCTGTGAAATCCATCTCGTCCGGTCTATCATTTAAAGCTCTGGTTTCTTTGGAGATGTTGTGCTTACAAGATCTGTGGATCGTAGAAAGCGCTACATTCAAGTCACCAAGAGTAAGTGTATCGTTATCTCAGTATGTCTTAACTTTGGTTACTAACTGGCTGATATACTTGGCAGCACCCACATTCGGGGCATAAATATTGATGATTGTTAGGTCTCCTTGTTGGGTCGATCCTTTAAGTATGATATAGTGTCCCTCTTCATCTCTTCCTACAGTCTTGGGGTTAAACTTTAGTTTATCTGATATAAGGATGGCTACCCCTGCTTACTTTTGAGGACCATTTGAATGGTACATGGTTCTTCACCCATTCATTTTCAGGCTGTAGGTGTTTGCCCCAAATGAGTCTCATGGATCCCTGGGTGGCTCAGCAGTTTGGCACCTGCCTTTGGCCTAGGGCGCGATCCTGGATTCCCGGGATCGAGTCCCACGTCCGGCTCCTGGCCTGGAGCCTGCTTCTCTCTCCTCCTGTGTCTCTGCCTCTCTCTCTCTCTCTATGTCCATCATCAATCAATCAATCTTAAAAAAATAAAAATGAAATGAGTCTCTTGTAGACAGCAAATAGGTAGGTCTTGCTTTTTCATCCAGTCTGAAACCCTGCACCTTTTGATGGGCTCATTAAGTCCATTCCCGTTCAGAGTTAGTATTGAAAGATAGGAATTTAGTGTCATCATGATACCTATGCAGTCCCTGTTTTTGTGGATTGTTTCCTTGGACCTCCTCTTTCTATTACAGAGTCCCCCTTTGTATTTCTTGCAGAGCCGGCTTGGTGGTCACATATTCTTTCAGTTCCTGCCTATCTTGGAAGCTCTTGATCTCTCCTTCTATTCTGGATGAGAGCCGTGCTGGATTTAGTAATCTCGGCTGCAGGTTCATCTCATTTAGGATCCTGAATGCATCCTGCCGGCCCTTTCTGGCCTGTCAGGTCTCTCTGGAGAGGTCTGCTGTTAATCTCATATTTCTACCCATAAAAGTCAGAGATCTCTTGTCTCTTGCTGCTTTAAGTATCTTCTCTTTCTCTTTGGAATTTGCAAGTTTCAGTATTCAATGTCGAGGTGTTGACTGGTTTTTATTCCTTTTGGGGGGGAATCTCTCCATTTCCTGGATCTGAATGCCTGTTTCCCTTCCCAAGTGAGGAAAGTTCTGAGCTATGATTTGTTCAAATGCATGTCTGGACCTCTGTCCCTTGCGGCGCCCTCGGGAACCCCAAGGAAATGGAGATTTTTCCTTCTGAGGCTGTCATTTTTTTCCCTTCACCGATCCTCATGATCTTTTAAATGTTTTTATCTTTTTTTCCTCAGTTTCCCTCTTTGCCTTCAACTTGTCTTCTATGTCTCTCACTCGTTCTTCTACCTCATGAACCCTCGTCTTTAGGACCTCTAGTTTGGATTGCATCTCATTTAACTGATTTCTAATTTCTGCCTGGTGACCTCTAAAATCTGCAGTCATGAAGTCTCTTGAATCCTTTACGCTTTTTTCTAGAGACACCAGTAGCTTTATAATTGTGCTTCTGAATTGGCTTTCTGACGTTGAATTGTAATCCAAATTCTGTAACTCAGTGAGAAAGAGGAATGTTCCTGAGTCTCACTTTTGAGGTTAGTTTTTCCTTCAGTCATTTTGCTCAGTGCAGAGTGGCCAGAAACAAGTTGTATTGGGAAAAGGAGAAAAGAGCAGAAAAAAAGGAAAGAAGAAGAAGAGGGAGGAGGAGGAGGGGGAGGAAGAGGAGGAGGACGTGGAGGAGAAGAGAAAAAACGGAGGGGAAGCAAACAGAAAACCAAAAGCCAGGGGGCGTATCCTCTGAATCTATGTACTGTAACCCCCTCGACTTCCCCTGGACCTTTGCAGTGCTGTTTGGGCAATAACAGGCTTTTCTGCTGTCCTTCTAGGTGGTCTTCTGGTGGCAGGTCCTGCTGTGCTGTTTCTAAGGAATGAGAACCTGGGGGAGCTGCGCAGGCCCCTGCCAGGTGCACAGCAAAGTGGGAGCTGTTCATCCTGTGAGGTCCCTGCTCATCCCAGGTACAAGGTGACCCCAGGAGGAACCACTGTGGCGGCAGCCGGCTCCCCAGCCCTGGAGTCAGCTCCCGCAGTAGCTACCTCAGCTCCCAGTCTCCAGGGGCCTGGATGCTCCGGGGGCAGGGCCGTGGACCTGCACAACTTGGATCCCCCTGGGCAGGAACATCCTCCTCTCCTGGGCCTTTGGGCTTTGCCTGTCCCGGGTGGAAGCCAGGTCCTGGGCTGTGCCCCTAGTACCCTGGGCGCTGGGACCTGCGTTGCTGGAATCCGCACTCGGGGCCCTGGGGCCCCCTGCAGCCCTTTAGGCATCTTGGCCGCGGGGTGGGGGCTCCCCCTGGGCGCAGGTGCTCTGTTAGTGCCCCCGGGAGCCTGAGGGCCTCCCCACCCTCCTGGGATCCTGCCAAACTCATTGGAACTCATGCTCCTCGGGGGCGGGGGGGCTCTCCTGCCCTGGGGGCCTCGCCCTGGAGCCTCAGCCTGGTTCTTCGGGGGGCCTCCCCTTGTTGGCTTTTTTATTTGTTTACTTTTTCCCCATCTTCCGACCTTCAGAGAAGCGCCAAATCTTCTCACTGCGGCCTTCCAGCTACTCTCTATTTAAATCTCAGGCCGAATTCATAGGTTTTCAGGATGATGCTAAAGTTATCTAGGTAAGTTGGGGGGGGCAGGTGACCTGCAGACCCTCTTCTTCCACCCCCTTGCCCCCTGCCCCATTCGTATGGTAATTGATAGGAATATATTTATTGCCATTTGATCCTTCAGGTCATCAGCTTGGTGGCATTGCCCTCACGGAAGTCCCTGAATGCTCCTCTCTCATTCATCATCTATCAACGATCCAGACAGCAAAGGCTCATGAGCCCCCATGACATAACCGAAGTATAAGACCTAAGGGGTCAGGCTCAGTTAGCGATTCCAGACAAGACAGTCTAAGTGTGTACACTGAGCCTGAGTGTGCAAGCTGCTGAATGTCTGGGACCACGGACATCAGAACAACAAAGACCTGTCTCGCAGGGAGATTGTGTGGGTTTCTGCGGCCGAACCATTATTCTGGCAAGGGGGAGCCGATGTCTGACCCATCAGGTCCAAGCAGGGAAGAGCGGCCACTAGGCCCTCGACCAAGAAACTGGGGCCATCAGGGAATTGCTGCTTTCAAGAGAGCTGCCCAGGGAGGTACAGGGAGGCAGGAGATCTTAGCTCAGGAGTCAGCACAGGAGTTCATGGAACCTGGCCCAGGTGTGGCCTTCATGTACACAAATATCTCTCCCCCTCATGCACACCAAGAGGGAAAAGGACGTCAGAGATCACGGTCAAGGACCCAGGAGGATTCCAGGCTTGGTCAGGGGTGAAGTTGGAACCCGAGAGCGAGACTGAGGATGGAAGCCGTGCCTGCCCTGAGGTCATCCACTAATGATCTTCCCCTGGCCTCATGCCGTCCATGTGCAGCACAGGGTCTCTTTACGTGTGTGCCCACTTTGGTGTTGATGCAATTGCAGAGGTTGACCTAGACGACTCCACGCTCCGAATAATGGGAATGGCAAACCCGAAACCCAAGCCAAAAGAATCCACATCAGAAGAAGTGGCAAGACAAAGTCCTCCTTCCTTGAAAGTGTACAAAGGGAGCCCCTGTCCTGGGCAGGAGAGGGTCCTGGCGGGCGGTCCCCTTCAGGACCCCCAGGTCAGGGGTGTTGCTGTTCCTGGGGAAGTCCCTGCACCCTCTGAATATCAGCAGCTCTGAGGGGTGTCTCTGCTGTCTGCCCAAGTTCCTGACACTGTCCTCTGGGGAAGGGGGCCTGGGGATGCACTTCAGGAGCTGGGAGGAGGCTGGATCCTCTACTTCTTCCCACATACAGGAGCTGGGGACTCTGTAAGATTTCTCTTATAAAATGAGCACAAGAGGGTCGCCTGGTGGCTCAGTGTCGGGGCCTCTGCCTCTGTCTCAGATCCTGACCCTGGAGCCCTGGGTTTCAGGACCATGACCGACCCCCCACACGGAGCCCGCCTCTGTCTGTCCCTCGTCGATAAAGAAAACAATATCTGGATGGAAAAGATAGAAAATGACTATGAGACCTTTTGATTCTCTTAGATTCCAACAGGAAGCAAAAGACCCAAACGACTCCTGGACAGTAAAGCGGCTTTAATATCACAACATTGAAATCTTCCATTTATGAGTTAAGACCATGACATATCATCCTCCCAATAGAAGAGGCGGGAGGAAGTGGTGTCGCACAGACGGGCCCCGTCCCCTTGAGGCCCCTGCACCTCGGCTCAGGCCTGAGGGTGACTGCGGCCGGCTCCTCCTGTCTGGTGGCCGGCTCGGGGCTCCAGCTGGCAGGACAGGGTGTAGCTGAGGACAGAGGGACACGTGTGAGTTGAGCAGGAGCTTCAGGTCCGGAGTCTCCCCTGGGATTTCCAAGGAGCTGGAGCCTGGAGCCCCAGCAGCAGGGCTGGAGGCCGCCCCGGGAGCCAAAGGAGAAGGATCCCTGAGGGGCCCCTGAGCAGGCCGCCCTCCCGCCCTCAGCCCTGGGGGCCTCACCTCTCCTCCTCGCTGAGCCACGTCCCAGACTGGAACCAGGCCCGGAACGGCTGCTCGGGCTCGATGCGGTACCGATCCGCGGCCACCTGGAGCAGCAGGATCTCGGTCAGGACTCGGTACTCCTGGGCCCGGAGAGAGGACGGGGGCATGAGGAGCCTGGGGGCGGCGAGGCCTTCGGGGGCTGCGCCCGGGGACAGGGGCCCGGGGCTGGTCTCTGACACGTGGCGACCCCCCATCCTGCACACTCCTCCCGTCCCAGCTGGTTCTCAGAGGGGAGCCCACCCGGCCCAGCCCTGGCCAGGTGTCCCTGATGGCCGCGCCTCTGGCCTGGCCAACTGCGGGGACTTTCCCTTTCTCAGGGAACCGTCCCCCACAATGTGACAATGAGGGGATGGAGGCCCGGCGTGGTGCTCCCGGGGACCCCTCTGACAGCCCCAGCCTCCCCCTCCGTGCGGGAGCTCAGAGAGAGCCTCACCTTGTTCTTCTTCCGGTGGTTGACCTCATTGCCCTGGAAAGCAGACAAGCACAGTCCATCGGGGAGAGGCCTCGGGTGCTACTGGGTGCCGCTACCCACCCCCACTCACGCCCTAGGGCCAGGCACACAGGGGCCAGGACACCCCGGTGACAGGCCTGCGATCCAGGCCAGGCCCCGGGTCCAGGGAAAGGAGACCTGGCGGGGAGGGAGCGGATCTGGCGTCCCGGAGCACAGGAGGGGAGGCCAAAGCCTCAGGTGGGCAGGAGATGCGAGGCTCGCTAAGGGCCGCTCAGGCCGGGGACCCTGACGTCACTCGGCCCCCACAGGCTGAGGCCCACCCAGCCTGACCTCGGCCGCTTGGCATTCGGGCCGCACACTCGATCTCGGGACCCGTGACCTAGGTGCAGCCTCCCTCACTCCTCCCAGCCCTGGGCCCTGGACCCGCGCTCCCAGGGCAGCGGGGAGCCTTTCAGGAGGGGAGACTTGCCAAGGACGGAGAGCTCGGGGCTCGGCTCAGGGGCCCTGTGCTCCCCCACATCAGGACTCTGGCCCCCCGTCCCAGCCCCGGGCCCACGCACCTCCAGGTACTCCTCCATGGCAGTATCCAGCATGAAGAGCTCGGTGAGGAAGGAGCCCAGGAAGGGGACGACACCCTGTGTCGGGGCGGGGAAGGAATGAGGCCCTGCTCTCGGGTCCCCGGGGTCCCTCCCTGGGACAGGTCAGCACCCCGGCCCGCCCGCCCCAGCTCCCACGTGGTGCACACCAGGACCCTTGGGGCCTCCCCTGGGCTCCCCCCCTCACCCTCCCACAACACCAGAGTCCTCCTAAGCGCATCAAGGGCGAGCTGTAGGACATCGGGGTGTAGGTGCTCCGGGCCCTGCCACCACTGACACATTGTTTCCAGCTGTATAGACCCTCCTCCGGGTCACCTCGAAAGAAGGGTTGTCGAAGCTGTGGCTACGGGAGGCAGAGCTGGAGTTGGACGGCCCCACCTGCCTTGATTTGGGGCCTTCCAGCTCTCCGGGGAGAACCCTCTCCTCTGGGCTCGAGGCCACGGATCCGGGGCTCGCTCACCTGCTGCTGCTGCCGCCTCTTCCATGCTGTCTGCATGTTGATCCCCAGGGCTCCAAGCTTAGCCGGCCGGTCCTGTAGGGCCAAGGACAAGTTCCTCAAGACCGTGATCACCTCGGGCCACTACTCCCACCGAACTTTCTTTTTTCTTTTCTTTTTATGTATATATTTATTTCTAATGCTGTTCATTTTGCCAACATATAGAATAACACCCAGTGCTCATGCCATCAGGTGCCCCTCCCAGTGCCCGTCACCCAGGCGCCCCCACACCCCGCCCACCTCCCCTTCCACCACCCATCTTTGACCTCACACCCTGGACATCGACCAGAAGCAGAGGGTAGCCGCGACGTCCTCCTTCAGCCTCCCGTGAGGGATTCCAGAACAACCTCAGCTCCAGCATTCACTCCCTGTGTGACCTGGAGCTTGCAGCCTGGCCTCCCTGAGCCTGGTTCCTCACTGGGAAAGGGGCGAATTCCAGCTCCCTCCCTCGGTCTCCCGAGGACCCAGGGTCCTATTCCTACCATCCCCGTTGGGGCCCTCATCCCATTCAAACCCCTCGCTGGGCGCAGGCCTGTCCTCTGGGCTCTCCAGTTCGGGAGAGGCCCCCATCGGGACCGGCTGGCGACAGGGAGCGCGAGGGTCCAGCTCAGGGATCCTGGTTGAGCAGCAGCTGCTTTTCCACCCCTGGTGGATTTTCACCCCAGGCTGCGTCCACGTTCATGCCAAAGGCTTCACTCGCCGAAGGAATGCTCCGGGCCAGTCCCTAATTCAGTCACGTAGGACACCGTTGCTCCCACGCCGCCTCTCTTTCTATCCCAACACCTCCCATACTACCTTGAGAAGCAGGTTCCTGCTCTGGGGATTGTCCTGGGAGCACAGTTTTTCAAATGCTTGAATCTTCTTCCTGAGGAGAGAGAAAGAAGGCAGGACGGATGTTGGAACACTAGGGTCGGGTTGAGGGCAGACCCTGTGATCTGAGACCTCGAAGGAGTTCAACTGCTGGATCAGGGTTTCCTTGGGTTCCTCTGAGCACTCAGGTCGTTGAAGGACACGGGAGGGAGCTCTTTGGAGGGTCATCCGGTGCATCCGATGCCCTATTAATTGAACAGCTCTGCTTTGGTCAGTTTTGGTTTCAATTGCGAAGAGACTCTAGTTGCTGTCATGTTCACATCCAAAACCTTGTACCTCAGCTCAGCCCAGACTCCCCAAATGGGGACCTTTGGAGGCATGGTGGCCTCTTGGCCAGGAAGCCTGAGAAAATCCCCTGCCCGCCTGCCCACCCACATCCTGTT